>NW_027331963.1:846658-1160587 GCF_048418815.1 Hemitrygon akajei
TTGATGTATGGTGGGTCTACATTGTGTCTAACAAGATGTTATGTAACTATCTGATAGATTAGTTGCTAATAGTGATCTTAAAATCCTGCCAAAGAAAATGTCGTGGCTCCAGACAAGATGCCGCGATCCTATGGGTGGGATTGCATTGTTCAGGATGTCAGTGTGTTTCTACATTGACTCAAACCACATATTGCCATAGGTGTCAATGCCAGGCGATGTTAAACTGAAAGGAGACGGTGAGAATCAGGCGTGACTGAGAAAACTGTATAACTCAGTGATGAGAGGAATAGATGTTCCATTGGTCAGCAGAAATGTTGCACCCCGCACTGCTGTAACAGCTGTCCTTTACTCGCAACAGCGCCACCAGTGGTAGAAGGACCAAAGCAATGGGCGCTGTCTACTTCATCTGCCTCGCCATTCCATTGACACATCACCTCAGTACAGGACACAAGATTCGTTCTTCAAAGGGAGTTGCCTGCAATACAGCGAGTAGATACTCCGGGGAAACCTGGAAAGGTGTACAATCCAGGGATAGAGGGGAGATGGGTATTGTGTGACTGTGGGTGGATGGGCGCAGGTGGATTCGGCCATATCATCTTCATGGATGGGTCCAAGATGCTTAGAAGTGTGTCGATCTGATTAAAAAGAAAACAGTGTTCTCCTTTATACTTCAATTAATGCCTGACGCCCCACAGTTAATTCCGTTTCTTACAGCGCAGCAAAATCTCACCACAACTGTCCTGAACATGGCTGAACGGGCGGGTAGTGGAAGATTTCCAGTGACGTCAACAACAGGAAAGGTCACGGGTATGTCGGCAATTGCCTTGACTCTGTATCTGGGTTTAATGCAGTATTTGCACTTCACAAAATATTTGTGAAAGCAGCAAAGAGATAAGAGTAAGAGAGTTAATATCTCTAGCGGAACAGTCAGACGTGGAATGAGAACAAGCTCCTCTCCGTCTTTCCCCACCCCACCTCCGTCTCTCACCACCCTCCATTCCCCCTCTCCTCTACGTCTCTCCCCACACCTCCCTTCTTCCTCAGCGCTCCGTGTCTCCCCACCTCTCCCTAACCCCTCCACTCTCTCTCTCTCTCTCTCTCTCTCTCTCTCTCTCTCTCTCTCTCTCTCTCTCTCTCTCTCTCTCTCTCTCTCTCTCTCTCTCTCTCTCTCCTTCTCCTCCTCTCCCACCACCGGCTCACCCCACCCCCCACCACCGGATCTCTCACCCCTCTGTCTTTGAATCCCTCTCCAGGCCCCTCTCCCTCTACAATACATATATCGCACTGTGTTTGGTGACCTTTATGTTCCAGAGAGAAATTTGCTGCCCAACATGGGGTCGGCAATTTAATTAATTTTCCCCATTTTCATTCTCAGGTCCGATCTCAGTGATCACCGAGCTCCTGCCAAGCTGGGACGATTTCCAGCTTCTGCATTTGACGGACTTCTACCGGGACAGGCTGGAGCAGGCGATGGAAAGATCGGGACACAGAGTGAGCCGCGCGTTAATGGCAGAGAATCAGTTCAGTGAAGAGAAACATTTGGTGAGTGGGAGGGAGAATGTGTTTGTATTTTCACACATCACAGGACTGATGCGTGTTGGAACTCAGACTCATCAGATAATAAATTATATAAAAGAGCAACTGGGAAATAAATACTGTACATACAATCACAAAAATGTGAATCTGAACCAGTGATAGAAAGGGGTGAAAAGACCCCGCGGACTGGTGGGTGGCTGCTCAATGTTCACTGAGTTGAACAAGTAACAGTTGTGTGGGCTTACAGTATTAAATGGAAATATGACGGGAAGTTTCGCTGTGGGAAGACGGTGTGGCCTGACAGCAGGATGTCAGTGAGAACCGGGACATCATCCATGGATGTCACAGCAGCTCGAGTGTGTTCTGCTCTGGGTGCAGATCATTCTGTTACAATCTGTAACTGCGAACAGTGTGAATCGGGGAATACTGCCATGTTGTAATGTGTGATCTCTCCACTGGAAAAGGCATCAGGTGTCAGCCGGTAATCCGCTGTCATGTTGGACACTGGCGGACTGAGGAGATGAATCACATCATCTTTTCTGAAGCTTCATTGAGACTGTTCACTCTGTTCTAAAAGCCCTCTGGACTTATTTCTTCACCTGTGATCGTTATTTTCTGATTTCTGCTTTACACTGTCAAATCCGGTGAGGAATTATTTATGGATTTGGAGCCACGTCAATGAAGCGGTCACAGACCAGCCTGGATCTCATTGACTGGTGGACTAGGTTCACGGTGAATGTCCCTCCGTGTGCTCTGCACTCAGAATGTACAGTCTATGTCCAGACAGGATCAGCACCCGTCCGGGTGACTGCTCAGTGCGATCCCGTTACAGAGCGCATCATTTACTTCGCATTTTCTGTGTGAATCTGTCAGTACCCAATATGTTCACCATTATTCTTCAAAGAAAATCACCGATCTCGCCGATAATGGAAAGAGAGCGGACAGTTCTAAACTCCTCCTGAGCCTGGTGATGGACAAAGGCTCCCGCGCCCAGAGGGTGATGTGGGAAACCTTTGTGAAGATTCGGAATGGCGTCCCAAAGTTGGACAAAATACTGAAAGAAATTCAGGAACATGGTGAGTTAATATCAGAGATTAATCTAATTTTGGATTCAAGCTTTACATACTTAATAATTTCATGCATTTCAATTCAAAAATTGTTTAAATCCGGACAGGTTGTGTTCCGGTCCATCAACACGTACCGGAGATTACCAGTGAACTGAAAGGTAAGTGAAGAAATGGCTGTTTCCACCAAAGGTTGATGTTGTGTAAGGCCATATCTTTGTTGAGCCAGGGCGATTTGACCAGGTAAATGTTGGCAACATGACACAGTGAGACGCATGGAGAATGTTTGCAGGAAGGTTGGTATCAGTGGACATGGAGGGTAGTTAAATCTCCTGGACCTGATGGAATGCACCCTCGGATCCTGAAGGAAGTAACTGGAGAGATTGCAGAGTCATTAAAGATGATCTTTCAACAATCGATAAATTCTGGAATTGTACTGCATAACTGGAAAACTGGAAATGTTACCCCGCTACTTAATAAGGGTGGGAGGCAGCAGAAAGGAAACTATAGACCTGTTAGCCTGACGTCAGTGGTTGGGAAATTGTTGGAATAGATTATTAGGGATGAGATTACGGAGCACCTGGAGACACATGACAACAAAGGCCAAAGCCAGCATGGTTTCCTGAAAGGAAAATCCTGCCTGAAAACCTACTGCAATTTTTTGAGGAAATTACAAGTAGGGTAGATAAAGGACGCGGTCTACTGGGATTTTCAGAAGGCCTTTGAAAAGGTGCCGCACGTGAGGCTGCTTAGGAAGATAACAGCCTGTGGAATTACAGGGAAGTTACTAGCGTGGGTGGAGCATTGGCTGGTCGGCAGAAAACAGAGAGTGGGAATAAAAGGATCCTATTCTGGCTGGCTGCCGGCTACCAGTGGAGTTCCACAGGGTCGATGTTGGGACCGCTGTTTTTCACGATGTATATCTATGATTTGGACTACGGTATTAATAGATTTGTGACTAAATTTATCGATGATACAAAGATAGGTGGAGGAGCGGGTAGTGCTGAGGAAACAGAGAGCCTGCAGAGAGGCTTAGATAGTTTAGTAGAATTGGCAAAGAAGTGGCAAATGAAATACAATGTTAGAAAGTGAATGGTCATGCACCTTTTGGAAGAAATAATCGACAGGCTATTGTTTAGATGGGGAGAAAATTCAAAATTCAGAGATGCAAAGGGACTTGGGAGTCCTTGTGCAAGGTACCTTAAAGGTTAACCACAAGGTTGAGTCATTTGTAAAGAAGACGGATGCAATGTTTGAATTTATTTCTTGAGGTATAGAATATAAAAGCAGGGATGTGATGTTGAGGCTCTACAAGACACTAGTGAGACCACACTTGGAGTATTGAGTGCAGTTTTGGGATTCTTATTTTAGAAAGGATGTACTGACATTGGAGAGGATTCAGAGAATATTTAAGAGAATGATTTCAAGAATGAAAGAGTTACCGTATGAGAACGACTGGCAGCTCTTGGGCTGTTCAGGAGAATGAGGGGAGATCTCTTAGCAACATTCCGAATGTTAAAAGTCCAGAACAGATTACATATGACAAAGTTATTTCCCATGGTAGGGGATTCTATGACAAGAGGGCACGACTTCAGGATTGAATAATGTCCTTTTAGATTGGTTATGGCACATATCAACCATAGCCTACCGGTCAACCTCGACGCTTTGCAATTCGCCTACCGGAGCAACAGGTCAACGGAAGATGCCATCTTTCTGGCACTACCTTCTTCCTTAGAACACCTGGAGAATAAAGACGCATATGCAAGGCTCTTTTTCATTGACTACAGCTCTGCCTTTCATACCATCATTCCAAATAAGCTGATTCCTACGCTCCGAAACCCGTGTCTTAGCACTCAGATCTGCAGCTGGATCTTCAATTTCCTCACGGACAGGAGCCAGCCTGTACAATTAGGGGACAAGCTCTCCTCTACAATCACTCTGAGCACCGGTGCCCCACAAGGCTGTGTACTCAGCCCCCTGCTGTACTCTCTGTACACCCATGATTGTGTACCCAAGTTTCCATCAAACTCAATATATAAGCTTCCTGATGTCACCACAATTGTAGGCCGTATCTCGGGTAATGATGAGTCTGAGTACAGGAAGGAAATTAATAACCTGGTGGCATGCTGCAAAGACAATAACCTATCCCTCAACGTCAGCAAGACGAAGGAATTGTTTGTTGACCAGAAGGTGTAGCGGACCGCACGACCCCATCTACATTGGTGGTGCGCAGGTGGAACAGGAGAAAAGCTTTAAGTTCCTCGGGGTCAATATCACAAATGACCTGACTTGGTCTAACCAAGCAGAGTCCACTGCCAAGAAGGCCCAGCAGCGCCTTTACTTCTGAGAAAGCTGGAAATTTGGCCTGTCCCCTAAAACTGTCACTATCTTTTATGGATGCACCGTAGAAAGCATTGTTCTCGGGTGCATCACAACCTGCTATTGAAGTTGTCCTGTCCAAGTCCGAAAGAAGCTGCAGAAGATCATGAACACAGCCCGGCACATCACAGAAACCAATCTTCCGTCCTTGGATTCACTTTACACCGCACGCTGTCGGAGCAGTGCTGCCAGGATAATCAAGGACAAATCCCACCCTGCCAACACACTTTTCGTCCCTCTTCCCTCCGGGAGAAGGTTCGGGAGCTTGAAGACTTGTACGGTTAGATTTGGAAAGAACGTCTTTCCAACTGTGATAAGACTGCGAAACGGATCCTGACCCGGATCTGGGCCGTACCTTCCAAATATACGGACCTGTCTCTCGGTGTTACTCTCCATTTTCTATATTCTATTTATGATTTATAATTTATTTTTATTATTTTTACTATCAATTCGTACTCCAGGGAGCGGGAAGCGCAGAAGCAAATATTGCTGTGATGATTGCACGCTCTAGTATCAACTGCTTGGCTACAATAAAGTAATAAATAATATGCGGAGTAATTACATTAGTCAGAGGATGGTAAATCTGTGGAATCTGTTGCCACTAGCGGCTGTGAAGTCCACGTCATTGGGTGTATTTAAGTCAGAGATAGATAGGTTCTTGATTAGCCAAAGCATCAAAGGGTATGGGGTGAGGCAGAGGAGTGGGGCTGACTGGAAGAATTGGATCAGCCCATGATTGAATGGCGAAGCAGACTCGATGAGCCGAATGGACTACTTCTGCTCCTATATTTTGATCTCATGATCTTCTGACATTATTAGGAACAGCACAGAAAGTTGGAGTGTTTGCTGAAAGGGAACACACGTCTCTGGATCCCATGGTAAAGACGACGATCTGGAGGAGTGAAAACCAAATTTTCCTTTTTCTTTTACTGCGAATGGTGAAATTATTCTCCTACAGCCACCCAAACCCCGGAACAGCCCTCATCCTGAATCGCTTTTTAAAATTCCCTCAGATTCTACATGTCATCAATTTTAGAATTGGGAGTCCATTGAAGTTCTCGTCACAGAGAAAACAATGACAGCATCCATTTAATCAGAAAAGCAGTTAACATCCGAAACTGGACTGTTCAACCCCAAAGCAGCATATGGAACCCACTCTATTCACATCTGCACTCACTCAGTTCAAACACTGCTACATTTATCCATGTAAGATCCAATTCAATAATCCTGGGAAGTCCATCAGGAGCCAGTGCTAGTGAGGCTGAGATGGGAGACAAAATATTCAGCTCAATCCACAGAAGCTGGAATTCATGTCTGCCGGTGTTGTGTGATGGACACTGTGGAAGGGTGAGAGATGGGAATTAGGACAGGGAAACGGAAGGTTGTGGGATCGCGGCAAGGAAGGTGCAAAGGATTGAAAATATCTATAAATAATATTGCAATTAGTTAAATTGTGACCGTCTGGACGGGAAGCTCACTACATCCATAAGCCCATCATGTCTGTCAAAATGGAGCCCGGGGCAGTAGATGGGCACAAGACATTGTAAGGCTTCATAATCGCAGACTGAGTTGGATCACTCAACGCCACATTTACGAGGAGAGGGCAAAGGAAAGACAGATATTGCAAACGTTACTAATCGTAGAGAAGCCTATGTTTTATTTGAATATTTGAAGCTCTGGAACAGAAGCGTAAGGAATCTCGACCAGAACACTGGGTCAGTCTCTCTCACTGCCAAGTTCAAACTCCAGAGATCTTAATTTACGTTTGACTCCAGAGGCAGATGAATCAGGAAATTTACAATCTGCCCCCGCCTCTGTCAACACTGTTAATGTTTTTCTAGTCCACATTCCGACAATAAAGCCCCAAGTTTCCCTGCACCATGGATATGGTACATAGTACTTAGAACATAGAAATTGACAGCGCATTACAGGCCCTTCGGTCCACAGTGTTGTGCCGACCATGTAACCGACTCTAGAAACAGCCGAGAATTTCCTCAGAGCATAGAACTCTATTTTTCTAAGCTCCACATGCCTATCCAAGAGGTTCCTAAAGTTCCCTATTGTATCCGCTTCCACCGCCGCCACTGGCAGTGCATTCCACACACTCCCCACTCTCTGCGTACAAAAAAAAAACACCTTACCACTGACATCCCCTGGGTACATATTTCCAAACACCTTAAAACTATTCCCCTCATGTTCGCCATTTCAGCCCCGGGGGAAAACCCTCTGGCTATCCACACGGTCAATGTCCCTTATCATCTGATACACCTCTACCAGGTCACGTCTCATCCTCCATCCTCCATCCAAGGAGGAAATGCCAAGTACACGCAACCTACTCTCATAAATTCCGCACTCCAATTCAGGCAACATCCTTGTCAATGTCCTCTGCACTCTCTCTATAGTATCTATCTCAATATAGTATAGATCTCAAGATCTCCTTGGATTCCATGCCTCGTTACTTTCTGAATGGGGAACCCTTGCATAGGGAACCTTAGGTAACCTCTTACTGAAATCCGTATGCAGCACCATATACATTGCTCTACCTTCATCAATGTGTTTTGTTACAGCCTCATATAATTCAATAAGGTTCTTAAGGCACGACATGCCCGTGACAAAGCCATGCAGAATGCCCCTAATCAGACTATGTCTCTCAAAACGCTCATAAACCCTGCCTGTCAGAATCTTCTCCAACAACTTGCCCACCACTGATATCAGACTCCCTAGTCTAAAATTACCTAGGTTATCTCTACTCCCTTTCTTGAACAAGGGAACAATATTTGCAACCATTCAATGCTCCGGTACTTCTTCCATGCATATTGTTGATGCAACCATCATTACCAGAGGCTCAGCAATCTCCTCCCTCACTTTCCACATCAGCCTGGGGTATATCTCATCGAGTCCCGGTGACTTATCTGACTGAATGCTTTTCAAAGCTCCAGCACATTCTCTTTCTTAATGTCTATATGCTCAAGCGTTTCAGTCCACTCTACGTCATCCCCACAGTTGCCACGGTCATTTTCCCTGGTGAATACTGAGGCAAAGTATTCGTTAATTACCTCCGCTACCTCCACCGACTCCATGCACACCTTTCCACTATAGCATCCGATTAGTCCTATTCTCACACAGATCATCCTCTTGCTCTTCACATACTTGTAGAATCCTTTGGGGTTTCCCCTAATCCTGTTCGCTAAGGCCTTCTCATGGCCCCTTCTGGCTCTCCTAATTCCATTCTTAAGCTGCTTCCTGGTAACCTTGTAATTTTCTAGAGCTCTACCGGTACCTAGTTTCTTGAACCTTTCGTAAGCTTTTATTTTCTTCTCAACTAGATTTTCTGCATCCTCTCTACACCATGGTTCTTTAACTCCACCATCCTTTCCCTGCTTCAATGGAACGTACCTGTGCAGAACTCCATGCGAATGTTCCCTGAAGATTTGCCACGTTTCTGCCGTGCATTTCCCTGAAAACATTTGCTCCCACTTCATGCTGTCAATTTCCTACCTAACAGCATCATATTTCCCCGTACCGCAATTAAATGTTTTCCAACTTGTCTGCTTCCCACGGAGAGATCTGACATCTATCAAACTCCACCCGATCTAAACACCTTGTGCAAAGGAGATGACAATCAATATTAGGAAAGTTAAAATCTCCCATCACAACAGCCATATTATTATTGCACCGTTCCACAATCTGCCTCCTTATCTGCTCCTCTATGTCTCTGGTACTATTCTGATAGTAGAGTTATTGGGACGGTAGAGTTACTGCCCCTTTCCTGTTTCTGACTTCCATCCACACTGACTCAGTAGGCCATTCCTCCATGACGTCGTCCTTCTCAGCAGCATTGACACTATCCCCAATTAGCAATGCCACACGCCACTTCGTTTGCCTCCCTCTCGGTTCTTTTTGAAACATCTAAAGCCTGGCACACTCAGCAGCTATTTCTGCTCCTAAGACATCCAAGTCTCTGTAATGGCCATCATGTCATACTCCCACGTATTATTCCACGCTCTATGTTCAGCGGCCTTGTTTATGATACCCCTTGCATTAAAATACACATTCAAACCATCAGGCAGAGTGCATCTTTGCTCTAATGTTTGCTGTAATATCCTTCCTCACAAACTCTCTGCAAGCTACCTCTACCTGTGGTCCAACTATCCCATCCTTTACCTCTTCACGTCGGTTCCCACCCCTCGCAAATCTAGTTTAAAACCTCCCCATCAAAATTAGCAAGCCTCTCCGCCAGAATATTGGTCCCCCTCGTATTCAGGTGCAACGTATCCTTTTTGTATAGGTCACGCCTGCCCCAGAAGTGGTCCCAATGATCCAAAAATCTGAATATCTACTCTCTTCTCCAATCCTTCAGCCACGCATTTATCCTCCACTTCATTCTATTCCGATACTCATTGTTGCGTGGCACAGGCAGCAGTCCCGAGATGACTACCTTTGAGTTCCTGCTTCTTAGCTTCCGTCCTAACCCCCTCTATTCTGCTTTCAGGACCTCCACACGTTTTCTACCTATGTCACTAATACCAATATATACACCTCCAGCTGTTCACCCTCCCATTTAGAATATTCTGGACACGCTCAGAAGCACACGAACGCTGGCACTTGTTTGTGTCCTGCATCCACAGAACCACCTATCTGTCCCCCTAACTATAGATTTCCGTCTTACCACTGCCCTCCTCTTCCATTCTCTACCTTTCTGAGACATAGGGCTAGATTCAGTGCAGGAGGCACGGCCGCTGTGCTTCCCCCAGGTAGGATGGACTACCTGTTGTTAAAGGGGACAGCCACATGGGTGCTCTCCATTACCCGACACCCTCTCTTTCCTCTCCTGATGGTCACCCACTTATCTGTCTCCTGTGGCCTCGGGGTGACTGCCTATCTGTAGTTCTTGTCTATCACCTCCTCCCTCCCCCTATCACGCTGAATGTCATCGAGCTACAGTTCCAGTTCCCTAACTCTGTCTCTAACGAGCTGCAGCTCGATGCACCTGGTGCAGATGCGGCCATCAGGACGACTGGAAGCTTCCCGGACATCCCACAACTGACACCCAGAACAGAAAACTGGCCTCACAGTCATGCCCACTATTCTAATGCACTCTTTTATTAAACTCTTCTCCCTGACCTGTGTGAAACTCTCTCTATCTCTCTCTCTCTCTCTCTCTCTCTCTCTCTCCTCTCTCCCTCCCCCAAAATCGATTATTCCGTCGTTAATGCCTCTACACGTTCTGCAGTTCTACAATATATCTTTACAAATTGCCCGCAAACTTCTTCTTCACTGTTCCTCATGCTGTTTGCCGAGGGAACAGGCCCGACAGTGAAATTCCCACACCCATTTCTGAATATGAAACAGATTCTCTCCCTCATTATAGAAGAACATCCTTTCTACCACTGTTACATTCTCTAATGAAAATATTTCAACAATCAGTGTTTTCCTCTGCTCCCTATTTCACCCGAATACATTGAACAGAGAGCCCGCACATCCTAGTCTCCAAGTACCTCGAAACCTGATCCTTAATAATAGTCCAATACTTTCCCAACCACTGAGGGTATGCTAACTGGCCTATAATTCCTTTCTTTTGCCTTCCTCTCTTCTTAAAACTTTTATTTTTGTTTCCTTTTGTTAGATTTTAAAAGCTTCCCAATAATCCAATTTCCCACTCACTTTTGAGTCATTGTGTGCCCTTTCCTTGACTTTTATGCAGTTCTAAACTTATTTTGTCTGCCAGGGATGCATAATCCTGATATTTCAGAACTTATTCCACTGTGTGACATATCTATCCTGTGCCTTGTGAAGTATTCCCAGAAACTCCAGCCATCTCTGCTCTGTCGCCAGTATCCTCCTCCAAGCCTCCGGTGCAAGCTCCTCTCTCGTACCTCAGTAATTCACTTTCTCCATTACGACACAGATACATGTGAGACAAGCTTATACCTCTCAAACTGTAGTATGAATTCAATCATATTATGATCACTCTCTCCTATAGCTTCCGTTACGTTAAGCTCCCTAGTAACTATCTGGGTTATTACACAACACCCAATCTGAGATAGCACAAGCAAAGCTGCTCTAAAACGCCATCTCATATGCATTCAACAAATTCCCTCCCTTGCGATCTGACATTACCCTAAGTTTCCCAAAGCACTTGCATATTGAAGTCCACATTAAAATTATGTTATTACCATTATAACATGCCTTTTTCAGCTCCCTTTGCAAAATCAACCCCACATTGCTACTATTTGAGGCCTATATATGATTCCAATAATGTCCTTTTTAACCATTGCAATTTCTTAACTCCACCAACACAAACTCAACATTCTCTAACCCTTTGTCACCTCTTCCTAAAGGTGTAATTCCAACTCTTACCAACAGAGCCACACCACCGCCTTTGTCTTCCTGCCTGTCCTTATGACATAAAGTATATCATTTGATGTTAAGCTCTCAACTATGATCTTCTTTTAGCCACGACTCAGTGATGCCCACAATCTCATACAGACCGATCTCTGATTGCTCAGTGAGTTCGTCCTCCATATTCTGAAGGCTACCCACATTTAAATACAGCACTTTCAGTCCTGCATTTTTCCCTTTTTTGGATTTTGCCTCTATTTGTCAATTTCAATCCTTGTTCTGTCTGTTCCAAATCATGGGCTTGTCCTAACTTACGTTCAATTTTCACCCATCATTTAGTTGTAAACCTGCTGGCTCACCCTCAGCTCCTTCATATTGGTTCTCATCCTACTACCACTGTGAGGCCCCACACACCCCTGGCAGGATCCTGCCAGACTGAGATCCCGCACACCCCTGACAGTGGAGAGAGTGTTGTGAATCAGACTTTGAGAGTGGAGCAGCACATGGAAGTGTGATGCTGTGGCCTTCATGAAGACTTGATTGAGAGAGACAGACGAAATTCAGAGTTGTGATACTTCTGATTTGAGAGGGGAGTTGATACAGTTGGAGAGATTTATCTATTGATCTGGGGACTTTCACAGCTGCACTCAGAGAGGACATACTGAGGAGCTCAAACACTGAGACAATATTTGGAGAGCTCAACAATAAGACAGATACAATCACTGATGGGTTTTACTAAACATCGCCAGTGGTCATCAGGAGATAGAGGAACTGATATATCGGCAAATTGTGGAAAGATGCCAAAGCAGAAAGTTTGTTGTAGTGGGTAATTTTAACTTTCCCTGTGTTGCTGATGACCTAACATATTCTGCCCCGTGTTTCCCTACTGAAAAAATATTTTAGGAATCTCCGATGGTGGGATGTGTTCTTGGAAAAATGTGTGTAACGTCTGAACTAGAGGAGAGGCCATACTGCTGCCGGTATTGGATGTAAGCCTACAAGATGCTCGGTTTCAGTGTTTGAGCCTTTTGGGAACAGTGAACAGCTCCTGTACTCAGATCGGTCTGAACAAGGGGAGGCATGAGATTGTGCGGTATGGGGTGTGGGAAAGATAAATTGCGGGAAGGCAGATTAAATGGCAAAGAGTTAGACTGGTAGCAGCTGTTATTGGGTAAATTTCCAGCTGGCATGTGGAGCCCATTAAATATCAGCTGATTAGAATTTGGGACCGGCGCATTCCAAAGCGGATTAAAGTCAGCGATGTGGAACTTGAGGAGAGATGTTGTAAATTTAATTTGAAAGGGAGAGATATGTTGCTGAAACAGAAACATAGAAACTGAGAAAACCTACAGCACAATACAAGCCCTTCGACCCACAAATCTGTGCTGAACACGTCCCTACCTTAGAACTACCTAGGAGGAGGAGGAGAAATTGGCGGCGCGACGCAGTGCGCGCGGTCTCTCTGGAGAATGGATATCTGTTACTTGTTAAGTAGGAATCCGTGCCCAATCCTGATTTAATGGAGACAGACGTGAGAGCGTGGAGGAACATCTGGAGCAACTTCTGAAATGCCCGCTTCGCTGCCGCTGCTACTGTGCGGTCCGGAATCTCCGGAGGAGAAGGCCTCCGAGACCTCGGCTTTGCTCGTTTCGGTGGCCGGGACGGGGTCGAAGGCGCCCGGCAGAGGATGGCGCTCGGGAGGCTGTATCAGAGGGGCTGGTCGGAGGCTCGAAGTTTTCGAACGGACTCAGAGTCTGCTGTCGTTGGGTACTTTCAAGGGCATTAGTTGTCAGTGCCTGGAAGTTTATGGCAGGGAGAGTCTCTCCCTTTTGCTGCCTGATATCGGGACTATTGGAGTAGATCGGGACTTGAGACTTTCTCTTAAACCGTGCCCATGGTCTGCTTTCATCAAATTACGGTATTGTTTTGCATTGTTGTAACTATATGCCGTAATCATATGGTTTTGTCAGTGTGAGCCTTCGGTTTGTCAGTTTTTTTGAATTTTGTGTTATCACTCTGGAGGAGCATTGTACCATTTCTTAATGTATGTATGCATTTCTAAATGACAATAAACGAGGACTGAGTGTCCTCATAATCTAAATCTAAAATCTAAATCTATCTAGTCTTTACCCATAGCCCTCTCTTTTTCTCAGCTCCATGTAGCCATCCAGGAGTCTCTTAAAAGACTATTATCGTTTCCGCCTCCTGCACCGCTGCCGGCAGCCCATTACACGCACTCAGCACTCTCTGCGTAAAAAAAAAACTTACCCCTGACATCTCTCTGTACCTACTTCCAAGCACCTTAAAACTATGCCCTCTCGTGCTAGCCATTTTAGCCCTGGGGAAAGAGCCTCTGACTATCCACACGATCAAAGCTTCTCATTATTTTGTACACCTCTATCAGGTCACCTCCATCGCTCCAAGGAGAAAAGGCCGAGTTCACTCAACCTATTCTCATAAGGCATGCTTCCCAGTCTAGGCAACGTCCTTTTAAATCTCCTCAGCACCTTTTCTATGGTTTTCACATACTTCCTGTAGTGAGGCGACCAGAACTGAGCACAGTACTCCAACTGGGATCTGACCAGGGACCCATGTAGCTGCAACATTACCCCTCGGCTTTTAAACTCAATCCCACTGTTGCTGAGCGCCAATGCTCCATATGTCTTCTTAACCACTGTGTCAACCTGCGTAGCAGCTTTGAGTGTCCCATGGAATCGGACCCCAACGTCCCTCTGATCCTCCACACTGCTAAGTGTGGGGTGTGCAGTATTGGGTGTGGGGAAGATAACTTGGGGGAAGGCAGATAAGTGGCAAAGTGTTAGATTGGTAGCAGCTGTTTTTGCTACCAAATCCCCATCTGGCATGTGTGGTCGAATAAATATCAGCTGATCAGGATTTAGGTCCGGCATGTTTCAAAGGGGATTAAATTCAACGATGGCAGCAACTATGGATCTTGATGGGAGATGTTGTAAATTTAGTCTGAAAGGGAGAGATGAGGTTAATGATGCTGAAATGAGACACTGAGTTGTGGGGAATGAAGAGAGATGTCAAAGATATAGATCAGTTGCAGATGCGGATGGAGAAATATCAGATGGAGTTTAATCCTGAGAAGTGTGAGTTGTTGCAATTCAGGAGATCAAATGTATGGGGGATATACAGAGTAAAGTTCACCAGCCTTACATCATCCATGTCTGGAGGGATCTTGATGTCCATATCCATAGCTACCTGAATGTGAAGCTTCATGTCGCAGCTGCATAAAACTTCAGTTTGGCTGCACTTGGAATATTGGTGCAATTCTGTCCCCCATTACAGGAAAGGTGTGAAGGCCTCAGTCGGTGCTGAAGAGATATACCACTCACACCCTTGGTTAGTTTGGATAAGCTTTGAGGAGTGGGTAGACAAACTTGGATTATTTTATCTTAAGTGCGAAGGGTTGAAGGGAGACCATATATATTGGGTTATAAAGTTGATTTGTGAAGATAGTTGGAGTGTTTCCGGTGTAGATATACCATATAATAGAGGATATTGATTTGGGGTGAGATGGGGGGATGAGGTACAGTGCATTTTATTTTACACAAAGTGGCGGGTGCCTGCGATATGCTGCCAGGGGTGGTGATGCAGACAGATGTTAGAGATTTAGACAGGCACATCAACATTCAGGGAATTGGGGGGTGGGGGTTAGTTACGACCAGAGACAGGTGGGATGAGTTTAATGTGGCATCATGCTGGCACCAACGTTGTGGGCCGAAAAGGCTATTCCTGTGTTGTTCTGTGTTCCAGTGACAGCTGAGATCCTGAACCACCTGCTACCGAAATTCCTCGGTCTCTGCTGTCTTCTTCCCCATCTGACGTAATCAGCATGGTTTTCAAACTTCTATTTAAAGTCACAGACCAGTAGCATCTCCCCTTTCTCCCCTTTCCACAGACGTTGTCTGACCTGTCCTCACATCTACACTCCCGTCCTTCTACAGCTGTGCTGCAGAGGGCAGGCTAACTTGCTGCATAACTGTGGCGGACTGGAAGGCTCTACAACAGGGAGTCAAAACTGCCCAACGCTTCACCGGCACCCCCAGCCTACCATCCATCAGGGACGTATATACAGAAAGGCTTCGGAAAAGGGCCAGCACAATCAGGATGCATCCCACCTCTCCTGCCTATGGGCTGCTTGCCCCTCTCCCATGAGGGCGGAAGCGACGTAGCATCCACAGCAGGACCACCAGACTCAAAATCAGTTCCTTTCCTCAAGCAGTAAGACTGATCAACACCTACAACCACCAAGCCACCCCTCCACAACCAACAAGCCCCACCCCACCAACAGCAGGGCTTGAAACTTTTCAGTCAGAACCACCTGAGGTCAGAATATCGTATGTATTTATATTTATTGTGTTTTCCATTGAGCTCTTTATCTGACTTTTTTGTGCTGCATCAGATCCGGAATAACAATTATTTCCTTTTCCTTTACACTTGTGTATCTTGAATTTGTTGAGTATTTGCAACACACACTGTTTAAGAGACACGAGACTGCAGATCTGCCGTCTCAAACCATTTTCTGGAGGAAGTCAGTGAGCTGAGCAGCGTCTGTGATGATGGAAGAGGTAGGGGTTGTTTGTGTTTTGTGTCAAGACTCCTGAACAAGACATTGACATATTCTCTCCCAACCACCCATCCATTGTGCACGTGCTGATCAACAAACCTAGTTATTGGTATTTTGACTGTGTGAGGGGAGGGGGAAGCTGTGAATTCCCAACCGGTTCCTTTGACAGAACGCCCAATACCCTTTTCTCCATCTCCATACGCCATATCAACACTGGGCTTTCAAAATACTTCCACAGGAGCAATGATATCTGTGACTGTAGTGAGAGGGTGTCAGTAAACTACCAGGGAAATACCCACCTTCACAGCACAGTTAATGTGGAAAGGTGATGATCTATTATTTATCTGGACCAGGCCTCTCTGTCCAGTCAGCGGTATGTTAATCGAATTTAATTTACTGCACGAGCATCCATTGATGAATCCAATTAATGCAATGGCTTTGGGCAACTCTTGTGTACTTAAATACAGAGTTCTGAGTTGAGGCATTTAACATTTTGACCATGTTCTCTGTTCCCATGGAAGATGTCCAACAGAAACACAAGGAGACTCTGCGGGCACAAACTGAAACACTGAGAGTGAACACGATCCTGATGAGAGAGAAGGTGAAGGTTTTCCAGCTGGTTGATCGATACGCTGAGCTCACGGTCATTTCTACTGTTCGAGATCGCATACCGGTGGAACATGAACTGCTGGCAAGAGGCAGAGACCACGAGGAGTGGAGACAGAAACATCTCCGTGGGGAACTGAAAAAAATCGGGACGGATCAGTTGTTCCAGAGCAGCTTTTTACGGAATAACTCAAAATCTGGGAGCTCGGCAGCAGTGGCCGGAGTCTCAGGGATCGGGAAAACAACAATGGTACAAAATATTGTTTACGACTGGGCCACGGGGAAAATATATCAGCAATTCCAATTTGTCTTCAGTTTGAAATTCCGGAATTTAAACTACATTAACGACAGAATAAACCTGAGAGAACTGATTCTGGATCAGTATCCTTACTTAGCGAATATCTTGGGAGAGGTCTGGAAGAACCCAGAGGGATTGCTGTTTATATTCGATGGTTTGGATGAATTCAATGACAAAATTGATTTTTCTGACAGTCGGAGAGACACAGAACCTCAGTACACATGCACAGATCCTGAATTCAAGTGCAAGGTGTCCGACATTGTGTACAGTTTAATCCAGCACAAGCTGCTCCCAGGGTGTTCAGTGCTGGTGACCACCCGTCCCACGGCTTTAGATTTATTGGAAGAGGCAGATATCAGTGTCTGGGCTGAAATCCTGGGATTTTTTGTTGAGGAACGGAAGGAATATTTCATCAGGTATTTTGAAGATCAGACGGTGGCAGCAGCTGTTTTCAAACACGTGAAGGAGAACGAGATCCTGTACACCATGAGTTACAACCCCTCCTACTGCTGGATCCTCGCTCTGGCACTGGGCCCCTTCTTCACACAAAGAGTCAGGGACCCACAGCGAGTTCCCAAGACCATCACCCAACTATATTCCTACTATATTTACAATATCCTGAAAAACTACGGCCGTGAGATTGAGAACCCCCGTGATGTATTACTCAGGGTTGGTCAGATGGCCTTCAGAGGAGTGTCTGAGAAGAAGATTGTGTTTACAGATGGAGATTTGATCAAGAACAATCTGCAGCCTTCCCAGTTCCTGTCCGGGTTCCTGATGGAGCTTTTGGAGAGAGAAGATTCTGCCCGGAGCGTGGTGTACACATTCCCACACCTCACCATCCAAGAGTTTGTAGCTGCAGTCGCACAATTCCTGAATCCACATCCCGGGGATATCTTGAAATTCCTCACTGAAGCCCACAACATGACAGATGGGCGATTTGAGGTATTTCTCCGTTTTGTTGCTGGTCTCTCCTCCCCAATGACAGTTCGGGGCCTGGAGGAGTTTCTGGGTCCATTTCCTCATGAAACAAACTGCCGGGTGATTGACTGGATGAAGGAGGAGGTTAAACGCCAGATTGGAAACATGGGGAGTGAAGCTGGAAAAAGGAGCCTCCTGAACACATTGCACTACCTGTTAGAGTCTCAGAATCGTGGACTGGCTCAGGCCACACTGGGATCTGTGAAAACACTTTCATTCCGTAGAATGACACTGACCCCGATTGATTGCGCGGTCCTGTCTCATGTCATCGGATTCTGTGATACAATAAAAGGCCTCGACCTGGAGAGCTGCCACATTCAGTGTGAAGGACTCCAGCGGCTGGTACCCGGGCTGCACAAGTGCCAGGAGTTGAGGTAACTTGATTTATCTCTCACTCTGAACTGTGAAACTGTTCCATTGCGTTGTTTCAATGTAAATGGATTTTGGTTAAACTGTAGTAAATCAGATTGTGAAGAATTGTGACAAATGCCCAGGGGATCGGTCAGTAATTCCCTAAGGACGGGGGGTTTTGTGGTTCCTTGTGAAGGGATGATGGAGACTTCATCAGATCAGTGAACAACAGCCATTGGTTTAATGGTAGTAAATCACAGGAATGGCCGTGTTTCTCGCTGCCTGTGACACGTCCATTGACAATGTTCTTTCTCACTGCTACTGTCACCCGGACCGAGATTGACTGCCACAGAGGCGTAGGAGCTTTACAACCTCTTCCCGGTGAGGGACAAGAGAGGATTAGCGGATTGTCCCAGCGAGACAGAATCAAATAGCTGTGTGAGTTTGTCCTCCTCCTGCCCTTCCCTGTGTCTGAGTATTACCATCACTCCACCTGTGTGATTTCGCTCACTGACCCCATGTGGGTTTCTCCTCTCCCGATTGCGCGCCTCAGTTCACACTATCCCTCCCATTCGGTTAACTTTTGCATACCTTCCTCTATTTGTTTTCCTGTGGGGATCTCCGTCCCGTATTCCTTCTTCCTGAGGAGTCTCTCTTCGCCATCATCCACATTCTGCGGTATCTCTCTTCCCCATGCTCCTTCGTCCTGTGGAAGCTCCTTTTCCCTGCTACATTCCTCCTGTGGGGTATCCTTTCCCATCACTTTCCCCCTGGTGGGAGATTCTTCCGTCAGCTCCGATGGACAATTTCCTATACACAACTCCTTCTCTTCCGACCATCTCAAGTCTTCCTCACTGTGGGACTCTCCGGCCCTGCTCCTTACGATGCTCTCATGTCAGTACCACTTTGAACCATCTGGGAATGAGAGAGAATATGTGGAGTTTATAGGGTCACACCGACAGACTAAATTACTGACATTGCGTGAATTCCCTGGAGCTGGTCATTGAGGGACATTGACAGTGATGGGAACTCCGATCAGTGATTTACTGAAGGGTTTAATGTTTCCTGAATTATCCGAGTGAGAGAAATTCCCCCAGACCCACGGTTTGAATAACTTTGTTCATCGATTTGTCTGTGTTTAGACTTGGGCAGAATGAACTGGGAGATTCAGGAGTGAAACTGGTGTCTGCGGCTCTGAGGAACCCGGAGTGTAAAATACAGAAACTGTGGTAAGTACCAGACTGTGGGAGATTGTGTTTACAGTCACTGGGTGTCTGACACTGAACATTAATGTGATCAGTTAATTGCGTTACTGTTAAACACTGGGGATTGTACCGTCCCCTGTCTCTCTATGTCCTTCGCCCTCACTCTCTCTTATCTCCAGGTTGGAAAAGGTTGGGCTCACAGATTCTGGTGTCGAGGATCTCCACACTGCTGTCAGTACAAACCGATCACTGACGGAGCTGAACCTCGTATCAAACTCGCTCACAGACCAATCTATCCCCGCTCTCCGCCGCCTCGTTCTGACACTTCCAAACCTGACGGGCATTTGGTGAGTGTTTGTGTTGATGTTCAATGTGATAAAATATCAGCGGATCCGCGGGTTTTCTGGTGATATTTGTCTGTGAGTGTTGTTGAAACATTAACTCCAGTCCCCTGTTACTGACACTGTTGTGTAATCTGTTTATTTCACCTTTATTCTCCCATCTGTTTCAGGCTGGGGAGGAATCGGTTCAGCGAGACCGGGGAGAAAGAACTGAAAACTCTGCAGGAACCCAGACCCCGATTGGGAGTGATCCTGTGAACAACCCAGCCCGCTGGATGTGGACATTCCAGGGCATCGCCTTTAACGGCTGTCCTCCCCTTTAATGTACACGCTTTAGGTTTAACTCCCAACGGTGCTAACAGATCTCGGCTCCAGCCGAGCGCTCTCTGAGGTCAGAGGTGTTAACATCACCTCGTGTCTACGTCTCCTGTCCAGGGCTTCTGCTTCCGCCGAATGTCCGTGTGCAGGTTATCCAGGGGGATTCTGAGGAATTACACAGCCAGGAAGAACCCAGGGCGGGGCTCAGTCTGTGACACTATTGTCCCGGGTGAGATTATCCGGCGGAGAGAATCTCTTTGCTCACTACGCTGAGTCCCGTGGCAACATGGTCAATAAAATGATGTTAAAATGACAAAGACCTCGGTTGCGACGCTGAGTCGGCAGTGATTTCAGACACTGCCCGGATGTGAGATTTTATAATCATCGGTTTCCAGAAGCAGGGTGAGGGTGAGAAACGGGACTGATTATTCAACCTGTCACTCGTTGTTGGCGGTCTGTCAATTGTGCGTGACTGTGAATGAATCGGGAGCAGCTTATATATTCCCGCTCTCCTACGGGTCACAGAATGTTGAGTTTACACGTGTCGTGATGAAATCAATAAACTGCTGTAACGTTCTGTCCTGGTGTCGGACTTGACATTTATTTGAGGAGAAACAGTGAATTGAGTTTACTGCTGCCCTGCGCACCTTGTGCAATGCAACAGCGCCCCAGAGCTCCTTACACAGGTTCAGTGGCGTCTCACATCCAGACTCAGGAATGTCGGTCTCACAAACACTGGCACCCAAGATCTTGTCCTCCGTCCACACTCCTGCCCACCCTGCGCTGTCCTCGCTGCTCCTCCCGGGCTCTGCTCACTACCCCTCTGGCGATCACTTCGTTCCCCCTCCTGCGCTCTAGTGGCTTGCCCCGCCTGCGCTATCAACGCCTCCCCACACGCGCTGTCTATGCCCCACCCCTCGCCCGCTGTCCTTGACCCCTGCACCCGTGCCCTCTCCTTCTACACCACTCACGGCTTAAAATGTCCCCGTGTACTGTCTTTGCCCTCCCACGCCCACGCGCTCCACTGAAAACGAGCAAAGACCATCGAATATCTGAAGTGTGCCCACTAACTTCCCGAATAGGAAAGGGATGGGAGATGAACTCCCAGCAGTAAACACGGGGTGAGGCTCCCCCCGCGCTGTCCCCATCGCACATGGCCAGGGTCAGGCACAGGTAGAAGCTCCCACTGCACCGTCACATGTCACCCCCACGGGGTCAGAGAAGGACTGGAACTCCCTCCACATGATCCCATCACAAAATTACGTCGTCAGGCACAGAGTGAAACCCCGTCCTCATCGTCCCATCACACCCGGTCGGGATCAGACACAGAGTGAAGCTCCCTGCGCACAGTTTCATAACAGACTTCTGGGTTCGGATACACTGTGAAGCTCCCTCCACAACGTCCCGTCCACACACTCCCGTGGTCGCACAGATTGACGTTCCATCCACACGGTTCGATTATGCCGTTCCGGGCACAGGCACAGAGAAAGGTCTTAAAGTCAGATATATTAGCTAGGTATTAGAGTTAAAAGATGTTACAAAAAAATTCATCGTGTTCAGCTTGGAACTGGGGTACAAGGAGCATCCAGCCCCATACTCCCCGACCCCCGCCACAAGCACTCACGAGATAGATTTTAGTGGGGGAGACTACAGAGACGGAGACAGGGAAGCAGTGAAGATGTTGCACAGACGGGGAGCGGCGTCGAGAAGTGAAGGAATTGCAGACTCAAACAGGGATGTAAGGAAGGGAGGGGCCACGGAGAGGTCGAGGAACGCAAGGGAAAGAGGATGCACGAAAATCGGGAGAGATGGTGGAGGACAAGGAGACTGGCAGAGGCGTACAGTTGTATCTTAGATCTATCGCGGTTTGAAATCTCATTCGAATTCTTGGTCAATATT
This sequence comes from Hemitrygon akajei, assembly GCF_048418815.1. Classification (NCBI taxonomy): domain Eukaryota; kingdom Metazoa; phylum Chordata; class Chondrichthyes; order Myliobatiformes; family Dasyatidae; genus Hemitrygon; species Hemitrygon akajei. The sequence goes on from NW_027331963.1 coordinate 868,573, forward strand.
TACTAAAATTTATCTCGTGAGTGCTTGTGGCGGGGGGTCGGGGGGTGTGGGGGCTGGATGTTCCTTGTAGACTAGTTCAAAGCTGAACACGATGTGGATAAAATTGGTAATAACGGAACCCCAGCCCTTCCTATCTCTGCCACCGTTCGTACACCTAACCGGTGCTCATTCGTTTCCCGTCCAGTCTCATCGACCGCACTCCCAACTGAACACCAGCCTTTCCCATTGAATCTCATCGCTCGCAGCCCCAATTTAACCCCACAACTTCCTAGGCCTGACCACACAACTTCTCAGGCCTGACTAGAACTCTTTGGTTTTAATATTTACAAGGACTTCGGGCATTGCATGCGTTTGTTGAGATATATGCTAACGGAAATAGTTCTGATCTATCTCTCTCAAATTATCGGTCTGTGACTATCAAATCTCCCTCCACATTTCCCCAACAGAGTGTGATCCGATGCCTCATTTTATCCCCAGTGTATGAAGAGAGTAATCCTGGGACATAGATCACTCTGGAGCCCCCTCGACACCCTCACCCCGGCCGTTTGTCACACACAACTTATTCTATCCCTCATTTGAGTACTGAGCGTTCCGGGACACAGGTCAGACACAGTGTTAAGTCTCCTTTACATCCCCACTACAATATATACAAACTTCTTATCCTCAGTGTGCCACCGAATGCTACCGGGATATAGAACAGACACAGTGTGGAGCTCCCATTACGTCACAGCCATAGTGAACCCCCCAAACGCTACATCCTCAATGTTGGCACTGGGCGCTTCCCCGGACGCGCGTCAGAGTAAAGCAGAGCTGTATCTACAGCACCCAAACAGAGTGTTCCCCCATCCACCTCTTTATCCTCAGTGCGCACAGCTGTTGTTCCTGGAATACGTATATATGTCGACTTTGTTAGAGCCCCTTCGCTTTCCTTTCACTATCCATAACCCAAACTTGCTTCACTTGTTCATATTACCCTCTCCGCATCCTTCCCTTCCACCCCACCACAATAACCCCCTCTCCATCTTTGCCATTCCCTACCCTCTCTCTACGTCTCTTTCCACCAGCTCTCCTCTCCTTCTCTGTCTCCCCCTCTTTTTCCCCCTGTTTCCCATCCCTCTCCCCAACAATTTCATTCACAACGCTCGCGTTCTCTACCCGCACTCCTTCCCACTGTCGTGCATCGTGTACACGCTGACGACTTTGTGGAACCGAGGGGGGCCCAAGCCGAAAGAGAAGACGGTGGGATATGGTCGGAGTCAAAGACCTTCGGCAGGTCTTCCTGAAGGCGTGGGAGGGAAAGAGAGAGAGAGAAGAGTCTACGGTTTCCGGAGCCTCACACTGGACATTTTGCCAGGGATGGTTCCGAGCCTCCATATCCCACGATTTTCAAACGTGCGTATTTCCCCACACCGAGAACTCCCGGTGTCGTATCCCCACAAAGGGAGTTTGACCAGTTACAGTTCCTGTCAAGGCCCGGTCCGTGAAGTCCGCGGTCCGGCTCACGGCCGGTCCGTGGACTTCAGGCTCTGGGTCTTCGGGCTTTCCCCTTGTCCCATTTGAGCTTAATCGTAGGCACCTGATTCTCGTCTTGGGTCCGGGAATATTAGTGAACCTGGGTTCGAGGCTGGCTGCTGGTTCGGCTTGTTAGTATCCTGTCCTTGTCTCTGTGGGGTTCGTTTCGTCAGTATCATGTCCTTGCCTCTGTCTGGGGTTGTCCCGTCGGTATCCTGTCCTCGCCTCTGTGGGGTAAGTCAGGCCGTCCTTGCCGTTACCCTGAGGCTGGACTGTTCCTTTCCTTCCCTCCAAAGACCTGCCCTGCAACCTGTGTCTGGAGCCTCGCCTCGCCTTGCCTGTGTCTGGAGCCTCGCCCTTTTTGGAACTGTCTGTCCGTGTCCACGCCTTCGCTAGGTAGGTCCGGCCGTTTTCCTTTACCTAGCGTTGAGAACTGTCTCGTTGTTTTCAGCGTTTTGTGTAATGAGCCCAAGCCCTACTTCCTGTATCCAAGGAGGGGTCCCGGCTCTGTTCTGTGTAATGAGCCCAAGCCCTACGTCCTGTATCCAAGGAGGGGTCCCGGCTCTGTTCTGTGTAATGAGCCCAAGCCCTACGTCCTGTATCCAAGGAGAGGTCCCGGCTCTGTTCTGTGTAATGAGTCCAGACCCTACGTCCTTTATCCAAGGAGGGGTCCCGGCTCTGTTCTGTGTAATGAGCCCAAGCACTACTTCCTGTATCCAAGGAGGGGTCCCGGCTCTGTTTTGTGTAATGAGTCCAGACCCTACGTCCTGTATCCAAGGAGCAGTCCAGGCTCTGTTCTGTGTAATGAGTCCAGACCCTACGTCCTGTATCCAAGTAGGGGTCCCGGCTCTGTTTTGTGTAAAGAGCCCAAGCCCTACTTCCTGTATCCAAGGAGGGGTCCCGGCTCTGTTCTGTGTAATGAGCCCAAGCCCAACGTCCTGTATCCAAGGAGGGGTCCCGGCTCTGTTCTGTGTAATGAGTCCAGACCCTACGTCCATTATCCAAGGAGGGGTCCCGGCTCTGTTCTGTGTAATGAGCCCAAGCCCTACTTCCTGTATCCAAGGAGGGGTCCCGGCTCTGTTCTGTGTAATGAGTCCAGACCCTACTTCCTGTATCCAAGGAGGGGTCCCGGCTCTGTTCTGTGTAATGAGCCCAAGCCCTACGTCCTGTATCCAAGGAGGGGTCCCGGCTCTGTTCTGTGTAATGAGTCCAGACCCTACTTCCTGTATCCAATGAGGGGTCCCGGCTCTGTTCTGCGTAATGAGCCCAAGCCCTACGTCCTGTATCCAAGGAGGGGTCCCCGGCTCTGTTCTGTGTAATGAGTCCAGACCCTACTTCCTGTATCCAAGGAGGGGTCCCGGCTCTGTTCTGTGTAATGAGTCCAGACCCTACTTCCTGTATCCAAGGAGGGGGTCCCGGCTCTGTTCTGTGTAATGAGTCCAGACCCTACTTCCTGTATCCAAGGAGGGGTCCCGGCTCTGTTCTGTGTAATTAGTCCAGACCCTACGTCCTGTATCCAAGGAGGTGTCCCGGCTCTGTTCTGTGTAAATGAGTCCAGACCCTACGTCCTGTATCCAAGGAGGGGTCCCGGCTCTGTTCTGTGTAATGAGCCCAAGCCCTACGTCCTGTATCCAAGGAGGGGGTCCCGGCTCTGTTCTGTGTAATGAGTCCAGACCCTACGTCCTGTATCCAAGGAGGTGTCGCGGCTCTGTTCTGTGTAATGAGTCCAGACCCTACGTCCTGTATCCAAGGAGGGGTCGCGGCTCTGTTCTGTGTAATGAGTCCAGACCCTACGTCCTGTATCCAAGGAGGGGGTCCCGGCTCTGTTCTGTGTAATGAGTCCAGACCCTACGTCCTGTATCCAAGGAGGGGTCGCGGCTCTGTTCTGTGTAATGAGTCCAGACCCTACGTCCTGCATCCAAGGAGGGGTCGCGGCTCTGTTCTGTGTAATGAGTCCAGACCCTACGTCTTGTATCCAAGGAGGGGTCCCGGCTCTGTTCTGTGTAATGTGTCCAGACCCTACGTCCGACTAAACGGGCAGACTATTATTTAAATGGAGAGAGAATTCAAAGTTCTGAGATGCAACGGGACTTGGGAGTCCTCTTGAAGGATACCGTTCAGGTTAACCTCCAGGTTGAGTCCGTGGTGAAGAACGCGAATGCAATGTTGGCATTCATTTCTAGAGGAATAGAGTATAGGAACAGGGATGTGATATTGAGGCTCTATAAGGTATTGGTACGCCTTCACTTGGAATACTGTGTGCAGTTTTGTGCTCCTTATTTAAGAAAGGATGTGCTGACATTGGCGAGGGTTAACATATGAGGAACGTTTGACCGCTCTTGGACTGTACTCTTTGGAGTTTAGAAGAATGAGGGGGGACCTCGCAGAAACATTTCGAGTGTTTTAACGGCATGGACAGAGTGGATGTGGCAAAGTTGTTTCCCATGATGGGGGAGTCTAGGACGAGAGGACGTGACTTGAGGATTGCAGGGCGCCCATTCAGAACAGAGATGCGATTATTTTTTTTACCCAGAGGGTGGCGAATCTATGGAATTTGTTGCCACGGGCGGCAGTGAAGGCCAAATCATTGAGTGTATTTAAGGCAGAGACTGCTAGGTATCTGAGTAGTCAGGGCATCAAAGGTTATGGTGAGAAGGCGGGTTGGTGGGGCTAAAGGGGAGATTGGATCAGCTCACGATGAAATGGCAGAGCAGCCTCGATGGGCCGAATAGCAGACTTCTGTTCCTTTGTCTTATGGTCTTACGGTCCTGTACCCAAGGAGGGGTCCCGGCTCTGTGTTCCATGTTCCTGTCTCTCCCTCGCCCCAGGCTCTGTGTTCTGCGTTCCTGTTCTCCCTCGATCAGGGTTTTTTGTTCTCGTTTTGTCGATGTGCCTCGCCCAGCCCTGGAGTATCTTGCTCAGCTTTGTGCTGGTATTCCCTCGTCCTGTGCTGGGGTTCCCTTGTCCTGTCCAGGAGTCTCACGTCCAGTCCTGTTGCCTCTCCTCGTCCTGTAGCCTCGTCTTGTCCTCGCCTGGTTCTGGAGTCCGAGACGGAGTCAAGACCCAGTTTCTGGGTCCTTGTCCAGTCTCTGGCCCGGAGTCCAAGCCCAGGCTCCTAGTTCCCAGTTCCATGTCCTGGTTCTGCTATCATCGTCAATCCAAGCCCAGGCCCGGAATCCTTGTCTCCTCTGGGGCCTTGGTCATGTCCAGCGTCCTTTCTTTCCTCACTTCCCTTGCTTCCTTCTCTTGCCTAGTCCTGTTCCTGGTATTTCAGTGTCTGTGTCCTGCTTTTGGGTCCACTCCTAACGCCCACATTATGACAGTTCCTGGTATCACCATGACGCTTGGAGTACTAACTCACAAGAGCTCCACCTGTGGATACAGGAACGGTCTCTATCGTTTGCGATATACAGTGGCGTGCAAAAGTTTGGGCACTCCGGTCAAAATTTCAGCTACTGTGAATGGCTAAGCAAGTAAAAGATGACCTGCCTTCCAAAAGGCATAAAGGTAAAGATGACACATTTATTTAATATTTGAAGCAAGATTACTTTTTTATGTTCCATCTTTTAGAGTTTCAAAATAACAATAAATGAAAAGGGCCCGAAGCAGAAGTTTGGGCACCCTGCATGGTCAGTACTTAGTAACACCACATTTGGCAATTATCACAGCTTGTAAACACTTTCTGTAGCCAGCTCAGAGTCTTTCAATTCTTGTTTGGGGGACTTTCGCTCATTCTTCTTTGCAAAATGCTTCTAGTTTGGTGAGATTCTTGGGCCGTCTTGCATGAGCTGCTCTCTTGAGGTCTATCCACAGATTTTCGATGATGTTTAGGTCGGGGGATTGTGAGGGCCATGGCAAAACCTTCAGCTTGCGCCACCTGAGGTAGTCCATTCTGGATTTAGAGGTGTGTTTAGGATCATTACCCTATTGTAGAAACCATGCTCTTTTCATCTTCAGCTTTTTTTTACAGACGGTGTGATTTTTCCTTCCAGAATTGCTGGTATTTAATTGAATTCATTCTTCCCTCTACCATTGAAATGTTCCCCGTGTCACTGGCTGCAACACAAGCCCAAAGCATAATCGATCCACCCCTCGTGCTTAACAGTTGGAGAGATGTTCTTTTCATGAAATTCCGCACCCTTTTTTCTCCAAACATTGTGGCTAAAAAGTTCTATTTTATCTTCATCAGTCCACGGGACGTGTTTCCAAAACGCATCGGGCTTGTTTAGATGTCCCTTTGCAAACGTCTGACGCTGGACTTTGTGGTGAGGACGCCGGAAAGCTTTTCTTCTGATGACTCTTCCATGAAGGTCATATTTGTGCAGGTGTCGCTGCACACTAGAACAGTGCACCAGCACTGCAGAGTCTGCTAAATCTTCCTGAATGTTTTTTTTTTTTACAGTCAAATGGGAGTTTTGATTTGCCTTTCTAGCAATCCTACAAGTAGTTTTCTCGGAACGTTTTCTTGGTCTTCCTGACCTCGACTTGACCTCCACCGTTCCTGTTAACTGCCATTTCTTAATTATATTACGAACTGAAGAAATGGCTACCTGAAAACGCTTTGCTATCTTCTAGTAGCCTTCTCCTGCATTGGGGGCATCATTTATTTTAATTTTCAGACTGCTAAGCTGCTGCTTAGAGGAGCCCATGGTTGCTCATTGTTGGCACAAGGATTGAGGAGTCAGGGTATTTATAAAGCTTTGAAATTTGCATCACCTTGCCTTTTCTAACAAACTAATTAGGGTCTGGGACCTTGGTAGAATTGATCTGAGAGCGCAAGTCTCTTGGGGTGTCCTAACTTTTGCATGGTGCCCCCTTCATTTGTTACACTCTAAAATTGTACAAAACCAACAAAAACACTAATATTGTTTATAATGTTGAAATGAATGCTTCTCTTTAACCTTATGACTTTTGGAGATCAGTTCATCTTCCACTCACTTAACTATTCACAGTAATAGAAACTTTGAGCAGGGGTGCCCAAACATTTGCATGCCACTGTATTTATTAGTTTGTGATGAACAATCTGTGCAATTGATTGGGGGTGGTCGAGAGGGCCAGACGTTCGAGGGACCCCTGTTTGAATACGTTCAATAGGGAAGGAGGGAGTGAAAGTTTGATTGTAAATGATCACCAGCGAGGGAGCGACGGACGTAATTGATTCCGATGCGGTCACCTTGTATAAAATGGCCGGCAGGGTGGGAGTGACACGCAGACAAGGGAGAGAAGTGACAGACGGAGTTTAAACGGCAGACAGAGTAGTAATAATGCACTGATTGAAAATGAGCCCTCGGCATGAAGTTATGTACTGACTAGTAATTCGACTCATGGAGGGACAGATGCTGGGATTTAAAACGGAGCTCGGAGAGAAAGTGCAACGCGGTAGTGACGCACGGATTAAAAATGTTCACAAGGCAGGGAGGGGTGGGCTGACTTACAATGGCCGACAGGATGGAAGAAGCTCACTGAGTTAAAAGGGGTAAAAGGGAGAGAAGGGCACATTGAGATGCGAGACGCGGTGATAGTTTGATTTACTCTGTTTTTACATTTACTCTGTTGAAGGGCAATGTGTAAACGCATGAACCATTTCTCCTCCTCAGTCCAAACGGTGATAATACTTACGAGCCCTGCAGCGTTCGAGTTTAAGTGAAGGGACGGAAACATCCACTTCGTTTTGTCGGTGAGGTGAGTTACTCTGGTGGTCAAGAGAACACTGTGAGGAAAACAGTGACCGAAAGTGAACATGAAATTGGTAAACTGCCTTGTAACTCTCTCTGTCCAACTGCCTTTCAAATTCCCCCGTTTATCTCTCTTGTCCTGTCTACGATGTGACTCGCTCCCCTGCCTCACTTCTATCTCTCTCTCTCTCTCTCTCTCTCTCTCTCTCTCTCTCTCTCTCTCTCTCTCTCTCTCTCTCTCTCTCTCTCTCTCTCTCATCTCTCTCTCTCTCTCTCTCTCTCTCTCTCTCTCTCTCTCTCTCTCTCTCTCTCTCTCTCTCTCTCTCTCTCTAACACACACATATACGCACACGAACACGCGTGCGCGCACACACACATATTCACTCTCTCTCTCTCTAACTGCTTCTGCCTACTTCTGAGACTCTGACTGCGTCTGCCTCCCCAAAGTCCCGTCAATTCTGAGCAAAACTCAGAACAATGTCCCATTATATAACATTCATATCCATATGCTTCTGTTCGAAGCTGGGGGCGCGGTCAGGGCGTCGAAATAAAGGCGGGCGACAGACGTTTATCTCCTCTCACCTGGGGAGACGGTAGAAGATTTGCTGGAGGACACGGGCAGACTTTTGACCGGCAACTGCTGTATGGGGGGGGGGGGAGGATTGAGAAAAAGTCTGGGACAGCCTGATCCTATTGAATGCCAGGGCTGGCTGAAGAGCTCTAGAGTCTCGCCCTTCTTTCTGTTGTCTGTCTGTTTAAAGAAAATGAATAAACAGCCTTTCTTGGGTCTGCATGCTCCCCTGTGGATATAATAGTTCGCAATCTATGTCATCAGTTTGCCTGAGGAATCATTTCCAAGTCTGAAACTGGCACAAGATTTATATCAACAACACACACAAAATGCTGGTGGAACACAGCAGGCCAGGCAGCATCTATAGGGAGAAGCGCTGTCGACGTTCATAGGAAGTATATAGATGCTGCCTGGCCTGCTGTGTTCCGCCAGCATTTTATGTGTGTTGTTGTTTGAATTTCCAGTATCTGCAGATTTCTCGTATTTGCAAGATTTACATTTATCTTTTGTTAATGATGCAGAATTGTACAATTTATGGTTTGCGTATTGTCTGTCTTTTCGAGCCTGCAATGATACTGCAAGTGTTTCATTGTACCTGTCCCTCACCGTCCCTGTGCACACGGCAATAAACCCGACCGGACCTGACAATACTCACTGAGATTTGAGCAGTGATGACCCCGGGCAGATGAGTCAAGCTGATGTAGGCAAACTGAGTGAGTAGGACCAGAGTCAAATATGGGAAATGCATGTCACCCTCTTCTAAAGAGAGACAGCATCTCTGAGTGAATTGAGGTGCAGTGAGGAGTGCAGAAGATCAAATCTACATTGTATCGATTGCAAGTTATTGTCTGTAAGACCTCGCACAGTTATTTCCAGCTTTATTGAGACAGCACCTGCGATATTTTTCTCAAAGTCATGTTTTCCTTGACTAACAAGTGTCATACAGAACAAATAACGAATCGATGCAGGAACAGTGGACAGCGGGTCAGGCAGCATTTGTGGTCGGAGAGAGATAGAACACATTTCCGATCCACACACTGACGCTGAACTGAACGTGGAGAGCAGATGACCAGTATGGGGAGTTAAGAAATGGGCAAGAGTTGGGCGGGTGCAAGTGAGGATGTGTGGTAGTCAGCTCGATATGGGCGACTTTTGGTATCACACCGCAAATATGCAGATTTTTCAGAGCGAAAAGAGCAGGAAGTCCTTCTCGGAGTTAGAGAGGCTACAGAAGGTTGGTGAACGGGCAAAGAAGTGGCAGATTGAATGCAGTGCATGGAAATATTTTGTCACACACTTTGATATCAGCAATGAAGAAGCAGACTTTCTAAGAGGAGAGAAAATGCAAACAAGAAGACTGAGAAGCTGAGCCTCGGGAGTCCGTGTACAGGCCTCCCATTGTGACGTACACACCGGCACCCTAATGTCCAAAGGTTAATTTGCAGGTTGAGTCTGTGATGAGGAAGGCAAGTGCGATGCTCGCATTCATTTCAAGAGGACTGGAATATAAAGCAAGGATGTGATTCAGAGACTTTATAAAGAACTTGCGAGGCCTCGCTTGGAGTATTGTGAGCAGTTTTAGTTCCCTTACCTGAGAGAGTATGGCTGAAGCTGGAGAGGGTTGAAAGGAGATTCAGAGGAATGATGCTGGGATTGAATGGTTAGTGATATGAAGAGCGTTTGATGGCGCCGGGCCTGCATTCACTGGATGCGCGGGACCTCATTGGAAGCTATCGAATGGTGAAAGGCCTTGACAGGGCGGATATTGAGAGGATGTTTCCTATGGTGGGAGAATCTAAGACCAAAGGACGCAGCCGCGAGATAGAGGAGCATCCTTTTAGAAGAGAGATGAGGAGTGAGTTGTTCAGCCAGCGAGTGGCGAATCTGTCGGATTCGTTGCCACAGGCCCCTGTGGAGTCCGAGTCTCTTTGTATATTTGTCAGAGATCGATAGGTTTCTTGATTGATCAGGGCATGAAATTATACCAGTAGAAAGCAGGAGAATGGGGCTGAGAGGAAATGTCGAAGCAAACCCGTTGGGCCAAAAGGCCTAATTCTTTCCTATATTTTGTGGTCTTACGTTGCTGAATCAGGCGGATGCAGGTGAAGCACAGACAGGAATGGGGTTGTTGTGGCAGCAAGTTAATACACACGATAATTCAAAATAAGCACATTATCCAGTTCGCCTACCAGCCCCAACTAGGAGTTGAGGATGCCATCGTCTACCTGCTGAACCGTGTCTACGCCCACCTGGACAAGAAGGCGAGCACGGTGAGGGAGGGTCATGTTTTTTGACTTCTCCAGTGCGTTCAACACCATCCGCCCTGCACTGCTGGGTGAGAATCCACTTGCAACACTGTGTGTCAGACAGAGTGGTCAGCAGCACTGGGGCTCCACAGGTGACTGTCCTGCCTCCCTTTCTCTTCACCATCTACACCTCGGACTTCAACTACTGCACAGAATCTTGCCATCTTCAGAAGTTTTTTGATGACTCTGCCATAGTTGGAAGCATCAGTAAGGGAGATGAGGCTGAGTACAAGGCTTAATGTGAAAAAGACTAAGGAGCTGGTGGTGGACCTGAGGAGGGCTAGGGCACCGGTAACCCCTGTTTCCATCCAAGGGTTCAGTGTGGACTTGATGGAGGATTGCAAATACCTGGGGATCCGAAATGACAACAGACTGGACTGGTCAAAGAACACTGAGGCTGTCTACAAGAAGTGTCAGAGCCGTCTTTATTTCCTGAGGAGACTGAGGTCCTTTAACATCTGCCGGACGACACTGAGGATGTTCGACGAGGCTGTCGTGGCCAGTGCTATCATGTTTGCTGTTGTGTGCTGGGGCAGCAGGCTGAGGGTTGCAGACACCAACTGAATCAACAAACTCATTCGTACGGCCAGTGATGTTGTGGGGGTGGAAATGAACTCTCTGACGGTGGTGGCTGAAAAGAGGATGCATGCCATCTTGGACAAAGTCTCCCATCGACTGCATAATGTACTGGTTAGGCACAGGAGTACATTCAGCCAGACTCATTCCACCGAGATGCAACACCGAGCGTCATAGGAAGTCATTCCTGACTATGGCCGTCAAACTTTACAGCTCCTGCCTCGGAATGTCAGACACCCTGAGCCAATAGACTAGTCCTGGACTAATTTCCACTTGGCATAATTTACCTATTATTATTTAATCATTTGTGGATTTATATTGCTATATTTCTACACTATTCTTGGTTGGTGCGACTGTAACGAAACCCAGTTTCCTTCGGGATCAATAAAGTATGTCTGTCTGACGAAATTACAGCAGGCAATATTTTAATTCCCTGACCGAGAATCGAACCCGGGCCGCGGCGGTGAGAGCGCCGAATCCTAACCAATACACCATCAGGGAATCTGACGAAACTCTGCCTACAGCAATAGACAACTATCAAACCCAGCAAAATGTAAAACAAAACTTGCAGATAAATAATAATAATGAATAAATGTGATAAATATTGCCACGAATCTACTGCTCAGCACTTTGCAGATCTCTTGTTTACCCAGTGCTTCTGGTTAAAGAACACTCCAGACCAGTGGTTCCCAACCTTTTTTTGGCCATGCCCCACCTAATCACCTCTAAAATCCTGATGCCCCCTGTGGTGATATATAATTCTTATTATTCAAAAAGTGAACTCCTATTCACCTGGAAGAAGCCTAAAAGACAATTAACTTGGTTTAAACAAGCTTCCAAAGAACATGGCATTCATGAAAGAGAAAAATAAAAGAACCAAAGGACTGTTAAAGTTCTGAGGAAGAAATTACTAAGAAATTGTAAAAAAAAGAACATTAAGTGATATTAAAATAATAATAATAATAATAATAATAATAATAATAATAATAATAATAATAATAATAATAATAATAATAATAATAATAATAATAATAATAATAATAATAATAATAATAATAAATAAAACAATACCGATTCGTTACACGGCTATTGCCAGGACTGAATGTTTTGAATTAAAAGGAAAGATTACATATGTCAGCATTTTATTCCCGAGTGGGTCGAAGATTGAGGGGAGATTTGATATGTGAAATGTTTAAAGAAAACATGAGGGGAAAAGTCTTCACCCAGAGGGTCGACAGAGTGCAGACAGTGCTGCCAACACAAATGGTAATTGAGATTCCGATGTCAACGTTTAAGAGATGATTGGAGAATTACACGGATGAGAGGGATATGGATGGCCACGGTCCGGGTGAGGTCGATGGCAGTAGGCAGTTTAAATAATTCCTCACTGACTGGACGGGCTGAAGACCCTGTTTCTGTGCAGTGGTTTCCTCTGGCTGTCTGACTGTATGTCTGGGTTAGAGCTTTAGTGTCTCACAGCACCGACCAATCTAGAAAGTCGTTGATACTGTTCGATCCCTCTGTCCTTGCACACACTGGAACATGGAGACTGAGTTAATGGATGGTTATAGCATGAGAAGATGGAAGCTTTGAAAGTAGTTTATTCTGTATTCTCCAATTGCCTGCGATGGTTTTGGAGGAAGACAAGTGTAAGCCCGGATATTTGCTTTGCTCTCGCTGCGTTTTTAGTTTGTGTCGTTCTGTATGTTTCGTTTATTAATGATTTCAGAAAGAGACACAGATTCCACACCGGTCATGTGGATTCAGGGTTAAATAGATCGAAATATGAGCGTATCTACACTCGATGCAATAAAACCACGATTCAGAGGTAAATTGGCATTAGGATAAATTGGTGTGTACTTGAATGGGGAATTTGGAATTGGCATTTTGGAAGGCTGGTTCTTGTAATAAGCATCAGAAGCTGCTGCTGAACACTTTGAAATACCGGTTTTAAGTTGTAGGGCTCCGTTGGAAAAGATGCTTTGAAGTCATTGTAGCATTTGCCCTGTAATATGTAAATGACAGGTCAGTTCAGAAACGCTCTGGTGCAGTCAATCGTTCAGCGATTTGCTTACGTCGTCAGCCCTAATTCCATAAATTATCCAGGTGCTGCTGTGTGATCAGATTAAATCGATCATTTCCACAGCCCTATTTCTTGTAGCACTGGTAACTGCAGACTCGCAATAGAATTGTAAAGTGTACCGAAGTTTCGAAACTGCATGCGGAACACAGCTGCATTAGTCTTCCAGCCAGAATTCACTCTGTCTACTACATCATCTGCCTTCCGTTAGGAAGCCAATTCTGAACCAATGCAGCCAGGTTTCTTCAAATCCCATGCCTCCTGACTTTCTGAATGAGTCTACTATGGGGAACTGATCAAACCCCTGACCAAAATTAATGCACCCATATCGAATGTCCTGGTTCTTCTGTTTGTTTAAAATTCACTTTTTCAAATAATTCACTCTGACTCATAAAGGACAACATGCCATGTTTTCACTCCGTAGACAGACTACGTTTCTCCAAATACTCATAAATTCCCTCTTCAATAATCGTCTCCAGTAGTTTACCCACCACTGACGTAAGACTCCCTGGTCTATAATTCCAAGAATCTCCCTGTTACTTTTCGTCAACAAATGAACAACATTTTCCACCCTCCAATCTTCTAGTTCTAATTCCGGGGCCAGCGAAGACACTAATATCCCGTCCAAAAGCTCAACAATATCTGAGCTCGCCTTGCAAAATTACCTGGACTATATCCCGTCCGGTACCGGGGAATCATCTGTCATAATGTTTTCCAAGTTTCCACCGCATCCTCTTTTCAGCGTCGGCATGTTAGAGCATATCTGCCTTTTCTGCGCTGTGTTCACATTGATCAATGTATTCAGAAAGGACCGGTTCTTCACTGTTCCCGTTGCAGTTTTTTATTTTGATAGAAATGCGGCTGCACAGAATACTCCAAATGGGGTGATCATGTTTCTGTGTTCGTCTCGCAGTCTATTAACAAACGAACGCTCCACGTTGTCCTCCCTTTCTGCAGCTGCGATACTATCCCTGGTTTCCCATCTCACTCCCTTTACACTCTGTTACCAGACCCTGTCCATTCTGAAGCATGTAAAACCCGGGAAGTCCTGCAGCCATCCCTGCCCTTTGACAGTCGAGTGTCTGTGATAGTTTGGAACATACTTCAACCAATGTAACAATCACGCCAGCAGCATTGAACGTTTGTATTGCTACCGACCTGAACTGTATGAAGCAAGCAATCTTCCGCCAATTCTGCAATTTCCGGATGACCAAGCATATGATTGTTTGAATTAATGACATATTTGCAAAACCTGTTCATTGTAAAATGGTTTTATTTGAAAACTCCGCTGAATTGTAATTGGACATGGGCGTTATCTACACAGATGGCCATTTAATGTAAACAAATACTTCATTCCATTCCTCAGCTCTTCTCTGAATTGCCTCTGTGTCAGTGTATAGATGCAAGTATTGGTGCACATGCTGAGAAATTGTAACATGTACCCAAATTGCTGTAGGATGTATACCGGGGAACTCAAATATCTGTCCTGGAAAAAATAATTTTGCGTTTGCCATTTCAGGGAATGGACTACAGAGGGCATCCAAAATAATATGAAATTAGCTGATATAGAAAACACCAAAATAATCGATTTTCTGCGTTTTTCCACCTCGGCATCTTTCTGATGGTCGCTGCTGTACCGAAGCTTTCTGCGGACTCTATTTGCCACAACGATATGTCTTACGGTTAACCCGTTAAACACCAGGATTAAGCCGATTGGTATCAATGGTGTTAAAATACTGTCCAGTAATTGGTATGCTGTCCACACGGGTGTTGTAACGTATTCACGTCTGCTGGTGCACCGCCACGGCGTGTTATCAATGATGACGTAAGGTTCAAGGGCAAAGTATAACGGGACACATCTCCCACAGCTCACTATAACCACGGTCACGATAACCGCCGTTGCTGTTCTCTCGGTGCAGTATCGCTCCCGCAGCTTTCGGCAACATATGGCGATGAAACGATCGAAAGTAAAACTGACCGTGAACCAAACAGAACAGTCCGTCGTTACAACCCTAAATACAAGTGTCAGAGCGCACACAGGAGTGATGAGCAGGGATCTGGAATAAATGTAGATATTGTTGGTCTGTTCCACTAAAGCAACAATGATAACTGCCATCAGATCCGCTGTTGCCATTCCAACCAGGTAACGGGTGATGCATTTGGAGAGTCCGCATTTTCCCCGAGACAGGATCACAATCGCCGTTAAATTAACTGGAAGAAATTTGAAAGCAAAATAGAAATATGGTCAGCAGCAACTCTCTGAATGCCCCCGGGGCGTGGTCTGTTTGGAAGTGGAAAGCGGGAGTCCAGTGTGTGCGGTCTCAGTCGCTGCACTCCGGCTGGACAGTTTAGAGCAAAGAACCTGAGTTCCACGGACCGGTGAACGGAAGATCGTAAACAACACCATTTCCATTATTAGGGGCGAAGATGTTGAAGGGATTGTTTGCAGCGGTGACAAAATGGAATCAAAAGATACAAAACACAATTTATCGTTTACTGACTTACAGAAGAACAGATCTCCTTGACGAAAATAGACTGGACCGTCATTTAAATAAGCTGCCACAATGTTATAAGCTCGAAGTGTCTGCACTGATAGAGACTCGGACCTAGAAAAGCAGAGACCAGCATCACTTCAGAAAGCCTAGCGAGGTGAAATTATGAAAAAATGTCAATATCGGCACATAAGCAATTGACAAAAGAATAATCATTTCGATCAAAGTACAAAAATGAAAATAAAACAATGAGATGCTTGAAACACGGTACGGCCGATGGTAGCGTCTGTGCTTAGTAACAGTGCGGATACCGCAGCAGAGTAACGACGACACCATACATAAAGTAACCAGCTCCGGCATCTTACCGGGGACACCAACCGCTACAAGTGTGGGATAGAAAATGGCCGCGATGTAGTAAATCGTCGAATATCCCATATTCCGTCAGAAGCAGCGTTCAGTTGTACGGAACGTTCCAGCTGCTCAGATGGACTGGTGATCGGTTCAGCAGACTTTTATTGAGGTGAGAGCAATTCCACTGAGGCAATTAGCGTGGCGATCACTTCAGGGACATTAGTGACAACCAAATGCACAAACACTTACTTTAAACTATTTAAACTCACTGTCATGTGTCATTATTTTGACACCTCAAGGGATATTGCAATCTATTTACTTTAAAACAAAATATGATGAGAATTTTCCATGATACCTGGCTTCAGGTACTTAAATATGATATTTTTTAGTTCTGTGTTGCTTTTAAATTAGGCATTCATCTTGATGTCGATATAGTTTGTAACATTTGACGGAGCACTTTCGCTTCCGAAATTGAGGGAAGGTGTTTGTTTTGGTAGGTAAAATAGAGAAAACTTCTTTATTAAAGGGGAACTTCCGTTCATCTTTTCGTTCGTTCGTTCCAGTCATTCCAGGGCTCTGAGTGATGGAAATCACAGCGACAGCTGACATGTGTTACATTAAAATAAACTGCACATATTCCTCCAAACACTTTAAAAGATCCACAGCGATATTCCAGAGACGTGTGATCAAAAAGGGAACGTGTCCTCGGGAGATTAGCGAGGGTTGAGGACAGTTTGAAGAACAATGTTTTCCAGCGCACACATGGGCCGTTTGGCAGGAACCTGACCTCTGCCAGTGCATGAATTGACCGTGACATGCGGTGCAGTCTGTTGAACTATACATATATTCTCAAATCTGCCACAATTCTACCAGTCTTTCCCATTCATTCGCTCTTTGAAAAAAAAGTAGCTAGTGAAAACTTTGACCTATCCGCAGGTTCCCGGGCTGTTCTATTATTTGTCACGAAGTTGTATTTTTTCTCCTGATTTACTGTCAGGTATATTGCCTTTCGAGCGTCGCTATGAATACGGGCAGAACAGAGGATGTGTTCAAGCTCACCTGTCAATCAAACTTCCTTCTGCTCCTGCAGTGCACTGCTCCGTGTCCATTGTGGTTCTCGTACCGATGAGCGACCCTCGGCTTTTTGGAGAGTGTCTCATCACTCTGTTTCCATTGCGGAACTCGTACCAACGTGCGGCCCTCGGTTGACTCGAGAAACTATCACCTCTGACTTCAAATTCATCCTTCCAACGTGAATCACTCCGTAACGTTCCGGGTTTAACTCCATCTGTAACTTCTCAGCGCTGCTCTGCGTCCTGTCACTGTCCTCTTGTAATCGGCACTATACATAATTCCACCAACCTCCACATCATCGCAAATACAATACATCACCCTTCCACCTCCTCATCCAACTCGTTCATAATATCCGGGGGTCTCAACTGATTTCTGCAGGACGCCATTGGTCACCGACATCCAGGGAGAAAACACTCCATCCACATCTATCCTTTGCCCTCTGTGGGCGTCATTTCTGAGTACACCAGCCAACTGTCCCTGGAGACAAAACCTTCTGACCTTATGAATGGTCCTACCATGGCTAAACAAAGCCTTATTAAAATGCATTTATACCAGATCCATTCAGCCCCACTTTATTTGCAGAAGACCACGTAATAAACACGTTCTCCCATCTGTTTCTCTCTCCCATTTTGCCCGCTTTGACTCTGGCGAGTACAAACATGTGAACTATCCTTCTCCTCCGGATACAAACCGGAAGTGGGTGCCCAACTGACTGAGTGGACAATTGCTCTTCATCTGCATTACCAACGATTGCCGGAAACGTGAATCTAAGAGTATATGATCTTATCTCGGTCCAGAGCATCCCTTTGACAAGATGCTTTCTGGAACAGAGCTACTAGATGACATTGACTACCTCCAGGGGATTTGAATTGGTTAATATGATACTAACACAATTTGTTTGGAACAGTCTGAATTCGATATACTGATGGATCGGCTCTGTCAGCGATATCATATGTCCCTCAAATCGCGAAGCTGTAAAGGGGCTTGGCTGATGTGGAGATATTACAACCTTCTGTCCAATTTCCAACTCCCGCGGTTTTATTTGAACCTCGAAATAAGCTTTGTTCTGCTGTTTCTTCCGTCACCTCTTATGGGCGGCGACACAATGGGCCGACTTAATAGAGTCAATTCATTGCTCAGTTGATGGTAAATCTAGCCCAGACAAGTTTCCAAACTTTTTTTTAATTTTCGCTAGCATTGTCTTTAAAGTCCCGCTCATCCATTCAGCAATTGCACTCTGTTGTGGTCGATAAGGGATACCAACCTGTGTTTTACCCCAGACAATTTCATTACATTTTGTATCACATCTGCGGAGTAGCGGGGACCATGAATGATTCTAGAGAGCTCTGAAATCCCCAAAGGGTGGACATTCCGTCCAACATAATCCTGGCTGTGACGTCAGCGGTTTACTTTATCTAGTTGGGGAAGGCTCTGTCCACCTGGTGAACGCATCCCCTATCCCGAGGATATAGTTCAGTCCTCCAGGGCATGGAGGTGAAAATCCAACAAAATAATCCTACAAGTTAACACATGGTCCTTCTACGGAGCGGTTCTTAAAACTGTTTCTATTGCCGATTTATCTGGGTTATCACTGTTCACAAATCAAACAATTCTTATAATAATGTACATCACCTCTCAGTTTTGGCCACCAACGCAGATTCTTCAACTGTTCCATAGTTCTATCTGCTCCTTGATGCCCACAAATGTCACAGTGCAAGTACATCATCTGGTTTCTTTCACAATTCCGGACCTCAAATTTACCACTATCAAGGATAATCCAAATCCGTGCCTGTATCCATCGATATTTCCCATAATCTTCAGACTCCTCTCCTGTGTGTACCTTGGCTAACTCCTGATCCTGTTGCTGCGTCATGACTAAGTCTATATCTGTACAGTCTGCTGGTTTTTCTGTCATTCCTACCTCTATATCTAGGTTCCATTTCACCACCCAACTTGATTCCAGTTTGGCTAACTCACCAGCCCTCCTGCTCCCTTCCAGGGATGTCTTTACGTGAAACTCCACCTTTTTTATCCATCAGTGTTTTCTCTTGCCTTCTCAAATATTTACTTCATCAAGGGAGCTAATGATAAAGGTTCGCCTTCTATTGGGATATAACCTCTAGATTCCCATAACGGTAAATATTCAGTCAAAGCACATGAACATCCAGTGAATGAAGGGAGATGGGTCATGCACAGTCATCCAAGTTTAGTCTCATTCGGTATCTTGTTCAGCGCAGAAGTAGTGAGTCACAGGGATTGTTCCTGTTGTCTGCTGTTCCATGATCCCAACATGTCCAGGTGATGTGTTCCCATTGTAATGTCAATCTGTTCAGCATCTGCTGTCCATTCAACTCAGTTCATCTTTTTCTTTTGGACTGACGGGTGCGGTGTCTTGCAACACAGGAACATGCTCTTCCGCCAGCATGTCCCTGACGAGCGGGACATTCCCGGCTGTGCAGTGACGTAGCAGTGACAGCAATTTCCCAGAGTTCATCAGTCAACTGCCTGCTGCAATGCGGACCTTTAGATGATTCCAAACGTCAGACTTGAGCTTCCCTCGAATTCCTACTCCCAAACTCTCTCAGTGCTGCACAGAACAACGTAGTTACAATTTTCACAATCAAAAATTCATAGCATATTGCAGATGAGTCCGAAACTGTCATAAGAGAATCGAAACGTTTATGAGCGGGAAAGAACTCGAATTGATTCTCGCTCTAGTTCACATAGAGGAATATGTGACAGAATCAGTAAATGCAAGTGTGCAGAGATACACGGTGAAGGCAGCAATTTAGAATTGCTGAGGGAAATGTATTCATATAAATAATGCAGGTATATGAGACAGGTTTTATTTCGATCAATTTATGAAATAAATTACGCACTTATTTATTTAAATTAATTAATATATTTATTATTTTTTAAAATTGTCATTCAACATTACAGAAGTTGTGTTGCCAAACCATAGAAGTTTACAGATCAAGTGCTGCTCAGTTGGCGCTGTGTGGGTTAGCAACGAATAGCATGCAGAATTACGTCGAGCCGAATGGCTTGTTTGCCATATGACCCTATGATGCTTAATGTTCTGCTCAACACAACCGTCATTATTCATCAGTTCACTGTCCATTTCACAATTTTATCATCATCCAACTGCAGAAGAATCTTGTTCTAAAAATAGCTCAGCGAATACAGATTCTGTTTTAAGAGTATTCACTAGTTTGGTGGAACAGCGGGAAAGAAGGAGAAAAAAAACATCGGCTCACACTGAGTCACATATTCACAGGTACGGGACTGAGACAACACCCGTAACGCTGGAGCAGACAGATACAGAAGGAACCCCACACTCCCACACTGTAACAGAGACAGACAGATACAGAATGAAACCCACACTCTCACATTGTAGCAGAGACTGACAGATACAGAATGAAACCCACACTCTCACACTGTAGCAGAGACTGACAGATACAGAATGAAACCCACACTCTCACACTGTAGCAGAGACTGGCAGATACAGAATGAAACCCGCACTCCCACACTGTAACAGAGACAGAAAGATACAGAATAAAACCCACACTCTCACATTGTAGCAGAGACTGACAGATACAGAATGAAACAGACACTCTCACACTGTAACAGAGACTGACAGATTCAGAATGAAACCCACACTCTCACACTGTAACAGAGACAGACAGATACAGAATGAAACCCACACTCTCACATTGTAGCAGAGACTGACAGATACAGAATGAAACAGACACTCTCACACTGTAACAGAGACTGACAGATACAGAATGAAACCCACACTCTCACACTCTAGCAGAGATTGAGAGATACAGAATGAAACTCACACTCTCACACTGTAACAGAGACTGACAGATACAGAATGAAACCCACACTCTCACACTGTAACAGAGACTGACAGATACAGAATGAACCCCAGACTCTCACACTGTAGCAGGGACTGACAGATACAGAATGAACCCCACATTCTCTACCATAGCGGAGACCGCTAGATACAGAATGAAACCCACACTCTCACACTGTAGCAGAGACTGCCAGATACAGAATGAAATGCTCATGAAATTTTTAAAAAAACAGGTAATGATAACAATCCAGAAGATTTTAATGCTAGCGGGATAGAGATTAGGATCGAAATTACGAGACTCTGAGATGCCCTGAGAAGGCTTTTACGAGCAGTATTGATGAAAACCACAAGGCGGTCTAAAAGTACGTGAAGAGCAAGGGGATAAAATGTGAGAGAATAGTACCAATCAATTGTGAGGGTGGAAAAGTGTGTACGGAACCGGAGGAGATAGCAGAGGCACCTAATGAATACTTTGCTTCAGCATTCACTGCGGAAATAAATATCTTTACTATTGTAGAAATGACTTGCAGTGGACTGAGAAGATTAAGCGTGTAGATGTTAAGGAAAAGGATGTACTTGTTACAACGGATGAGGCGAACCCAAGTGCAGGACACAGACACGGAGATTTGGTTAGGATGGAGACGTTAATGGCAAACAGGAGGGAGAGCAGGTAGGCAGGAGACGTCGGACAGAATTTATCTTGACTCGAATCCTAGAGAAATAAACGGCGGAGAAAACTCTTAGTATGGAGACATTATGAAGTAAAACCTTAGAAGTCTTACCTTGGCGCAGAGAGGCTGGGTTTCACAGGTAAACCTCTGAACTGGAATTGCACTTAGAAAACTGATCTTCACACGAAGAGACGAAGTTTCACAGGTAATTCTCGATACTGGAGAAAAAACTTAGATCATACAGTCCTAAGAGGTCGGTAAACGTTAATCACCACACAGGCAAAACCAACGATCTGGCAACTAGTGGTTGTGCCGCTCGGGTTTTTACGCTGCAGGTCCTGATGGAAACCAGGTGTGTCGTCATCAAAGGGATTTCGGAGCAAATAGGAAATTAGCGGTCGGAACCGTAGCATAATGAAAGGAAAGTACAAGCAAATACGGAATGAATGATCAGGACCGTGATAGCACCCATCACTCCCCGCCCCCCGCAAGGGAGGCTCCACCAGGCTTGTCCAGATTGTCTCGATGAAAATCACGGATGAGGGAAGGGGTCAGGATGAATGAGCGGGGAATCTAGGTGCACTCCTCCGGGCCGTATCCCTCCCAATCGACCAGGTACTGGAGACCCCTGTCTCGGTGGCGCACATCCAGTATTCGCCAGACGTTATATATTGGGTAGTCATCAACAATCAGGGCGTGTGGAGGGGGTTCGGCAGGAGGGCACAAAGGGCTGACAGTTACCGGTTTCAATTGGGAGACGTGGAATATAGGATGAATGTGCATAGATTTTGGCAGTTTGAGTCTGACACCCGAGGGGTTGATTATAATTTCGAATGGTCCAACGTAGTGAGGGGCGAATTTCTTGGGTTCATTCTTAAGGGGGATGTCTTTTGACGAGAGCCAAACCTTCTGCCCAGGCCGATAATTGGGTGCAGGAATTCGATGGCGATTGGCAATCCTCCGGTTGCAGTCGGCTCAACCGAGCAAGACCGCGCATGCATCTTTCCAGATCTTGCGGCACCGGCGGAGACGGGCCTGAACTGAAGGCACAGCAATGTCATCTTCATGTACGTGAAACAGAGGGGGTTGGTAACTGGAGGAGCATTCGAAGGGCGACATTCCAGTGGCGGTGCTGAACAGGGAATTGTGGGCGGACTCTACGCAAGCGAGATGTGTGCTCCAGGATTACAGGTTGTTGGCGGTTATGCAGCGCAGTGCTGCTTCCAAATCCTGGTTTGCTCGTTCTCTTTGACCATTAGTCAGCGGATGGAAGCCGGAAGACAGACTTACTGAGGCTCCAGGGGCTTGACAAAAGGATATCCAGACTTGAGAGATGAATTGCGGACCCTGCTCAGATATAATGTCCGAGGGAATTCCATGATAACGGAAGATGTGATGAAGAAGGAGGTCGGGTGTTTCACGGGCTGTAGGGAGTTTGGGAAGAGCTAGGAAGTGCACAGCTTTGGAGAAGCGGTCCATCACGGTGAGTGCGGCAGTGATCCCATGTGAAGGAGGTAGTCCCGTAATGATATTCAGCGCAATGTGAGACCAAGAGCGGCTAGGGAAAGGTAGGGGACGAAGCAATCCAGCAGGTGGTCGGTGTGAGGCTTTTACACGGGCACACACAGAACAGGCAGAGACCAAGGAACGAGTGTCAGCATCCATGGAGGGCCACCAGACATGTCTCTTCAGATGGAATAGAGTCCGATCGATCCCGGGATGGCAGGCGAAACGAGAAGTGTGCCCACTCTGGAGAACCTGCGACCGAACAGCGTCGGGCAGGAAGAGACGACTGACGGGTCCATTCCCAGGGTCAGGATGAGTCCGCTGGGCCTCGCTGAATATGGATTCGATCTCCCAGGTGAGGGCAGCCACCACACCGGATGGTGGAAGGATGGTATCGGGGTTGGGAAGCCCTACTCGGAGACATATTGACGAGAGAGAGCATCGGGCTTCCCGTTCTTGGAACCAGGACGATAGGTGAGTGTGAATCTGAAACGGCCAAAAAGTAATGCCCAAAGGGCTTGGCTGGATTTCAGGCGTTTGACATTTTGGAGTTATGCGAGGTTCTTGTAGTTCGTCCAGGCGATGAATGGATGTTCAGCGCCCTCCAGCCAGTATCTCCACTCCTCCAAAGCGAGTTTGACGGACGGTGACTCCCGGTTCCCTCCGTTGTAGTTCTGTTCGGCGGGGTATAGGCGGCGAGAGAAGAAGGTGCAGGAATAAAGCTTTTGGTCTGGGCCGGGGCGTTGGGAGCGGACCGCTCACACCCCGGAGTCGGAGGCGCCAACTTCCAGAATGAATTGACCAGAAGGGTCAGGTAAGGCCAGGATGGGAGAGGAAGTAAAACGCCTCTTTAGCTCCGAGAAGGCTGAGTCCGCTTCGGGGGTCCAGTGAAAAGGGGTCTTAGGAGCGGTGAGTCGAGTAAGGGACGCTGCCACCCGGCTGTAATCCCTGATGAAGCGACGGTAGAAATTTGCGAACCTCAGAAATCGCTGGGGTTTGTCGTGGGGTTTGGCCACTCCGGATCTTTTCGGGATCCGCCCTCACTTGCCCGCTCTCAATGCGGGCCTAAGAAAATGACAGGAGGGACATGAAATTCGCACTTCTCAGCATTCACGAATATCTTGTTCTCCAAAAGCCTCTGAAGAACCTGACGGACATGGTGCGTGTGCTCCTGAAGACTGCGGGAGAAGATTAAGATGTCCAAATAAAAGAAAACGAAACGGTTAATAAATTCCGTAAAGACATAGTTTATCTGGGCTTGGAAGACAGCGGGGGATTGATGAGGCCGAATGGCGTGACCAGATATTCGAAATGACCAAGAGGGGTATTACAAGCTGTTTTCCCATTCATCTCCCTCCCTGATCCTGACCAGATGATAGGCATTCCGCAGGTCCAACGTAGAGAAAATTGCGGCTCCGTGAAGGAGCTCGAAGGCAGGGATAAGGGGCAGTGGAGACATTGTTTATGGTGATGCTACTCAGGCCACGGTAGTCAATGCAGGGGCGCAGTGAGCCGTGTTTCTTCCACACAAAGAAGAATGATGCGCCGACAGGGGAAGATGAGGGTCGGATAACGACCGGCGCGAGAGAGTCATTTAGGTAAGCCTCAATTTCTTCCCTTTCTGGTCGGGCAGGTTTTCAGCCGACAGGTGGGTAGAGGGACGCCGGGGAAAAGGTCCCACACTGTAAATTGTCCAGAGTATCCCATTACCTACATGACTCAGTATGTTTCATCATACTACTTTGCGAGTCCCTAACAGGAGCCAACGGATGTGATCACAAAGAGGGAGAGAGAACGTGAAGATCGCGAAGTCCGGTTTAGGAAAGCGAGATCGGGGATACAGTGTGGGAAGGAGTGTGGTCAAGCAAGCGGGGTGAGAGAGGTCAGCGAGATGACACGGGTTGCTTGTTTCAGAGGGACTTCAGAATGGAAGCACTGTAATCCCAGAATGCCCTGCAGGAAGGAGAATCCCCTAGTCATCCAGTGCATTTATCGACAGACTTCTCCGACTCACACTTCCCTACCGCATCCCACTCTCTCTCTCTCAACCCGTAGTGTCTATTTCCCTCCCAAGTATTTTAATATCACGTCTCTCTGTATCCACAAGTCTCCTCAACCCCTGCCCCCGGCCACTAGTATCTAACTCTGCCTCTCTCTCCACGATTAACTCACCAATCCAGGTCTCTCCCTCTCACCTCTTCCTGCCATGAATTTCTGTCCCTACCCGCCGTCACTCCTATCTTACGCCCCCAACGGCTGTCTTAGGCTCTCCCCTTCCGAGTTCTCTTATAGTCTCCTTCCTCAAACTGACCTCTCCCCATCCCAAATATCTCTTCTCATTCCAGATCTCTCGACCTCCCCGGTCTCCCTCCCCCTGGTCTTTCTCGGAGCCCTCTGTCTCTGTCTACACCAGTTTCTCTCCCAAGTCTCTCCTCGCAGTCCCTCTCTCCGAAGTCTCTCTATCTCTGTACGCTAGCTCTATCCCCGCCCAACCCGGTCTCCCTCAGTTTCTCTCTCCCTTTGCCATTTCTCCTCTCCTAGAATCTCGGCTGCGTCTCCCTCTCCCTCCCGTCCTTTTCTTCTCAGAGTCTCGCCGCTGTCTCTCTACATTCCCCAGTCTCTTTCTCCTCCCACCCGTCTCTCACATTCTCTCTCGCCCGTCTCTCCCCAACCCCGGCCTCTCTTTCCCAGCCTCTCTCTCTACCTACCCCAACCACTCGCCCCCCCCCCCCCCTCCGCACGTTCCCTCCGGCATTCGCTTCCTCATCCAGTCACTCTCCGGGCCCCCTGTCTCTGCACAGTTTCTCTTTGTCACGTCTCCCTCTCCATCCGCGGTTCTCACTCCTTTCCCCGGCTATCCCCCTCCCGCTTTCTGACGACACCGAACTCCCTCCCGACTCCGATCTCCCTCTCCATCTAAAACCTTTCCCCAACCCCCGATCTCTCTCCACACCAGATCCCTCGACTTCCCCGGCCTCCCTCCCCATGGTCTTTCTCTACCCTCCTCTATCTCTCGCTACCTCACCAGTCTCTGTCCCCGTCTCTTTCTCCCCAGTCCCTCTCTCTCGACTCTCTGTCCAGCGTCGACTCCTTTCCCGAGTAATAACTTTTCTCTCCATTGAATGTTCATGGAGTGTCAGGGGTTCTCGTACGGTGCAGACAGGTAGATAGCATATGAATCGACCTGCACTTTAGTTCAAATGATAAAAGTCACTTGTTGATAAACACAGCTTCTCTGTACCTCACTAATCATTATTACAAGGGGTGATTTTTGACACAGTGGCGTCCATCATTAAAGTTGCCCACCAACAGGACATGCCCTCGACACAGTGTTACCATCGGGAAAGAGATACCGAAGCCTGAAAGCTCACGCTCAGCGATTCAGGAACAGACACTTCCCCTCCGCCACCTGCAACTCGTTTTTTCCCCTCTCTATTTAATCATCGTGCATGTCATTGTACTGCTACCATAAAGTTAACAAATTTCACGACAAACGCCTATGATATTAAATCTGGTTCGGCTAATATTCTATGTTCTATGCTGTATCTAGTGTATTGTATCCTACTACTTAAGTCCAGTCGATTCGTTTTTTAAAGCTACGACGCCTTCCTTTCCCAGACTACTCTCAATGCGTCTGATAATACTGCAGGAGTATTTAACAGCAATAGGCCATATATGTCAATACCGGCCGCTGGATGATATGGATAGTTTTGCTTGGAAGGGACACGACAAGTATTACTTAATGAGGAATTGTCTTCCGTGTTCAGACTACGCTGGTCATGGGGCATGAAGGGAAGTGTCTGGACAAACATGAACATTGGCGATAGTCAGTATGGATCAGGTCGTCGTAGGTCAGGTCTAACCAATCTTACAGAGCTTTACGAGGATGTTACCAGGAATGGTGTTGCAGGCAAGGCAGTGGATGCCGTCTACAGGGACTTCAGCAAGAAATTTGCAAGGTTCCGTATGGGAGGATCGTCGGGAAGGTTCAGTCGCTTGTCTTTCAGGATGAGGTAGTAAATTGGATTCGTCATTGGCTATGTTGTGGAAGTTAGAGTGTGGTAATGGATGGTTGTCTCTCTGACTGGGGACCTGTGACGAGAGGAGTACCCCAGGGAACGTCGCTGTGTCTGTAGCTGTTTGTCATTTATATCAACTATCTGGATAATAATGTCCCTAACTGGATCAGCATATTTGCCGATCTTGATAGAGGTATTTAAAATTATGAGGGGCATAGATTGAGTTGACGTGGATAGGCTTTTTCTATTGAGAGTAGGGGAGATTCAAACAAGAGGACATGAGTTGGGAGTTAGGGGGCAAAATTTTAAGGCTAACACGAGGGGGGATTTCTTTACTCAGAGAGTGGTAGCTGTGTGAAACGAGCTTCCAGTAGAAGTGGTCGAGGCAGGTTCGGTATTGTCATTTAAAGTAAAATTGGATAGGTATATGGACAGGAAAGGAATGGAACGTTATGGGCTGAGTGCAGGTCTGTGGGGCTAATTGAGAGTAAGCGTTCGGCGCGGAATATAAGGGCCGAGATGGGCGGTTCCCGTGCTGTAATTGTTTTATGGTTATATGAATGTGTAAGGTAAGGGAAACAAGTAGAGAAGTTATGGAAAGTATGATGATTAAAGAAGAGGAAATACTGGCTCTCTTAAGGAATATAAAAGTGGATAAATTTCCACGTCCTGACAGGATATTCCTTAGGACCTTGAGGGAAGTTAGTGAAGAAATAGCAGGGACCCTGACAGAAATATTTCAAATGTCATTAGAAACGGGGATGGGGCCGAAGGATTCGAGTATTGCTCATGTAGTTCCATTGTTTCAAAAGGGTTATAAGAGTACACCTGACAATTATCGGCATGTACGTTTGACGTCAGTGGTGGGTAAATTAATGGAAAGTATTTTTAGAAATGGAATATGTAATTTTCTGGATAGACAGGGTCCGAACAGTCAACATGGATTTGTGCGTGGAAGGTCATGTTTGACAAATCTTATTGAATTTTTGAAGAGGTTACTTGGAAAGTTGACGAGGGTAAAGCAGAGGATGTTGTCTATATGGACTTCAGTAAGGCCTTTGACAAGGTACCATACGGAAGGTTAGTTAGGAAGGTTCAATCGTTAGGTATTAATATTAAAGTAGTAAAATGGATTCAACAGTGGCTGGATGGGAGATGCCAAAGAGTAGTGGTGGATAACTGTTTGTCAGGTTGGAGGCCGGTGACTAGTGGTGTGCCTCAGGGATCTGTACTGGATCCAATGTTGTTTGTCATATACAGTAATGATCCGGATGATGGGGTAGTAAATTGGATTAGTAAGCATGCAGATGATACTAAGGTAAGTGGCGTTGTGGATAATGAAGTAGGTTTTCAAAGTTTGCAGAGAGATTTAGGCCAGGTAGAAGAGTGGGCTGGAAGATGGCAGATGGAGTTTGATGCTGATAAGTGTGAGGTGCTACATTGTTGTAGGAATAATCAAGATAGGACATACATGGTAAATGGAGGCATTGAGGAATGCAGTAGAACAGATTGATTTAGGAATAATGGTGCTTAGTTCCCTGAAGGTGGAATATCATGTGGATAGGGTGGTGAAGAAAGCTTTTGGTATGCTGGCCTTTATAAATCAGAACATTTAGTATAGGAGTTGGGATGCAATGTTAAAATTGTACAAAACCAAATTTAAGGCCAGATTTAGAGTATTGTGCACAGTTCTGGTCAACGAATTATAGGAAAGATGTCAACAAAATAGAGAGAGTACAGAGGAGATTTACTAGATTTACTGGAATCTTACCTGTGTTTCAGCACCTAAGTAACAGAGAAAGGTTGAACAAATTAGTTGTTTATTGTTTAGAACGTAAAAGGTTGAGTGGTGACTTGATAGAGGTATTTAAAATTATGAGGGGAATAGATGGAGTTGACGTGGATAGGCTTTTTTCCATTGAGAGTAGGGGAGATTCAAACAAGAGGACGTGAGTTGAGAGTCAGGGGGCAAAAGTTTAGGGATGACACGAGGCGATACTTCTTTACTGAGAGAGTAAAGAAGTATGGAACGAGCTTCCAGTAGAAGTGGTAGAGGCAGGATCGATATTGTCATTTAAAGTAAAATTTGTAGGTATATGGACAGGAAAGGATTGGAGGGTTATGGGCTGAGTGCGGGTCGGTGGGATTAGGTGAGAGTAAGCGTTCGGCACGGACTAGAAGGGCCGAGGTGGCCTGTTTCCGTGCTGTAATATTTATATGGTTATACGATAAAACCACGATTCAGAGGTAAATTGGTGTTAGGATAAAATGGTGTGCACTTGAATTGGGAATTTGGAATCATCATTTTGGAAGGCTGGTTCTTTTAATGAGCACCACAAAGCTTCTGCTCAACACTTTGAAATGCTGGTTTTATGTTGTAGGGTTCCATTGGAAAAGATAGTTTTGAATTCACTGTAGCATCTGCCCTGTAATATGTAAATTACAGGTCAGTTTAGACAACGTGGCGATGCAGTCAATTGCTCAGCGATTTGCTTTCATCGGCAGCCCTAATTCCATAAATTATCCAGCTGCTGCTGGGTGGTCAGATTAAATCGGTTATTTCCTTGTATCGTTACAGAGTCCTAATATAGTTGTAAAGTCTACCGAAATTTCAACGCTCCTTGCGGAACACGGCTGCCCGCTGTCTGCCAGCCAGAATTCACTCTATCTACTACATAATCTGTCCTCTGTGAGTAAGCCAATTCTGAATTAGCACAGCCAGGTTTCCCTCGATCCCATGCCTCCTGACTTTCTGAATGATTCCACTATTGTGAACGGATCAAACGCCTGAGCAAGATTATTACATCCACATTGACTGTTCAGATTCATCTGTTTGTTTTTCACTGTTACAAATAATTCAATCTGGTTCATAAAGCACAATATGCCCCTCGAAAACGCCATGTTGACTCACCATAGCTGGACTACGTTTCTCGAAATGCCCAAAAATTCCCTCCACAATAATCTTCTGCAATAGTTTACCCACTGCTGACATAATATTCACCGGTCTCTAATTCGGAAGAGTATACCTATTACCTTTCGTCAACAGAGGAATTACTTTTGCCGTCCCCAAATCTTCTAGTTGTACTTCCGTGGCCAGCGAAGACAGAAATATCTTGTTTAAAAGTGCAGTAGTATCTTCGCTCGCCTTCCAAAATTATATGGACTCTATCCCTTCAGGTATCGGGGACTCATCCATCATCATGTTTTCCAAATTTCCAGCGCAATCTTTTTCTGAGCCTCGGCAGGGTCGACCATATCTGCCTTTTTACGCTGTGTTCACATTTATCAATGTATTCGGTGAGGAGCTTCACCGCCTCCTTGACTCCAGACACAAGTTATCCTCTGACCTGCCCACACCCTCTCCAGTCTCCTCCTGTTCTTCACAGTGCAACTCGCCAAGGGTTCTCAAGTCCCCTTCTATCTCTTCTGTCTGCATTGTTAAATTCTTTCCTGTCTGCATTGTGACTCACCATAACCCTACTCGATCCTTTCTTCCTAAACCTTAAGTATCTTTCTTTCTTCCTCTTGGCGAGCTGTTCCAACTTTCTTGTCAGCCAGGGTTACTTTACTCTATCATCCTTTCCTTGCATCAATGAGACAGACTCTTACTGAACCTCATGTCAGTGCTCCCTAAAGAATCTCCACATATCTGTTGTGTATTTCCCTGAGTACATCATTTCCCAATGTACGTTCCCAAGTTCTTGCCTGGTAGCACCATGCATCACAGACCCCAAATTGAATGCTCCCTGTACATACCCCTGTGCAAGGTAAATGTCGGGGAGTTCTGCCCTATTTCTCTCACATCCTGACCCGCAGAGAGATTTGTCACCTTACCCGTTTGCTTTTCTAATACTAGATCTGGTATGGACTGTTTGCTAGACCGCCTTTCTTTTCATAGTGACATGAATCCTTCCTGGACACAACTGTGAAATTATGCCATACCTCAACCTTTAAACCTGGGGAGGTGCCAAAGAATGTTAGGGAAGTTTTGCCAATAACATGGTCGATTGTCATGTTTCGTTCCCGATCCGTTCCTCACTGTTCGCGTTGTGTTTTTTTTAATCTGGTGGGCGGCTGTACATAGTACTCCATATAGTGTCTTCGCGTCCTTCATGTTTCTGTGTTGGTCTCACAGTCTATTAACAAACGAACGCTCCACGTTGTCCTCCCTTTCTGCAGCTGCGATACTCTCCCTGGTTTGCCATCGCACTCCCTTTACACTCAGTTACCCGACCCTGTCCATTTTGAAACATCTGAAACAAGGAAATTGCTTAACCCATTCCTGCCCTTGTGACAGTCGAGTGTCTGTGATAGTCTGGAACATACTTCAACCAATGTAACAATCACGCCAGCAGCATTGAGCGTTTGTATTGCTACCTACCTGAACTGTGTGAAGTCAGCAATCTTCTGTCAATTCTGCAATTTCCGGATGACCAGGCAGATGAATGTTTGAATTAATGACATATTTGCCAAACCTGTTCATTGTAAAACGGCTTTATTTGAAAACTCCGCTGATTTGCCATTAGACGTGGGCGTTATCTACACAGATGGCCATTTAATGTAAACACATACTTCATTCCATTCTTCAGCTCCTCTCTGAATTTCCTCTGTGTCAGTGTATAGATACAAGTATTGGTGCACACGCTGAGTGTTTGCAACATGAACCCAAATTGCTGTAGGATGTATACCGGGGAACTCAAATATCTGTCCTCGTAAAAATATTTTTGCACTTGCCATTTCAGGGAATGGGCTACATTGGGCATCCACAATAATATGAAATTAGCTGATATAGAAAACAGCAAAATCATCGATTTTCTGCGCTTTTCCACCTCGGCATCTTTCTGATTGTCGCTGCTGTGCCGAAGCTTTCTGCGGACTCTATTTGCCACAACGATATGCCTTACGGTTAACCCGTTAAACACCAGGATTAAACCGATTGGTAGCAATGGTGTTAAAATGCTCTGCAGTAATTGGTATCCTCTCCACACGGGTGAAGTAACGTATTCATATGTGGCGGTGCACCGCCACGGCGTGTTGTCAATGATGACGTAAGGTTCAATGGCAAAGTAAAACGGGACACTTCTCCCGCAGCTCACTATAACCACGGTCACGATAACCACCGTTGCTGTTCTCTCGGTGCAGTATCGCTCCCGCAGCTTTCGGCAACATATTGCGATGAAGCGATCGAAGGTAAAACTAACCGTGAACCAAACCGAAAGGTCCGTCGCTACCATCCCGAATACAAATGTCAGAGCGCATACAGGAGTGATGAGCAGGGATCTGGAATAAATGTGGATATTGTTGGTCTGTTCCACTAAAGCAACAACGATAACCATCATCAGATCCGCTGTTGCCATTCCAACCAGGTAACGGGTGATGCATTTGGAGAGTCCGCATTTTCCCCGAGAGAGGATCACAATCGCCGTTAAATTAACTGCAAGAAATTGGGAAAAATATGGAAAAATAATTTGAATAAATGTAGATATTGTTGGTCTGTTCCACTAAAGCAACAACTATAACCATCATCAGATACGTTGAGGAAATTCCAGCCATGTAACAGTAAATCGCCGGTAAATTAACCTAAGAAATTGGAAAGCAAAATACATATATGGTCAGCAGCCACTCTCGGAATGCCCCCATGTCTGTTTGGAAGTGGAAAGCGGGAATCCAGTGTGTGCGGTCTCGGTCGCTGCACTCCGGCTGGAGGACAATGACGGATGTGAGTGTCAGTGGAATGCCGACCTTCCGACAGTTTAGAGGAAAGAATCCGAGTTCCACGACTCACGGACCGGAGAACAGAAGATCGTCCCAGTAAACAACACCATTTCCATTATTAGGGGCGAAACAGTTGAAGGGATTGTTTGCAGCCGTGACAAAGTGGAATCAAAAGATAGAAAACACAATTTATCATTTATTGACATGTCAGAACAGACCCACGTGTCGGAAATAGACTGGACCGTCATTTAAATAAGCGGCCACGTTGTTATAAGGTCGAAGTGTCTGCATTGATAGAGACTCGGACCTGGAAAAGCAGAGACCAGCATCACTTCAGAAAGCCTAGCGAGGTGAAATTATAAAATAATGTCAATATCGGCACGAACATAATTGACAAATAAATCACTTCGATCAAAGTACGAAAATAAATATAAAACAATGAGATGCTTGAATCCTCCATTCCGGAAACACGTTTCAGCCGATGGCAGCATCTGTGCTTAGTAACAGTGCGGACACCGCAGCAGAGTAACGACGACACCATACATAAAGTGACCAGCTCCGGCATCTTACCGGGGACACCAACCGCTACAAGTGTGGGATAGAAAATGCCCGCGATGTAGTAAATCGCCGCATATCCCATATTCCGTCAGAAGCAGCGTTCAGTTGTACGGAGCGTTTCAGCTGCTCAGATGGACTGGTGATCGGTTTAGCAGACTTTTATTGAGCAGAGAGCAATTCCACTGAGGCAATTAGCGTGGCGATCACTTCAGGGACATTAGTGAAAACCAACTGCACAAACAATTACGCTAAACTATTTTTATGACTTATGTTATGAATCCCCGTGTTATAAATTTGACTCCTCGAGGGATATTGCAATCTATTTACTTTAAAACAAAATATGATGTGCTTTTTTCAATGTTATTTTCCATGATACCTGGCTTCAGCTATTTAAATAGGATTTTTTTAAATATATATATCTGTGTTGCTTTGAAAGTGGACTGTCATCTTGATGTCGACTTATTTTGTAACATTTGACGGAGCACATTCACTTCTGAAATCGAGGGAGGGAGTTTTTTTGGGAGGGAAATGGAGAACACTTCTTTATTAAAGGGGAACATTCGTTCATCTTTTCTTTCTCTCATGCGAGTCATTCTGGGCGGTTTGAGTGATGGAAATCACAGTGACAGCTGACATGTGTTACAGTAAAATACACTGCACATATTCCCCCAAACACTGTAAAAGATCCACAGCGATATTCCAGAGACCTGTGATCAAAAAAGTAGCGTGTCCTCGGGAAATTAGAGAGGGCTGTGGACAGTTTGAAGAACAACGTTTTCCAGTGCACACATGGGCCGTATTGCAGAGATCTGATTTCGGTCAATGAATGACAAGACCACCCCATACCCGTGACGTGCAATTCAGTCTAGAATTCGGATCTCTGCAGGTCTCCACTGATCACAAGCATCCAGGGAGAAAACGCTCCATCCACAACAATCCTCTGCCTTCTGTGGGCGACAGTTGTGAATCCACCAGCCAACCTTCCTGGATACCAAGTCTTTTAACGCTCTGAAAGGTCCTACTATGGTTAACCGTACTAAGTACCTTGTTAAAATCCAGTTACACCATATCAACTTCTCTATCTTTATCAACGTGCTTTGCCACCACCTCAGAGAATTCAGCCAGGCTCGTGAGGCATGACTTGTCCCTCACAAAGCCGCACTGTTCCTCCCTAACCAGGTTATGCCTGTCCAGATGCTCGTAAATCCTGTTTCTAAGAATCTTCTCCAATAGTTTGCCCAGCATTGAAGTAGGACTCACTGGGCTATAATTTACAGGGTTATCCCTAATCCCTTTCCCGCTCCAATCCCCTGATGCCGACTCTGCGGCCAGTGATAATGCAAAGCTCATCGCAAAAGGGCGCAGCAATCTCTTCCTCCTGCTTCTCGAAGTTTAGCGCGACCATACAAGAGTACTTATCTATCCAAGTGTTTTTTTTTCCCAGAAGTTGCAGTACATTCCCTCTCTTAACCTAACCATATCGCACATCAGCCCGTACAACGCTGTCCTCACAAACGTCAAAATCCCTCTCACTTGTGATTACTGAAGGAAAGATTTCATTGCGGATCTGCCATCCCTCCCCCCGCCTCCAGGCGCCGGTTTCATCTTCTAACCCATACCGGTCCTACTCTCACTCTAGTCATCCTCTTCTTCCATACACCTAGACTGCTTTGGAGTTCTCCTTAAAGTTACTGAATACCTTCTGTAGAGGTTGAGGTGAATGGTTACCCTCGACCCGGCCCCTACAGGGCACGAAAGGGAAGAGAAGCTGCTCTGTACAGGCCCGGGAACGTCCCTCTCAGTTAGTTCCGTTTGCGCTTGGGACAGAAACATACCGCAGGCCTAAAATGCTAGGCTGGAGGTTGGGGACATTCTGGGTCGCAGGAGGAGGCTAGGCACCCGGGGTCTTCCTTTCGAAGAGGAGAGGGAGTTGGGAGCCGGATGCTCCGAGGTATGGGCGACTATGGCCCGCACCAGCTTCTCGCTCAGGGAGGGGAAGATTCCTCTCGGGCACGCCTCCAGCCTGCACTTAGGTCCAGCTGCGGCTCCAACCAGCTGACGGGACAGAAGGCCGGCCGTGTTCACGTACTGCATGGATCACTCAGGGGCCGTCCCGTCCTAGAGCTGCAGGGGGCTCCGCGCAGGGCGGGTAGTGCTATCTCTGCGGAGTGTAGGAGAGAGAGGGAGTGAGGGTCAGGTAGGAGAGGCAGGGCGTCACGGAAGTGGTGATTGTGGAGACAGGAAGGGAAGGTGATGCTGGCGAAAACCGATTGGGGAGGGAGATCGCGATACGTGTTGGAAGGAATGGATTCAAGTTGTGGGGGAGAGAGTGGTCAGCACAATGGAAAAGAGCGAATGTTTCACAGGGACTGTACAATGATGGGAGTGAAATCCCATAATATCCTGCGTGTCGGAAAGCCCTCGAAATCCATAACGAACAGAAGCCTTTACACTGACTCACAAAGCCGCACCCTTCCTCATCCCCGTCTCTCTCTGTCACCCTGCCTCTATCTCCGACTCTTTGTGGGCCGTCCCTCTCTCCCTAAAACGTAGTTTCGTCTCCACCCTTACCAGGCTCGTTCATAATCTCTCCTCCCAGTCTCTCTCCCGCTACTCGCTCTCCAGCCCTGGCGTCTCTCCCAGTCTCTTCCGTCCTCCAGCGTCCCTCTCTCCTCCCTCTCGCCACTATCCTGATCGCCACTGTTTGCCCCGAAAGGACTTCCACCAGTCTCACTCGTATCCCACTTTCTCTACGTTTTCCCTCGATTCTTCCCTCCTTCATCTTTCTCGCCCGTCTCTCTCTTCTCTCCCTCTCTCTCTCTCTCTCTCTCTCTCTCTCTCTCTCTCTCTCTCTCTCTCTCTCTCTCTCTCTCTCTCTCTCTCTCTCTCTCTCTCTCTCTCTCTCTCTCTCTCTCTCTCTCTCTCT
This sequence comes from Hemitrygon akajei, assembly GCF_048418815.1. Taxonomy (NCBI): domain Eukaryota; kingdom Metazoa; phylum Chordata; class Chondrichthyes; order Myliobatiformes; family Dasyatidae; genus Hemitrygon; species Hemitrygon akajei. Next base: position 904,464 of record NW_027331963.1, read on the forward strand.
CTCTCTCTCTCTCTCATCCCCTGTCTCTGCCCATGCCTGCGTCTCTCTCTTAGTTCGAATCTCTTTGCACCGTGTCTCTATCGATCAACCCTTTCTCCGTCTCTCCTGCGTCCCCCTCTCTCTCTCTCTCTCTCTCTGCCGTATATTTTCCTGGATTATCCACCCAGATTTTGTCCCTGTCTCTCTTCCCTTCTCTTTTGCCCTCCGTCACTCTTTCCCATCTCTCTCTCTTCTCTCCTCTCCATCCCCGTTTCTCTCTCCCTCACGCCTACCCTGTTTCTCTCCCCCGTTTCTCTTCCTTCCATCTTTCTCCCGTCTGTCTCTATGTTCTGGCAGTCTCTCACTTCTGCCCCGGTTGCTCAGCCACCCCCAGTTTTTCTCTTACCCTCCGTTTTCTCTCACACCACAGTCGCTCTCTGTCTCTCTCCCCCCCCAACAAGTCTCTGTTTCACTCCCAGTCTATCCCTTCCTGCCAGTTGCTGGTGCCGGGGTGGGTCAAGTTGTCGGCGCGAGTGGTCGCAGCCGCTTCTCCGGGGTCAGCAAGAGTTGCCGAAGTTGTACTTAAGCGTAGATTTAATGGTGGCAATGTCCTGCTGTACGTTAAGAGCTCCGAGTGTTGTAGGTGTGCACCACCTGCGAGTTGCTCGCAGTCGGAGATACTGAAGGAGCTGCGCAAACTGCTACCTGAGTCGATGGAGGCTCACAGTTAAACAGCAAGTCGCCGTCACGGCCTATTTCCTTGTGATCGCAAGACCGCTTTGGACGATGTTAATCGGGTACGCTGCAAGCTTGATTCGTTGATTTATTGGATGCGATCAGCGGGCGGATGGAGGGGGTCGAATCCTCGGTCGTAGCGACGGCTAAACCAGAACCGACGATCTGTGCAGCCGCCCAGAGTGAGGGTTCGTATCCTCCGCTCTTCACCGGGGGCGGATGTAGGGGGACGAATCCTCGGTCGTAGCGAGGGCTAAACCTGATCCGACGCTCTGTGCAGCCGCCCAGAGTGAGGGTTCGCAGCCTCCGCTCTTCACCGGGGGCGGATGGAGGGGGACGAATCCTCGGTCGTAGCGAGGGCTAAACCCGATCCGCCGCTCTGTGCAGCCGCCCACAGTGAGGGTTCGCAGCCTCCGCTCTTCACCGGGGGCTGTGTGGCACAGAGTCCAGACAGAGCCGGAGCTACTTCCTCAGGGTTTCACTCGGCAGGAGACAATCTGTGTTGTTATATCGGCAGTCAATGGACTCTGCCTCAAGCTGCGGGTCCGGTTTCTTTTCAGCCGCCGGGTATGAGGCGCTCGACCTTCATACCCGACGTAGGGCAACTGCGGGGACTGAAGATTTAAACTGGACTGAGGAGTCTGGACTGTATACATATACACCGTACTTTGTATATGTGAGGACTGGGCTTCAAAGCCACCGATTCGCCTGGTGGGAGTCGGTAGAGAGATCTCCCAATGGCCACCAATTTTAATTCCACTTCCCATTCCCATTCCGATATGTCCATCCATAGCTTCCTCCACTGTCGTGATCCGTCCACACTGAGATGGAGGAACAACACCTTATATTCATTTTGGGTAGCCTTCGACTTGTTAGTTGGAACATCAATTTCTTGAACTGTCGGTAATAACCCCAGCCCCTTCACCATTTCCGATCCCCGTTTCCCTCTCTCACCTTATCTCCTTGCCCGCCCTTCGCCTCCCTCTGGTGCTGCTCCACCATTTTGCCTTTTTCAGTAGCCATCTGTCTCTTTCAACAATCAATTTCCCAGTTCTGTACGTTACCCCTCCTTCTCCAGGTTTCACCTGTCGCCTGGAGCTTCTCTCTCCCCTCCCCACCGTTTAAAACTATTTCTCAGTCTTTTTTTTTTCTCTCCAGTCCTGCCGAAGGTTTCCGGCCCGAAACCTCGACCGTACTCTTTTATTTCCAAAATGCTGCCTGGCCTGTTGAGTTCCTCAAGCATTTTGTGCATGTTATTCTATAATAATTGTCTCGATAGAATGTTACAGGATAAACAAGTAAGAACAACTTACTTAATAGATCCGATCCAGACATCCACAACGTTCTGAATTCCGTAAGTGAAAACACAGCAGAGACATGTTGAAAGAGGAAATTGCAAGGCAACGTTACATAAGCAGGGTGCACATTGTCCCAATACTAACATCTACAACTGCTTTCGTACTACAGTTATTAAACAACAGCATTAAGCAGTTAGGCCGATACGGCAGTATTTAAGTAAATCTCCGGAAAGCTGAAATAATAAACACCACTGCAGTGATCAGGAAGAAATCAGGGAGTAGTCATTGGGTTTTTCTCCATAGAAATCTACACAATTATGAACCGAATGTACACGTTCCATGGTATTAAATATTTCTCCATAATAGGTCTATCTCATGCGAAGGATAAGTTTCACATTTACAATAAGTTCGTGCAGACTGTTTTGTTTTTCCGTTTTCATTTCATTCCTATGCAAAAGCTTAAAGTAACGAATGAGTTTCATTACCGCCGGTTTGGGCTTGAATGTCCCCAGATCCTGACCCGCTCTTTAGTTGCCGAGAGTGGTACGGCGGTGACGAGAGCGGGAATACAGTGAAAAAATAAAAATGTGAATCAGGATGAGTTTAATAGTTGTTAGGAGGTGGATATCTCGAGCTGCGGATGCCACCTACCCGCCTCCCCTCCCGTGGAGCTACACCACACTCATTCCCAATACCCTCTGATCCCGAGAGGTTTACAATGACACGAGAGGTACTGCAGATGATGGAAATCTTGTGCGATACACACAATGTGCTGGGGGAGCCCATCAAGTAAGACAGCATTTACGGATGGGAATATGCAGTCGGCGGTCAGGCCGAGACCCTTCATCAGGACTGGAAGAGAAGAGGGAAGGACTGGAAAAGGAAGATTTACACACTCGCTCTCTCTCTCCCCACATTGACAAATACGGTACGGTGCAACTTGCTCAGACAGTCTAGCTGCAGTGCCTATAAAAAGTATTCGCCCCCTTGGAAGTTTTAATGTTTTATTGTTGTACATCAGTGAACCTCAATGGATTTAATTTGGCTTCTTCGACACTGATCGACATAATAAACAAGACTCCTTCGTGGCAAAGTAAAAACAGATCCCTACAAAGTGATCTGTATTAATTACAAGTATAAAACAAAATAATTGATTGCATACGGATTTACCCCCTTTAATTAGACACACCTAAGCATCACTACTGTGGAGATTTTTTTTTTAGCCAGAAAGTATTAAATCTGCGGAATTCTCTTCCACAGACTGCGGACGAGGGTAAGTCCGTACGCATGTTTAAACCGGAAGTTGATAGTTTCCTGATCGGTCAGGGGATCACCGGATAAGGTGAGAGGTCAGCTGTATGGGGTTGATTGGGATCCAGCATCAGCCATGATGGACTGGCGGAGCAGACTCGATGGGCTTAATGGCCTAATTTTGCTCCTATGTCTTCAGGTCTTATGGTGCAGCCAAGGAGTCACATAAGTAGTTGAAAGGAGACCAAATGTGTGCAGTCAAGGTGTTTCAATTGATGTTAGTAAAAATACATCGGCTTTTAGAAGGTCCAGTTGCTGGTGAGTCAGTATCCTGGCAAAACCTAGAACCATGAAGACAAAAGGACACTCCAATCAATTCCAATGAAAGGTTATTGAAAGGCGCAAGTGAGGAGATGGATACAAGAGGATTACTTCCCAAGTCACTGAATATCACTTGGGGAACATTTAAGTCAATGATCAAGAAATGGAAAGAATACGGCACAGCTGTAAATCAGTCTAGAGCATGCTGTCGTCACTAACTGTAATAAGGTGACTAGTGAGAGAGGCCACCCTAGAGACCTATGACAACTTTGGAGGAATTACAAGTTTTAGTGGCTGAGATGGGGGAGACTGCTCATTCAATAACTATTGCCCGGGTGCTTCACCCATCGCATCTTTATGGGAGAGTGGCAAAGAAAATTCACTGTTAAAAAGAAAACTCACATGATAGCTTGGCTAGAGTATGGGAGAAGGCATATAGGAGTCTCTGGAGTCAGGTGGAAGAAGATTCTGAAGTCTGATGAAACACAAATTGAGCTTTAGGTGATCAGACTAAATGTTACGTCTTGGGTCCATATCAACGGTAATGTATCGAAAGGCCGGAAGACAGCTAATGCAGTGACGTTATATAAGGGTAGCAGAGATAAGCCAGGAAAATACTGGACAGAGCTTTTAAATAGTGGAGAGTCAGCTAATAGATGGGATTCAGGTGTCCAGGATTTACCTGCAGAGGGGTCAGATTGACAGTATGGGCAAGAAAGTGACATCAGGAATGCAGTCTCTGCAAGTGTGGGGTATGTACTTTGGAATGAGTGATTAATGTGAAGAAAAGTGTCTGATTTTGGAGAAAATTCAGAAGTAAGAGACGCATATGTATTTAAGATTTCTTGCCCTGGATTCCCCAATGACATCTTGCAGGTTAATTCGGTCGTAATGGATGCAAATGTAATGCTGGCATTATAAATGGTGTAAAGGCCAAGTTATCCTTTTAGCTAAGAAAATAAATTAAAGTATTCTTGACTGCTGAGAATGCTAACGCTTTCTGGGAGAAGGGAGGAAATAAGTTTGAAAGAATACAGAAAAACATTACACGGCTATTGCCGGGACTGAATGTTTTGAATTAAAAGGGAAGATTGTAGATGTTAGCACTTTATTCCCGAGCGGGTAGAAGACCGAGGGGAGATATGATAGAGGTATACAACATTATGAGGGGTATAGAGACTGTAAATGCAAGCGGGCTTTCTCCACTGATGTTGGGCGAGAATACAACTGGAGATATTGGGTGAAGAGTGAAATGTGAAATGTTTAAGGGAAACATGAGGGGAAACTTCTTCACCCAGAGGTCCGACAGAGTGTAGACCGTGCTGCCAACGCAAATGGTAATTGAGATTCCGATGCCAATGTTTAAGAGATGATTGGAGAAGTACACGGATGAGACGGATAAGGATGGCCACGGTCCGGGTGAGGTTGATGGGAGCAGGCAGTTTAAATAATTCCTCACTGACCTGACGGGCTGAGGACCCTGTTTCTGTGCAGTGGTTTCCCATGGCTGTCTGACTGTATGTCTAGGTTATAACATTCGTGTCGCACAACACTGACCAATCTAGAAAGTCATTGATACTGTTAGATCCCTCTGCCCTTGCACACACTAAAGCGTGGAGACTGAGTGAAATGGGTGATTATAACATGAGAAGATTGAAGCGCAGGTGTCAGATGTCAAAGGGAGTATCACACTGCTGGAATATACCTTCACCCCTTCAGTAAGGATTAAAGACAGCATTTCCGGGCTGGAGGTGGGTGTGACAGTGGTCCCAGTACAGTGAACAAATCTGTTGCTTCATCGGCGGTAATGGGGATCACTCCTCCCGGTACTATAAAACAAAGGCTTCATTTAATCCGAATCCTAGCCTTGGTCAGAAATTGGAGGTCAGAAATCCTGGAAGTCGTTGGAGTTGTGGAGACGTCATGTATTAATTGTGTTGAATATTAACTCGTGGACGATACGTCACTTTCTGCGTCTCTTTGTCTTGGAATCGAAAGGCATTATTAAATGTTTATTGATTGCAATTTCAGATGTTTGTTAACCATTGAACAAATAAGGACATGACATTTTCTGCGATATTTTGAAAATATGATTACATTGCGGATTTAAAATATAGCACGAGGTTTGGACATAATTGAGTTCAAATGAAAGAGAGAGAAAAAATGGCTTTATGTGAATTGTGTGTTTCTTTTGTTTCTGTTTGGGGGATGATTGAATTAATCTTGTTTTCTTCTCTATACATGTGACAAAAAAAGTTATGTCACCTTGCGAGACGTGATTTCCAGGAATTGATGTGAAATTGAAGGCTACATACCTCCCTGGTCCTATCCATGGGCAAGGTAAATAGAGGGCAATTCCGCAGTATTGCTCTGAAATGCTGACCCACCCAGAGATCTGTCACCTGATAAGTTTCCTTTTGTGATATTAGATGCGGTATGGACTGTTCACTAGTCCACCTGTCTTCATATAGTGTCATGAATCCTTCCTGGACACAACTGAGAAATTATGTCATAATTAGACCTTTTACTCTGGGGAGATGCCAAAGAATATTCTGGAAGTTTCGGTTACCCGTGCCAATAACATGGCCGATGTCAAAATTCCGCTTCCCGATCGGTTCCTCACTGTTCCTGATTGCGTTTTTTTTTTTGGTTGATCTGGTGAGCCGCTGTATAGAATACTCTAAATGGAGTGTTCGCGCCCTTCATGTTTCTGTGTCCGTCTCCCAGTCTATGCACAAACGAACGCTTCACGTTGTCCTCCCTTTCTGCAGCTGCGATACTATCTCTAGCTTAACATGGGACTCTCTTTACGCTCTATTGCCTGACCCTGTCCATTTTGAAACATCTAAAACCCGGAAAGTCCTGAAGCCATCCCTGCCCTTGTGACAGTCGAGTGTCTGTGATAAATTAGAACATACTTCAACCAGTGTAACAATCACGCTGGCAGCATTGAACGTTTGTATTGCTACCAACCTGAACTGTACGAAGTCAGCAATCTTCCGCCAATCTTGCAATTTCCGAATGACCAGGCATATGATTGATTGAGTTTACGACATGTTTGCCAAACCTGTTCTTTGTTCATTGCTTTATTTGAAAACTCCGCTAAATTGTCATTAGACACGGGCGTTACCTGCACAGATGGTCATTTAATGTAAACACATACTTCATTCCATTTCTCAGCTCTTCTCTGAATTTCCTCTGTGTCAGTGTATAGATACAAGTATTGGTGCACATGCTGAGAATTTGCAACATGTAGCCATATTGCTGTAGGATGTATACCGGGGAACTCAAATATCTGTTCTCGTAAAAATAGTTTTGCTTCTGCCAATTCAGGGTATGGGCGACAGAGGGCATCCAAAATAATATGAAATTAGCCGATATAGCAAACAGCGAAATCATCGATTTCCTGCGTTTTTCCACCGCTTCATCTTTCTGATTGTCGCTGCTCTGCCGAAGCCTTCTGCGGACTCTATTTGCCAAAACGATATGTCTTACGGTTAACCCGTTAAACACCAGGATTAATCCGATTGGTAGCAATGGTGTTAAAATACTCTCCAGTAAATCGTATCCTCTCCACACGGGTGAAGTGGCGTATTCATATGTACCGGTGCACCGCCACGGCGTGTTGTCAATGGTGACGTAAGGTTCAATGGCAAAGTAAACTGGGGCACTTCTCCCGCAGCTCACTATAACCACGGTCACGATAACCACCGTTGCTGTTCTCTCGGTGCAGTATCGTTCCCGCAGCATTCGGCAACATATTGCGATGAAGCGATCGAAGGTAAAACTGACCGTGAACCAAACAGAACAGTCCGTCGTTACAGTCCGAAATACAAGTGTCAGAGCGCATACAGGAGTGATGAGCAGGGATCTAGAATAAATGTAGATATTGTTGGTCTGTTCCACTAAAGCAACAACGATAACCACCATCAGATCCGCTGTTGCCATTCCAACCAGGTAACGGGTGATGCATTTGGAGAGTCCACATTTTCCCCGAGACAGGATCACAGTCGCCGTTAAGTTCACTGCAAGATATTGGAAAATAATAAAAATATAATCAGAATAAATGTTGATATTGTTGTTCTGTTCCACTAAAGCAACTTCGATAACCACCATAATGTCCGTGATGCATTCAATTGGCGACCTTCCCACAGTTTAGAGCGAGGCATCCGAGTTCCACTACTCACGTACCGGTGAGCAGTCGATCGCTCCTGTAAACAACAGCATTTCCATTATTAGAGGTGAAAAAGCTAAAGGGATTGTTTGTAGCGGTGACAAAGTGGAATCAAAGAGATATCAAACACGGGTTCTCATTTACTGACTTACAGAAGAAAAGACCTAAGTGTCGGAAATAGACTGGAAAGTCATTTAAATAAGCTGCCACGTTGTGATAAGGTCGAAGTGTTTGCACTGATAGAGACCAAGAAAAGCAAGGATTAGTATCACTTCGAAAAGCCGAGCGATGTGAAATTATGAAACATTGTTAATATCGACATCAACGTAATTGACCAAAGGAAAAAAAAATCCTCGCTCAAAGTAGGGGACATGAAAATAAGACAATCAGATTCCTGAATCCTCCATCCCTGAAATACGTTTCAGCCGATGGTAACATCTGTGCTCAGTAACAGTGCGGATACCGCAGCAGAGTAACGACGGCACCATACATAAAGTGACCAGCTCCGGCATCTTACCGGGGACACCAACCGCTACAAGTGTAGGATAGTAAATGGCCGCGATGTAGTAAATCGTCGAATATCCCATATTCCGTCGGAAGCAGCGTTCAGTTGTACGGAGCGTTTCAGCTGCTCAGATGGACTGGTGATCGGTTTAGCAGACTTTTATTGAGCAGAGAGCAATTCCACTGAGGCAATTAGCGTGGGATTCACGTCAGGGACATTAGTGACAACCAACTGCACAAACAATTACGTTAACCTCATTCCTCCGGTGTAATGAATTTGACTCCTCAAGGGATATTGCAATCTATGTCCAGATACCTTAGAACAAATTATGATGTGTGTTTTGTCACGTTATTTTCCATTTTACCTGGCTTCAGCTATATCTGTGTTGCTTTTAAAGTAGGTATTCATCTTGAAGTCTTTTATTTTGTAACATTTGCCGGAGCACATCCGCTTCTGAAATTGAGGTAAGGAGTTTGTTCTGGCGGGTGAAATGGACAACACTTCTTTATTAAAGGGGAATATTCGTTCATTCTTTTCTTTCGTTCGTTCCAGTCATTCCGCGGGTTTGAGTGTTGGAAATCAGAGTGACTTCTGACATGTGTTACAATAAAATACACTGCACTCATGTTCCTCGAAACAATTTAAAAGATCCAATGCGATATTCCAGAGATCTGTGATCTAAAATGGAACGTGCCCTCCGGAGATTAGCGAGGGCTGTGTACAGTTTGAAGAACAATGTTTTCCAGCGCACACATGGGCCGTTTGGCAGGAACCTGACCTCTTCCAGTGAATGACCTGACCACCCCATACACGTGACGTGCGATGCAGTCTATTTAACTGTAAAGATATTAGCAAACTTGACAATTCCACCACTATTTCTCTATCCATTCTCTGTCTGAAAAAAAGCAGCAAGTAAAATCTGTGAACTCTCCGCAGGTTCACAGGCTGTTCTATTATTTGCGATGTAGTTATATTTGTTTCTCCTGATTTACTGTCAGGTATATTGCCTTGCGAGCGTCACTATGAGTATGTGCAGAATAGCGGATGTGTTCAAGCTCACCTGTCAATCACACTTCCTTCTGCTCCTGCAGTGCACCGCTCCGTGCCGATTGTGGTTCTCGTACGATGAGCGGCCCCGGGCTTATTGGAGAAAGTCTCAACACTCTGTTTTTCCATTGCGGATCTCGTACTGACGTGTGGCCCTCGCTTGAATAGAGAAAATATCACCTCTCCCTTCAAATTCATCCTTTCAAAGTGAATCACTTCGTACCTTTCGGGTTGAACTCCATCTGTAACTTCTCAGCGCTGCTCTGCGTCCTGTCACTGACCTGTTGTAATCTGTGACAACCTTCTATACTGTCCATAATTCCACCAACCTGCACATCATTGAAAACACAATAAACCTCCCTACCACCTCCTCATCCAAATCGTTCATAGAACAGAAAAATCCGTTGGTCTCAGAACAGTTCTCTGCGGACGCCACTGGTCACCGACATCCGGGGTGAAAACGCTCCATCCACAACTATCATCTGCTTCTGTGGGCGTCATTTCTGAATACACCAGACAACTTTCCCTGAATAGTAAACCTTCTGACCTTATGAATGGTCCTACGATGGATAAGCAAAATCTTATTAAAATGCATTTATACCAGATCCACTAACCTCCACTTTATTTGCAGAAGACCACGTAATAAACACGTTCTCCCATCTGTTTCTCTCTCCCATTTTCCCTACTTTGACTCGGGCGAGTGCAAACATGTGAACAATCCTTCTCCTCAGGGTACAAACCGGAAGTGGTTGCACAACTCAATGAGTGGACAACTGCCCTTCATCCACATTATCGTCGATTGCCGGAAACGTAAATCTAAGAGTATGATCTCTTCTCGGTCCAGAGCATCCCTTTGACAAGATGCTGTCTAGAACTGAGCTACTAGATGACATTGACTATCTCCAGGGGGTTTGAATTGTTTAATATGATACGAGTCCAACTTGTTTGGAACAGTCTGAATTCGATATACTGGTGGACTGGCTCTGTCAGCGATATCACATGTCCCTACAAATCTCGAAGCTGTAAAGGGGCTCGTCTGATGGAAAGACATTATAACCTTCTGTCCGATTTCCAACTCCCGCGGTTCTGTTCGCACCTTGAAATAAGCTTTGCTCTGCTGTTTCTTCCGTCTCCTCTTATGGGCGGTTGATGAAAAATCCAGCCCAAACAAGGATTCCAACCCTTTTATTTTCGCATTGACTTTAAAGTCCCAGTTATCCATTCAGCAATTGCACTGTATTGTGGTCGATAAGGGATACCAACCTGTGTTTTTCCCCAGACAGTTTCATTACATTTTGTATCGCCTGTGCGGTGTATCGGGGACCATGATCCGATCCTAGAATCTTCGGAAATGCACGACGGGTAAAAACTCTCTGCAAACAAAATCCTGGCTGCAACGTCAGCGGTTTTCATTATCTAGTTGGGAAAGCCTCTCTCCACTTGGTGACCGCATCCACTATCTCGGGGATACAGTTCAGTCCTCCAGGGCATGGAGGTGAAGATCCAACAAAACAAACCGTGCAAGTTAACACATGGTCCCCCTATGGGTCGTAACCTGAAACTGCTTTTCTAGCCGATTTATCTGTGTTATCACTGTTCACAAATCAAACAATTCTTACAATAATGTTGTACATCTCCTCGCAGTTTTGGCCACCAACACAGATTCTTCAACTGTTCCATAGTTCTATCTGCTCCTCGATGCCCACAAGTGTCATGGTGACAATACATCATCTGGTTTCCTTCACAATCCCGCTCCTCAAGTTTACCACTATCAAGTATAATCCAAATCCGTGCCTGTATCCATCGATATGATAGATAGATAGATAGATAGATAGATAGATAGATAGATAGATAGATAGATAGATAGATATATAGATAGATACTTTATTCATCCCCAAGGGATTCAACCTTTTTTCCAATGTCCCATACACTTGTTGTAGCAAAACTAATTACATACAATGCTTAACTCAGTAAAAATATGATATGCATCTAAATCACTATCTCAAAAAGCATTAATAATAGCTTTAAAAAAAGTTCTTAAGTCCAGGCGGTTGAATTGTAAAGCCTAATGGCATTGGGGAGTATTGACCTCTTCATCCTGTCTGAGGAGCATTGCATCGATAGTAACGTGTCGCTGAAACTGCTTCTCTGTCTCTGGATGGTGCTATGTAGAGGATGTTCAGGGTTTTCCATAATTGACCGTAGCCTACTCAGCGCCCTTCGCTCAGCTACCGATGTTAAACTCTCCAGTACTTTGCCCACGACAGAGCCCGCCTTCCTTAACAGCTTATTAAGACGTGATATTTCCCATAATCTTCAGAATCCTTTCCTGTGTGTAACTTTGCTAACTCCTGATCATGTTGTTGTGTCATGACTAAGTCTATATGTGAACAGTATATGTACAGTATGTGTACAGGCTGGTTTTCTGTTTTGCTGGTTTTTCTATTATTCCTACCTCTATATCTGGATTCCATTTCACCACCCAAGTTTATTCCAGTTACGACTAGCTCACCAGCCCTCCTGTTCCTTTTTGGGGATGTCCTTAAGTTAACCTCCACCTTTTTAATACATCAGTGTTTTCTCTTGCCTTTTCTAATATTTACTTCATCAAGGGAGGTGATGGCAAAGGTTCGCCTTCTACTGGGATATAACCTCTAGATTCCCATAACGGTAAATATTCAGTCAAAGCACATGAGCATCCAGTGAATGGAGGGAGATGGGTCATGTACAATAATCAGAGTTTAGTCTCATTCGGTATCTTGTTCAGCGCAGAAGCAGTGAGTCACAGGGCTTGTTCCTGTTCTCTGCTGTTCCATGATCCCAACATGTCCAGGTGATGTGTTCACATTGTAATGTGAATCTATTCGCCATCGGCTGTCCATTCACCTACTTTCAACTCGTTCTTCTGCACTGACGGGGGTAACATAGGACCCGGTGTCTTGCATCACCGGAACAAGGTCTCCCGCCAGCCATGTCCCTGACGAGCGGAACATTCCCGGCTGTGCAGTGACGTACCAGTGACTGCAATTTCCCAGAGTCCATCAGTCAACCGCCTGCTGCAATGTGAACCTTTGGATGATTCCAGATGTCAAACTGGAGCTTCCCTCGAATTCCTGCTCCCAAACTCTCAGTGCTGCACCGAACAACATAGTTACAATTTTCCAAATCAAAATGCATGGCATATTGCAGAGAAGTCCGAAACTGTCATCAGAAAATCAGAAAGATTCTTATATTGTTTATGAGTGGGATATAACTCGATTAGATTCACGCACCGGTTCACATTGAGGAATATGTGACAGATTCAGCAAACGCAAGAGTGCCGAGATACACGGTGAAGGCAGCAATTTAGAATTGCTGAGGGAAATGTATTCATATAAATAATGCAGGTACATGAGACAGGCTGCTTTGGTGGGTTTTATTTCGATCAATTTATGAAATTAATTACGCACTTATTTTTAAAAAATAATTAAGATATTTATTTTGCTTATTTTCATTCAACGTTTCAGAAGTTGTGTTGCCGAACCACATAGGTTTACGGATCAGATGTTGCTCACTTGGCGCTGTGTGGTTTAGCAGCGAATAGCATGCAGAATTATGCCGGGCCGAACGGTCTGTTTGCCATATGACCCTATGACGCTGAATGTGCTGCTCAACACAACCGTCATTATTCATCAATTCGCAGTCCCTCTCACAATTTTAAAATCTTCCAACTGCAGAAGACTCTTGTTCTAAGAATAGCTCAGTGAATACAGATTCTATTTTAAGAGTATTCACTAGATTGGTGGAACAGCGGGAAAGAAGGAGAAAAAAACCCACCGGCTCACACTGAGTCAGATATTCACAGGTACGGGACTGAGACAACATCCGTAACGCTGGAGCAGACAGATACAGAACGAAACCGACACTTACACGATAGTAGAGACTGACAGATACAGAATAAAACCCACACTCCCACACTGTAGCACAGACTGACAGATACAGAATGAAACCCACACTCTCACAATGTAACAGAGACTGACCGATACAGAATGAAACCCACACTCTCACACTGTAATAGATACTGACAGAAACAGAAAGAAACCCACACTCTCACACTGTAGCAGAGACTGACAGATACACAATGAAACCCACACTCTCACACTGTAGCAGAGACTGACAGATACAGAATGAAACCAACACTCTCACACTGTAACAGAGACTGACAGATACAGAATGAAACCCTCACTCTCACACTGTAGCAGAGACGGACAGATACATAATGAAACCCACACTCTCACACTGTAACAGAGACTGACAGATACAGAATGAAACCCTCACTCTCACACTGTAGCAGAGACGGACAGATACAGAATGAAACCCACACTCTCACACTGTAGCAGAGACTTACAGATACAGAATGAAACCCACTCTCTCACACTGTCGCAGAGACTGACAGATACAGAATGAAACCCACACTCTCACACTGTAACAGAGACTGACAGATACAGAATGAAACCTACACTCTCAGACTGTAACAGAGACGGGCCTGTACAGAATCAAATTCACACACTCACAGAGAACCAGAGAATGACAGAACCCCACACTCCCAGTCTGTGGTAGGGACTGCTATCCACAAAATGAATACGCCCCCCACTCTCACATTGCACCCGAGACCGGTGGGTAGAGAATGAAGCACCCTTTTCACTTTATACCGGCGACTAGCAGGGGAAAATGAAACACACATCCTCATATTATCCATCTGAATGTCTCCCCTTTGTTGATTGTCTCTGCACTGCTGTCGTTCTATCTCACTAATTCTACATCTTAAGTGAACTACATATCAACCATCTCTTCATTTCCAGCTTGAGACCTACTGAATCAAGAATCCTTTGCTCTCTGGCAGCCTGGGATATTGCTCTCTGCTCTCCCAGTTTACACACAGACACACACACACACACACACACACACACACACACACACACACACACACACACTCATACACACACACACTGACACACACACTGATACACACACTGATACACACACACACACACACACACACACACACACACACACACACACACACAACACACACACACACACACACACACACCTTTTCTTCGGCTGCCCATCAATTTTCTTTTTTTAATACTTTATTTACAATTTTCAGTTTTACAAAGACAAAACATATTGAAGACGTACAAAACAATACAAAGGAAATGCAGCTCCAGGTGGAGCACAGACAAAACAAATCAAAAACAAGAACAAAAAGGCTGCCAGATAATTTACAAGATTACATAAATATACTTACAAAAAAAAATTTGACACAATAGTGGTATCCCGGAAGCAATGTGAAATAAAATGAGTAAAGGAATCCGGTTCGGCACCACGCCCACTCATGGGACTAGACAGGTCAAGGTCACAATGTATGTGAGGTAATATGACACTGAGCCAAGAAAGGTCCCCTTATTCTCTCAAATATATTCCGTGTATTGGGGTCGTGCAGATGCACGAGTTCAATCTTCCAAATTCACAATTTTTCGCTGTCTCCAAGTTAGACACTACGTTAACGAATAGTTCCCACACTTCGAACCTATTTCCACCACACATCCCTTCCTTGAAAACCTTTTGCTCCCTCCAGACTCCAAATAGTTAATATCAAAATTTTTGAATTGTTTTACTCCTTTGGTTTCTACAGATTTTATTAGGGAAGCCTGGGCTAGGGACTTGAACTCAGAGATATCAGCGGAACTTTGGGAGGAGGCAATGTCCCGGGTTCACTGTTGTTCTATTAACGCTGCAGGTTAATCCAGTGCAAGGTGATGCATAGATTGCTTTATTCAAAAACAAAACTGAATCGCATCTTCCCATCTGTGTCTCCTGATTGCGACAAGTGCCGCTCTGCCGAGGGCTCACGAGCACATCTTTTCTGGTTTTGCCCTACATTATACAACTTTTGCACTGCAATTTTTGAGTGGCTCTCAAAAGCCTCTTGTAGAGACATTCAGCCGAATCACGACCTCGCCATCTTTGGATGCTCTGCACTGACTCTTGAGTTGCCGCACGACATGCGGATTGCTCTGCATCTAGGAATGGTGGTGACTAAGAAACTTATTCTTCTGACCTGGAAGTCTACTACTCCACCCACCTTTGCACACTGGCTCAAGGAGATGTCCATCGATTTTCGATGTTGACTGAGGCCTTCGCAAGCTTGTATGGGAGACCGGCAGCTGCCCATGCTGCAAGTCTCCCCTCTTCACGCCACCGATGTTGTCGAAGGGAAGGGCATTAGGACCCATACAGCTTGGCACCGGTGACGTCGCAGAGCAATGTGTTGTTAAGTGCCTTCCTCAAGGACACACACGCAGCTAAGATCGAAACAGCGATCTTCAGATCACTAGACCGACTCCTTATCCACACACGCCGCCCACGCACACACACACACACACACACACACACACACACACACACACACACACACACACACACACACACACACACACGTTCACACATTCACACATATGCATACACACAGCGATACACACTCACACAAATATACACACAGACATACATACACATCTACTCATAAACACACACACACACACACACACACACACACACACACACACACACACACACACACACACACACACACACACACACACACACACACCAGATGTAGAGAAGATAGTTTAAGAGATGGCGGGATGGAGGATCCCTGGGACAGCTCTGAGCTTCAAGATATCGAGAATATATATTGTACTGGGAACCTGATAAAAATGACTTCAACATCGATCTCGTCCAGGGCTGATGGAGAACTGGACAGAGTATCCGTGTACACAGCGAGTATGTTTTATATCTGGAGGCACATAGCGTGACGGGGTGTGTAGCAGTTGATTTTTTTTTAAAATGTGGAATAAATTAAACTGAATTCTGCAGGAGGAGACTGGAGGAGTGTTCATCTGTCCCTGGATCCAGACCACACTGAGTGGAAACCGGATTATTATTTGTAGATGTGACAGTTAAATGCGGCAGAAATGCTGGAACCACAGTGAAAGTTTCTGTTTGGAAAATAGGAACAGTCATGACCGCTGCCAATACAACTATGAAAAGTTGTAAATAGGGCGGCTCATTGTTCACTTACTGGTCTCATTACACATTTTGGTCAAATTAGATAGAGGGATCTGACTGAGGTAATGTCAATGATACTTACGTGTTCGCGTTACATCCCCACAGCATTCACACCTGAGACACTGCCGGGTGATGTAAGTTGTTTGTTCAATAACGATGATCAGAGGTGGGAGCTTGTCACTGGAGATCGATCCCCTGTATAAAATCAGAGCCTGTTGCAGTACGTCAGCCCAGAGTGTCTTGCCGAGCTGTGGAATTCAGAGCAATCGCGTTCACTGCGTCACTCAAATGGGATATCCAGTAATCTGGCGGATAGAAAGACATTTACTACCCTGTTATTTCAGCCGTTGGTATTCCCGGTAAGCCGCTGTCACTCCTGCAAACGGCAGAAACTGAGAGTTAATTCCGATGTTCTGAAGTGTTTCTCTCGCTACTTGTTTCCACAGCCACCTGTCCAGTCCACGCATTTCAGTCATGGGCGGAAGGTACTGACGATATTAATCCCATTGCTTTCGCAGCAGGAAGAGCTCCATATTGGAGCCGAGATGCTGCCTTTGACTGAAATCCTCTCCGCTGTCTCGATGTCATGTAATAATTGTGAATGGAAATGTCTGCACAGGAGGACACCGGGCTACACTGCATCCGTGGGAGCCAGCCGACCTTCTGTTCTGTCCGTATGAATCGACTGTGAATTGCCTGACTGGGTGATGGAACAACGCGAATGGCTCATTCATGTTAGAAATATGAGCAGAGGGAACCGCCGATGTGGATTTCATTTCATTTCATTCCTGTGCTGCTCAGACCAGTGACGTTGGTATATCATACCCATTCCTTACTGCGGCCAGGAAGCGTTTAACCAGCTGTCATCTGGTCGGTTTGGGAATTCACCCAGATTGAACCCATTTACAAAACTCGCGGAGAGTTCTCTGTCGCGCCGATATTGCACACTGTCAGCGGGTTCATATGTTCTGGGTCCAGTTTCCACCATTTGAAGCAGAAAAAAAAACACAAGATGAAGTCTAATAATAATAATTTTGCTCTATTGCCCTGACAGGTCAGTAATTTCTCTGTTTCTTTCCCTCTCTCTTGCAGTTAACCTGGTGGCGATTGTTATCCTGTCCCGAGGAAAGTGCGGTCTCTCCAAATGCATCACTCGCTACCTGCTGGGAATGGCAGCGTCCGATCTCCTGGTCGTTATCTCTGACCCTCTGCTGAAGTGGACTGTTCTCATATACTTCTGGTCTTCCTTCCTCTATTGGACTCCCGTTTGTAGGGTTGTTCGTTGCCTGCTTTTAGCAAGCACCGGGGTCTCTGTCTGGCTGACAGTCGCGTTCACCTGTGACAGATTTGTGGCTATTTGTTGTGAAAAGCTGAAAACAAAATATTGTACCGAAACAACGGCGGCTGTGGTTATCGGGACAGTGAGTGTTCTGGGCTGTTTAGAAAGTATCCCTTTCTACTTTACATTGGAGCCTTCGGTGATAATTGATGGAGTTTTCTATGGCTGTTTGAGCAAAGAGAGTTTCTTTACGTCCCCCTCGTGGGCCGCATTTGAGATGATTCATCGCGTTTTCATGCCTTGTCTCCCGTTTGTTCTGATGTTATTGTTCAATGCTCTGACCGTTAGGCGGATCTTTTCCGCCAATAAAGTCCGGATGGGGCTCCGGGGCCGCAGCAAAGGAAAGAATGACAAGGACCCGGAGATGGAGAACCGAAGGAAATCGGTCGTTTTATTATTCAGTATAACCTGTAGTTTTATATTTCTGTGGTTAACACGGGCGGTATTTGATATCTACCGACGGGTTGTAAACTTTCCTCGCTTCTCGGACACGGATCCGATTTATATCGCAGACTCCACAGCGACAATGCTGCAGATCCTCAGCTCCTGCACCAACACATGTATTTACGCCGTGACTCAGAGCAAGTTCAGAGAGGAGCTGAAGAACGCAGTGAATTACCCGCTGGAACTATTAACCAAATTCATTAAATTGTAGAGCGACCATCTGGTTTCTACAGTGGAATTAAATCAATCGCCATGTTTCCTCCATAATCTATCCACTTGCCGATATGTGGAACCACGGGTAACAACTGAGCGCTCTGAAATACTCATGTATTCAATGGTGATATATTTCACTCGCTGTCTATCCCGTACAGATGAAATTTTTCCTTCATCAGATTCCACTCAAATATACGAAGCTCGCCTCAGTGGAACTTCACCCAGGTGGGCTCTCTGTAGAACTCTGGAACTGTCCGGGACGGTCCAGTCAGGTCCCGCCCGTTTTATTTCATTCTGTCCACTGCATCTCATTCTTTGTTGTCCTGATGCTAACAACGTTTTGCTCCGGGTTTTGCTGGTCAAGATGGTTTCTCCCCCCTTTCTCCATTCTCTCTGCTGTTTCACGTCCTTCCTTTTAGAGATGTTTACGGTGTTTTACCCCCAATCACTCTCAGGATGCCCTCGATTCCAGCATTAGCTCCCCCACCCCCGCTTAATTCTTCTCCCTCGCTGATACTGTACACCAGTCTACTACCAGTCTCTCTCTCTCTCTCTCTCTCTCTCTCTCTCTCTCTCTCTCTCTCTCTCTCTCTCTCTCTCTCTCTCTCTCTCTCTCTCTCCCTCTCTCTCTCTCCTCTCTCTACTCTCTCTCTCTCTCCCTCTCTCTCTCTCTCTCCTCTCTCTCTCTCTCTCCTCTCCCTCTCTCTCTCTCTCTCTCTCTCTCTCTCTCTCTCTCTCTCTCTCTCTCCTCTCTCTCTCTCTCTCTCTCTCTCTCTCGAGCTAACTGAGCTCTATCTGAAAGTGTATTCGGCCTTTGAGAGAAACAAAGAATGATGCTCGGAAACTGACTTCGAACATAAATTGTTGGAAACGCTTACCTTGTAAGGTACGGTCGGTTAAAATATTCATTAACATTTCAGTCATGTCTGCTTTCCGTTCATCTCAAAGGTAAATAAAAAAGTCAAACTCCTCGTGTCTGAGGATTCGGACACTGTATCTTTTATCTGATGCGGCAAGCCATACATGGAAATATCGCAGAATTACTTTAAATTATTTTGTACCGCTTTCCGACGGCACATTACTCCTTGTGTTGCATTTCCAGTTCCGCCTCGCTGATAGCTGTCCTGCAAACGATCACCGTTATACAACATCGGTGATTCTCCTCGCCCGGGCTTTGTCGGAAGTAAGAGTTGACACGACAGATTTATCGAGTGTAGAACAGATTCACGCACCTTGTGCCAGTTATTAGTAACTCAGCAATTTCTCATGAATATTATTTCCAATGATACGAAAGGATTATGTCCCATCTCCGGCCACCACGTGAACACAATAACAGTCTGAATCCCAAAGGACTACGAAACATAGAAACATAGAAAACCTACAGCACAGTAGAGGTCTTTCGGCCCAAGATGCTGTGCCGAACATGTACTTAATTTTGAAATTACTTCGTGGTACCCACAGCCCTCCATTTTTCTAAGCTCCACGTACCTATCTAGTAAACACGAAGTACACTGCAGATGCTGTGATCAAATCCACACGTACAAACAAGCTGGATGAACTCAGCAGGTCGGGCAGCATCCGTTGAAATGAGCAGTCAACGCATCGGTCCTGACGAAGGGTCTCAGCCCGAAACGTTGACTGCTCATTTCAATGGATGCTGCCCGACCTGCTGAGTTCATCCAGCTTGTTGTACGTGTTGACCTATCCAGTAGTCTCTTAAAAGACTCTATCGTGTCCGCCTCCACCAAAGACGCCGGCAGCCCATGCCACGACCTCACCACTCTCTGCATTTAAAACCTACCCCTTGATATCTCATCTGTACCTACGTCCAAGCTCCTTAAAATTGTTTCCTCTCGTGTTAGCCATTTCAGCGCTGGGAAAGATCCTCTGACTATCTACACGATCAATGCCTCTCATCATCTTATACCCCTCTATTTGGTCTACAGTCAACTTAAGTCGCTCAAGGAGAAAAGGCCAAATTTACTCAACCGATTCTCATAGGGCATGCTCCCAACCCGCGGCAACATCGTCGTAAATCTCCTTTGCACTTTTTAAATAGTTTTCACATCCTTCCTGTCGTGAGATGACCGGAGCTGAACACAGTACTCCAGGTGGGGTCTGACCAAAGTCCTGTATAGCTGTAACATTACCTTTCGGCTATTAAACTTAATCCCACAATTGATGAAGGCCAATGCACGTATGTCTTCTTAACCACAGAGTCAACTTGCGTAGCAGCTTTAAGTGTCCTATGGACTCGGACCCCAAGATCCCTCTAATCTTCCACAGTGGCAAGAGTTAACTCCAGTCTTGGCCAATTTAACACCCAGTCAGATTAATTGGTTTATCAACTGCAACTTAACTGCCTGGCAATATTAAATGACAAGACCATCGCATTCCGGAGATGGTAACGGCCTGGGGTTATCTTATTGTCTGTATGTAGCGCATGTCCTTCTGTTGTTGACTGCTGTCTAAGTCCAATCACAAACAAGAGAAAATCTGCGGATGCTGGAAATCAAAGTAATACACACAAAATCCTTCAAAATCCGTTTTTTTTAATTTGGAGAATGAAGTCGGAAGATCAGAATGGGAGTGCGGCGGGAGCCATCTTGAATTTTTCTTATTCTCATCGGAGTTGAGAGGCGGGACTGCGCAGGCGTGTGAAGGCGGGCAGTGAAGCGGGGAAGATTTAAAAAGGCTACAGCCTTGTACAGCGGGCAGCGTTGTTTTGCGGGCAGCGAAGTGAGCCGGGAGCAGAGTGAAAGCTTACGGGCTTGGGCTCAACGGGCGTAGGTGGAAACGGGCGAGGGAAGGTAGGTTTAGGTTTCAGTTTTTCCTGTTATTTGAGGAAAAGGGAAGTATGAGTGTGAGAGCAGCTTGCTGTTCTCGGTGTCGGATGTGGGAGGTCCCGGAGTCTCGTAGCCTCCCGGACGTCCACATCTGTGCCAGGTGCGCAGAGCTGCAGTTCCTAAGGGACCGTGCCAGGGAACTGGAGATGCAGCTCGATGACCTTCGTCTGGTCAGGGAGAGCGAGGAGGTGATAGAGAGGAGTTACAGGCAGGTGGTCACACCGGGGCCATGGGAGGCAGACAGGTGGGTCACGGTTAGGAAGGGGAAGGGGAAGAGTCAGGTACGAAAGAGTACCCCAGTGGCTGTACCACTTAATAATAAGTACTCCTGTTTGAGTACTGTTGGGGGGGGGGGACAGCCTACCTGGGGGAAGCAACAGCGGCCGTGCCTCCGGCACAGAGACCGGCCCTGTGGCTCAGAAGGGCAGGGAAATGAAGAGGAAGGCAGTAGCAATAGGGGACTCAATAGTTAGGGGGTCAGATAGGCGATTCTGTGGACACGATCAGGAGACCCGGATGGTAGTTTGCCTCCCTTGTGCCAGGGTTTCTGGATGTTACTGATCATGTCCAAGATATCCTGAAGTGGGAGGGTGAGGAGCCAGAGGTCGTGGTACATATAGGTACCAGTGACATAGGTAGGAAAAGGGAAGAGGTCCTGAAAGGGAGTTAGGTAGCCAGTTGAGAAGGACCACAATGGTGGTAATCTTGGGATTACTGCCTGTGCCACGCGTCAGTGAGAGTAGGAATGGAATGAGGTGGAGGATAAATGTGTGGTTGAGGGATTGGGGCAGGGGGCAGGGATTCAAGTTTCTGGATGTTTGGGACATCTTTTGGGGCAGGTGTGACCTGTACAAAAAGGACGAGTTACAATTGAATCCTAGGGGGACCAATATCCTGCGGGAGAGATTTGCTAAGGTTACTGGGGAGACTTTAAACTATAATGGTTGGGGGGTGGGAATGAATTTGAAGAGACTAGGGGAGAGGAGGTTAGTTCACAAATAGAGGATAGGATAGGCAGGTGATAGAAAAGGGGAGCGCTCAGACCGAAGATGAAGGGGAGAAGGAAGAAAAAGATAATAAAGTTGCTTGCATTGTTAGGGAGAAACAGAGAGGAAAAGGTGGAGAGTTTCTTAAATGCATCTATTTTAATGCTAGGAGCATTGTAAGAAAGGTGGATGAAAGAGCATGGAATGATACCTGCAACGATGATGTTGTAGCTATTAGTAAAACATGGTTGTAGGAGCGGTGAGGTTGGTGACTATTCCTGGATTTCGTTGCTTCTAGTGTGATAGAACCAGAAGGGCAAGAGGAGGAGGTGTTGCATTGCTTGTCCGAGAAAATATTACAGCGGTGCTTTGGCAGGATAGATTAGAGGGCTCATCTAGGGAGACTATTTGGATGGAATTGAGAAATCGGAAAGGTGTAGTAACACTTATAGAGGTGTATTATAGACCACCTAATGGGGAGCGAGAATTGGAGGAGCAAATTTGTAAGGAGACAGTAGATATTTGTAGCAAGCACAAGGTTGTGGTTGTGGGAGATTTTAATTTTCCATACATAGACAGGGAAGCCCATTCTGTACAAGGGCTGGATGGTTTGGAGCTTGTAAAATGTGTGCAGGATAGTTTTTTGTAGCAATACATAGAGGTACCGACTAGAGAAGGGGCAGTGTTGGATCTCCTGTTCGGGAATGAGATAGGTCAGGTGACGGACGTAAGTGTTGGGGAGCACTTCAGGTCCAGTGATCACAATACCATTAGTTCTAATATAATTATGAAGAAGGATAGGGCTGGACCCAGGGTTGAGATTTTTGACTGGAGAGAGGCTAACTTTGAGGAGATGCGAAAGGACTTAAAAGGAGTGGATTGGGACAATTTGTTTTATGGGAAGGATGTAATGGAAAAATGTAGGTAATTTAAAGGTGTAATTTTGAGGGTACAAAATCTTTATGTTCCTGTTAGGTTGAAAGGAAAGGTTAAAAGTTTGAGAGCGCCATGGTTTTCAAGGGATATTGGAAACTTGGTTCGCAAAAAGAGGGAGATATATAGTAAATATAAGCAGCATGGAGTAAATGATGTGCTCGAGGAATATAAAGAATGTAAAAAGAATCTTAAGTAAGAAATTAGGAAAGCTAAAAGAAGATACGAGGTTGCTTTGGCAAGTAAGGTGAAAATAAATCCGAAGGGTTTCTACAGTTATATTAATAGCAAAAGGATAGTGAGGGATAAAAGTGGTCCCTTGTAGAATCAGAGTGGACAGCTATGTGTGTAGCCGAAGGAAATGAGGGAGATTTTGAACAATTTCTTTTCTTTGGTATTCACTAAAGAGAAGGATATTGAATTGTGTAAGGTAAGGGAAACAAGTAGGGAAGTTATGGAAATTATGACGATTAAAGTGGAGGAAGTACTGGCACTTTTAAGGAATATAAAAGTGGATAAATCTCCCGGTCCTGAAAGGATATTCCTGGGACCTTGAGGGAAGTTGGTGTAGAAATAGCAGGGGCTCTGACAGAAATATTTCAAATGTCTTTAGATACGGGGATGGTGCCGGAGGATTGGCGTATTGCTTACGTGGTTCCATTGTTTAAAAAGGGTTCTAAGAGTAAACCTAGCAATTATAGGCCTGTACGTTTGACGTCACTGGTGGGTAAATTAATGGAAAGTATTCTTAGAGATGGTATATATAATTATCTGGATAGACAGGGTCT
Source organism: Hemitrygon akajei (assembly GCF_048418815.1). Taxonomy (NCBI): domain Eukaryota; kingdom Metazoa; phylum Chordata; class Chondrichthyes; order Myliobatiformes; family Dasyatidae; genus Hemitrygon; species Hemitrygon akajei. The sequence continues at coordinate 928,433 of NW_027331963.1, forward strand.
GATTAGGAATAGTCAGCATGGATTTGTGCGTGGAAGGTCATGTTTAACAAATCTTATTGAATTTTATGAAGTGGTTACGTGGAAATTTGACGAGGGTAAAGCAGTGGATGTTGTCTATATGGACTTCAGTCCAAAGGTTCCGCACGGAAGGTTAGTTAGGAAGGTTCAATCGTTAGGTATTAATATTGAAGTCGTAAAATGGATTCAACAGTGGCTAGATGGGAGATGCCAGTGAGTAGTGGTGGATAACTGTTTGTCAGGTTGGAGGCCGGTGACTACTGGTGTGCCTCAGGGATCTCTACTGGGTCCAATGTTGTTTCTCATATACATTAATAATCTGGATGATGGGTGGTAAATTGGATTAGTAAGTATGCAGATGATACTAAGGTAGGTGGCGTTGTGGATAATGAAGTAGGTTTTCCAAGCTTGCAGAAAGATTTAGGCCAGTTAGAAGAGCGGTCTGAACAATGGCAGATGGAGTTTAAATGTGAGGTGTTACTTTTTGGTAGGAATAATCCAAATAGGACATACATGATAAATGGTAGGGCATTGAAGAATGCAGAAAAACAGAGTGATCTAGGAATAATGGTGCATTTTTTCCCTGAAGGTGGAATCTAATGTGGATAGGGATGTGAAGAAAGCTTTTGGTATGCTGGCCTTTATAAATCAGAACATTGAGTAAAGGAGTTAGGATGTAATGTTAAAATTGTACAAGGCATTGGTAAGGCCGAATTTGGAGTATTGTGTACAGTTCTGGTCACCGAATTATAGGAAAGATATCAACAAAATAGAGAGAGTACAGAGAAGATTTACTAGATATGTTACCTGGGTTTCAGCACCTAGGTTACAGGGAAAGTCTGAACAAGCTAGGTCTTTATGCATTGGAGCGTACAAGGTTGAAGGGGGACTTGATAAAGTTATTTAAATAATGAGGAGGATAGATCGAGTTGACATGTATAGGCTTTTTCCATTGAGAGTAAGGGAGATTCAAACAAGAGGACATGATTTGACAGTTAGGGGGCAAAAGTTTAAGGGTAACACGAGGGGGAACTTCTTTACTCAGAGAGTGGTAGGTGTGTGGATCGAGCTTCCAGTAGAAGTGGTAGAGACAGGTTTGGTATTGTCATTTAAAGTCAAATTGGATAGGTATATGGACAGGAAAGGAATGGAGGGTTATGGGCTGAGTGCAGGCCACTGGGACTAGGTGAGTGTAAGCGTCGGCACGGACAAGAAGGGCCGAGATATCCTGTTTCCGTGCTGTAATTATTATATGGTTATATGGAACTCAGCGGTCCAGACGGCATCTATGTAAAAGAGCAAACAGTCGATGTTCCGGGCCTATATCTTTTTCACAATTAACCCGGGCGGGAGAGCTAATAAACAGATAATCGGCACTTTGTAAAATTCCACTTTTCCCTGGCAACCGTAGGGCTCTTTAAATCTTGTGTGACGGCCGCGGCATAAACCGAGGGGCTCTCAGTTTACCCATGATGCAACCTGGTCCGAGTTCTCTGTCCACCACTGTATGAGAAAGCAAACAATTACTGACTGTCCTTATGTAATGAGATGGAGAAAAAAGGCAGAACAGAGTATATAATAGAATAACATTCACATGCGGCAGTAATATGGAGAGGATAACGACAGTACAGTATTGGCTAGGACGGAAGGAAGAGGTACAACTATTTTGTTAATAGCCCTTAGCCCTTGTACAAATTGTCACTCATTATCGCGACATGGTGTCGGAATTGGTAGAATAGGAGATTTACAGGGACTGCAGGTTGGTACCAGGACTTCCTGAACAGAAAGTGATTTTATGACAGACTTGATACCTTCCACTGCCTCCGGTGACAAGTTATATTGCCGTATGGGGGGTAGAATAGCATTGGTCTATGTGTGGTGTGGCGGAATGTACAAGTTCCACATGATTTTTTTTGTGTATCGCCCACAGGGAGGGAGGTATCTTCGAAAGCAGCAAGTGCACGATATGGTCAGCCAAGGCAGGGGGAGCAAACAGGTCAAAATTTGTTTAAACGCGGAAGAAGGAAATCTTATAAAACCAGCCTGAGCGAAATGAGCGGAATGATGTTATACAGAAGCATCAGCAGTGTACGGTTTAACAACTTTACTTACCACGGGAATTCACCACTGCCCTCATAGTCAGTGTCTGCATTCTCCCCAGCGCTAATGCTCAGGCGACGCTTTGTGAACTGTACGGGGCTATTGCAGAACTGTTAATACCCTGATGGACAGTTTATTGTCGCTGGTGATTCCCAAATTCCATCAGTATGTGTACTTTGCAACGAGAGGGGAGAACGTGTTGGACCAGGTTTACACAAACATCCCCGACGCGTACCGGGCGGAGCCCCGTCCCCACCTCAGTTACTCAACCACATCTCTGTTATGCTAATCCTAGCATACAGACCGCTCCAAATCTGTTGAGAAGTAGGTGAAAACCTGGACAGCAGGAGCCATCTCCGCTCTTCAAGACTGCTTTGAGCACACTAACTGGCACATGTTCAGGGAGGCTGCAACCGATGGCGACTCTATCAACAGATGAGTCCACAGCATCAGTGACCAGCTACATCAGCAAGTGCATTGATGACGTTACCCTGTCCAAGAAAATCGCTATGCGCGCTAACCCGAAGCAATGGATGACCGCAGAAGTGCGTGCGCAGCTCTCCGCCTTCAGAGCAGGCGACAAGGCAGCCCTAACAACAGCGAGGGCCAAACTGTCCCGGGTCATCAGAGGGGCAAAGCGTGCACACGCCCACCTAATCCACAGCCATTTTCAGGACAGTGACGACACGCGGCGTATGTGGAAGGGCATCCAGGAGATGACCAATTACAGAACATCACCTGACTGTGCGGGTGATGCCTCCTTCCCTGATGCGCTGAATAACTTCTACGCTCGTTTTGAGGCGGAAAATGACGTGGTGGTGAGGAAGTCCACCCCTCCTACGAATGACCAGGTTCTGTGTCTCACCGTGGCCGATGTGAGAAGAACCCTGTGGAGGGTCAACCCACGGAAGGCTGCTGGACCAGATTACATTCCTGGTAGAGTGCTCAGAGGATGTGCAGACCAGCTACCAGATGTTCTCACTGACATCTTCAACATCTCCCTGAGCAGCGCCAGCGTTCCAACTTGCTTCAAGGCCGCCACCATCGTCCCCGTGCCGAAGAAGTCTTCAGTGTCCTGCACTTACATCCAAAATCATGGAGTGTTTCAAGAGTCTCGTCATGAGGCATACCAAGACCCTGCTGCCACCCACACTGAACCCCCTGCAGTTTGCGTGCCGTCCCAACCGCTTAACAGACGACGCCATTGCCACCACCCTCCACCTGGCCATAACCCACCTGGACAAAAAAGATATACGTTCGGATGCTGTTCATAGACTTCAGTTCAGCATTCAACACAATGATCCCTCAGAAACTGATTGGAAAGCTGAGCCTACTGGGTCTGAACACCTCCCTCTGCAGCTGGATCCTAGACTTACTGACCGGGAGACCTCAGTCAGTCCGGATCGGGAGCAGCATCTCCAACAACATCACACTGAGCACGAGGGCTCCCCAGGGTTGCGTGCTCAGTCCACTGCTGATCATTCTGCTGACCCACGACTGTGCTGCAACACACAGCTCGAATCATATCATCAAGTTCGCCGATTACACGACCGTGGTGGGTCTCATCAGCAAGAACGACGAGTCAGCTTACAGAGAGGAGGTGCAGCGGCTAACGGACGGGTGCAGAGCCAACAACCTGTCTCTGAATGTGAACAAAACAAAAGAGATGGTTGTTGACTGCAGGAGGGCACGGAGCAACCACTCCTCGACGGCTCCTCGGTAGAGATCGTTAAGAGCACCAGATTTCTTGGTGTTCACCTGGCGGAGAATCTCACCTGGTCCCTCAACACCAGCTGCATAGCAAAGAAAGCCCAGCAGCGTCTCTACTTTCTGCGAAGCTCAGGAAAGTCTCCCACCCCACATCCTCATCAGATTCTACAGGGGTTGTATTGAGAGCATCCTGAGCAGCTGCATCACTGCCTGGTTCGGATAATTGCACCATCTCGGATCGCAAGACACTGCAGCGGATAGTGAGGTTAGCTGAGAAGATCATCGGGGTCTCTCTTCCCGCCATCACGGACATTTACACTACACGCTGCATTCGCAAAGGAAACAGCATTATGAAGGACTCCACGCACTCCTTCATACAATCCTCATACTCCCTCCTGCCGTCTGGGAAAAGGCACCGAAGCATTCGGGCTCTCACGAACAGACTATGTAACAGTTTCTTCCCCCAAGCTATCAGACTCCTCAATACCCGAAGCCTGGACTGACACCTTGCCCTATTGTCCTGTTTATTATTTATTGTAATGCCTGCAGTTTTTGTGCACTTTTCGCAGTCCTGTGTAGGTCTGTAGTCTAGTATAGCTTTCTCTATGTTGTTGTAGTTGGTTCTTTTTTTACGTAGTTCAGTCTAGTTTTTGGACTGTGTCATGTAAACCATGGTCCTGAAAAACGTTGTCTCATTTTTACTATGCACTGTACCAGCAGTTATGGTCGAAATGACAATAAAAGTGTCTTCACTTGACTTAATTGGAACAAATAAAAGTGGTCGCAATGAGTTGTTTTTTGTTTCTTTTGCTGTTCATGGTCCAAAATTGAAACATAGACTCGGAGAACTCGTCCAGTGAACCAGACCCCGTAGAAACAGAAACTAGTTAACACTCACCCCCGGGACTGGGTCAATTGTGTAATTTCCCGTCATGAAGACTGCGGTGACCTGAATGATAAATTAGAACATGGAGCTGTATTCAGTCTTGTGCAGCGTAAAATACTGGCCGTTCCTTAGGGTCTCACCGTCCTCGAGCGAGAAAGCAGCATCTCCATACAAACAATGAGGGGGGAGTTCAGCCAGTGTGTGAGAGAGAGAGACAGAGAAAATCACAGTTCATTCGCGATCGTAGCAAGCAGTCCGGTTGGAAGATGAGATGCCGTCCCTCTCGGTTACGCTCCGCCTCACGATGTCAGTGGAGAAGGCCGCAGGCAGAGAAATGCTCCGAATGTCAGCGGAATAAGAATTAAACTGTGGTGAAGCCAGAAGCTCAGGATTAAACACGTTGACCGTGAGCAAATATTCGGCACTCCCAGCACCCAAACTCGCTTGTTGTTGTATTCTTTCTCTCTCTGGTGTGATGGAGACATCATTGTGGAGACTGAAATTGCTGTCGCCTCGGTACGCAACTAGGCAGGCCTGCACCTAAATCTCTGCGTCAATTAATTACATGAAAATGAACAAAGAAAGCCAACACCTCACGCAAGCTTATGCTAAAGCTTCCACTTCCACTCCTACTGCGTCCATTGTATTATCCACTACTGAACATTTGTATGTCGCTAATATCAACCCGCATCCCTGCCTTCAGTGAATTCTGGCCGTCCATTTCCTTGTCCGTCCCTGCATCAGCACTCTCCAGAACCTCTCACTCTTTGTGAATATTCCAGCTCTGCTCATCCATGGAACTGACTCAGTGGGTACCTCAATATTGACCCCTGTGTGCCCATCGAGGACTATCTGAGAAGCTGATCAATTCCATACCATAATTGACGACCCACTGGCTTATTACCGCACAGAGTAGCTGGACACGTGAAAGACTGTTCATGTGGGTCATTCATTTCAGACAGTTTAATGCATGTGCGCATCAAGGCAGCACGTCGGGGAAAAACACGGAATAGACAATGGTTGCCATGAAAGTGCAGTTCACATTGTCCAATTTCTACCTCACTGTCAACAAAGCTATCAATTTTGTGCATCTGTAAAATAATTTTCATTGTCAAGTGTATTGAATCCTTCAAAAGTCGATAGATTCTGGCCTGGTTCCGGAGGACTGGAAGATTGGAAATGACAGTCCGCTATTTAAGAAGGGGGCAAGAAAGCAAAAAGGAAATTATAGACCTGTTAGCTTGACATCAGTGGTTGGGAAGTTGTCGGAATCGGTTGTCGAGGATGAGGTTCCGGAGTACCTGGAGGCATCTGACAAGATAGGCAGAACTCAGCATGGTTTCCTTAAAGGAAATTCCTGCCTGACAAACCTAGTGCAATTTTTTTGAGGAAATTAAAAATAGGCGAGATAAGGGAGATGCAGTGGATGTTGTGTATTTGGATTTTCAAAAGGCCATTGACAAGGTGCCGCACATGAGGCTGCTAAACAAGATTTCCCCGCTCATGGAATTGCGGGGAAGTTACATACGTGGATAGAGCGTTGGCTGATTGGCAGGAAACAGAGAGTGGGAATAAAAGGATCCCATTCTGGTTGGGTGCCGGTTACCTGTGGTGTTCCACAGGGGTCCATGTTGAGGCCGCTTCTTTCTACGTTGTGTATCAACGATTTGGATTATGGAATAGATGGCATTGTGGCTAAGTTTGCCCATGATACAAAGATAGGTGGATGGGCCGGTAGTGCTGAGTATCTGAGTAGTCAGGGCATCAAAAATTATGGTGAGAAGGCGGGGGAATGGGACTAAAGGGGAGATTGGATCAGCTCATGATGAAATGGTGGAAAAGACTTGATGGGCCGAATGGACGACTTCTGCTCCTTTGTCTGATGTTCTTATGATATTGCACTGAATGTCTCTAGTTTGTTGATTTTCTCTGCTCTGCTGTCGTTCTCTATCACCTATCCGTAATTCATGTGAATTCCATATCAATCGTCTCTTCATTTTCTGTTTGAAACGTATTGCATTCTGAATCATTTTCTCTCCAACAGAGTGGGCTATCACTCTCTGTTCTCCCAACTTACTTTTTTTATTTTCTCTCATTCCGCTATGAATATCGTTTGATTTCGCAACAAGGTTTGCACTTCTGTTTTTTCATCGCTTAATCAATATGTAGACTCAACCGTAAAATATATTGTTTAACGCGTTCAGTGACGGAAGAGAAAGGAATGAAAAGAGTGGAGAGAAGGACACGGGACACTTCGATGAGGTAGAGAGAGACCAAGTAGGAAAAAACTTAATTGTGCTTATTTGTGCCCAGTCCATCTGTGGATATTGTCATTGCTTTCATAAGTGTCTGTGTGCTGTGTATGCCATTGTGTTTTATACCCATGGAACCTGGGAGTAACGATCCATCGGTGAATCCCGTACCTGTGTGCTCCTCCCGCTTGAAGGGAATGTTACCCCAAGAGGGCAGGGATGTAGATGCGGAGGAGTCCCAGAAAGGGGTGGGAATCCGGGTGGAAGGTGCTTCTAACCCTGAACCCCCAGTCCTGTGGTAGGTGGTGTGGTTGTGCAGGAATCTAGTGCTAGGCCTGTTGGCACAACTAAAACAGACCTGGAGCCCTCCACCCAGGACTAAGCAGAATGTGCCTCCCTGGAGGCAAGTGTACTAAACAGTGTGAGCGGAGAGGAGACCAAGCTCTCTCACTGTCAGCGTCAGGCTGCCGGTGAATTCCTTGGACCAGAGCTGCTGGGGTCCCCTTCATACTTGTCTCCTGGGAAGGGTGATATAACCTGCATGCCGACCCCCAACAACTAATGGCCTGCAGGGAGTCACTGGGGATTTTCCCTCCATCGTCGCAACTGTGGATAAGACTGATGCGACGGTGGAGCTGGAAGGTATGAGGGAGGTACCCGCTGTGCAGTGTGGGTTACAGGGGCAGCCACCTTATACACCACATGAGGAGGAAGATGGGGAATCTGTCTGCAGTGAGGGATTGGAGGGAGACTCTTTTGATAGCGAGACAATGGACATACTCACCCCTCCTGAGAAATCCCCATTGATACCTGTGGAGGAGATCAGAGAGTTTATTCACTCCTCTGTGGGTGCAAAGCATCGGCCTAAACTAGCCTCGCTTCGCTGGCCTAGCATGTCGAGGCTGGTGAAGTCCCTGCGTGTCACCCTCAGACGGAAGGGGAAGGGGAAGGGGAATGTTGTGTCGGGGAATGACAGACGGCAGCTGAAATCCTTCCTGGATGACCTGGTGAGGGACATCAGGGTGGAAAGCAGCTTCTCTCCTTCGGGAGACGGTGGGTCACAGGGCGACGTTGGTACCAATCGGGCCCTGTCCAGTCTCTGGCTCGGAGTCCTAGACCAGGTACCGAGTACGAAGTTCCTTATCCTGGTCCCGCTTTCCTTGTCTGACTCCTGGCCCCGGCCCTGAATCCTAGTCTGTGTCAATGTCCAGCGTTGTTTCTGCCGTTGCTTTCCTGACAAACCGAGCCCTGTTCCTAGCACCTCAGTGGCTGTGTCTTGCATTTGGCTCCACTACCTGCACCCCCCTTATGACACCCGGAAGGTTCATTTACAGGTCGTTTCTATGGTAAATAAGGCAAGTGCAATGTTAGTGTTTATTTCAAGGGGAATCGAATATAACTGCAAGGAGATAATGCTGAGCCTTTCTAAGACAGTAGTCAGGCTGCATTTGGAGAATTGTCTACAGTTTTGGACTCCATATCGCAGAAAGGATGAGTTGTCACTGGAGAGAGTCCAGAGGAGTTTCACGAGGATGATTCCGGGAATGAAGGGGTTAACATAAGATGAGCGTTTGCCGGGTCTGGGCTTGTACTCGCCGGAATTCAGAGGAATGTGTGGGGATCTCATTGAAAGATACCGAATGTTGACAGGACGAGATAGTATGAAGATGATTCCTCTGGCGTGGTTACCCAGAACATCCTGTCCGCCCCCTCTCACACCATCTTCACCCTTTCAATAAAATCCCCCCCTGTCTTCTGTCGGGATTTCCACAGATGAGCCCCTCCTGTCCCCACCGGGACAAACATCCTGTCCGCCCCCTCTCTCACCATCTTCATCCTTTCAATAAAATGCCTCCCCGGGAAACCGGCATCAAACCGACGGGCCGAGCGGTCTCGTCCTACCTCTCAGCGATACATCAGACTCCGGCCGCGGGAGACGCTTCACAAAAGCCCCCAACTTCCCTCGGAGGGAAATGGAAATAAATCAGAAAGCGGACATTTACTTTGAGGTTTTCTCCGCTCTGAGGAGGCGGTCGGCGCTTGAGCGGGAGACGAACTCAGCGGGGTAACGCCCACTCGGCTTGTCCGCCTCCGCGAATGGTTGTAACCTGTGATTGACATCGCTTCGCACCAATGGGAATAGCGCAGCTCCTGAATCCTCTGTTGACAGCGGTGGGGGAGGGGCTGGTCACGTGATTATTAGCCCAGCCGTTTAACCGATAAAGCTCGAGCACAGCAGCGCGTGGGTGACGTAAGACACCGCGCACGGGAGTGCAGATCCCGGTGTGGGGAGCCCATGTGTGACGTCAGGCGCGTGGGGGGAGGAGCTGTGTGACGTCACCTGTGGGAGAGCGCTGGCATTTAAAAGCACCTTAATGGACTTTTCAGTGGGACAACAACATTAATGACGGGTTTCATCACTGAATCCAGTGTTGTGGGATGTAAAGTCCGCTGTTATGTGTCCGGCTGTGCCGTGTTGTTGGTGGAGTGGGCAGCGTGGTGTTTGCCTCGATTCGGGTCACAACACCAGAATTGCCAGCGGGGTCGACACACAGTGTATTAGTCAACAGAAAACCTCTCGTCCCTGCAGTCTTTGTCTCCTGGTAAACTCAACACCCTGACAGTGTGGACCATAGATAACCCTTCCTCTCAGAGTCAGGGAATCACTCATACAGCTGATCGCTGAGAGGAATTATATTTATTGGTCATTAAAGTTCACCCAGATTTGTTTGGACGGATTTGATGTGGAGTTCGGGGTGTCACAGTGAAAGGGCCGGGCGGTCGAACTCTCTCCATTGTCCAAACATCCTTCCAGGTGAGGCGACACTTCACCTGTGAATCTTCCGGGGTCGCCTGTTGTGTCCGCTGCTCCCGATGCGGCCGCCTCTACACTGGTGCTTATCCCCACCCCCCTTTATCTTTCCTCTGATTGGTTCTCCACCTGGCGTCTCTAGCCCTTCCCCCTCCCCTATCTCTATTACTGGGCTTCGGCCCTCTCTTCCCCCCCATTCCTGATGAAGGGTCTCGTCCCGAAACGTTGGCTACTCTTTTCTCACGGATGCTGAGTTCTTCCAGCGTTGTGTACGTATTATTTGTGATTTACCTCTCCGGTGCCCCTTCCGCCTCCGGCCACTGGTGGCGCTGTGCAGACCTCTGTCCACCGGTGTTGCTTCGGAGTACCTCCTGCTAAACGCAGGCGCGGCGTTTTCCTATTCGGGCAGCGGTGAGTAAGGGGCTGATCCCGGGGTTGTGTAAATCGGGGCCGACTGCAGAGGGAAAGGCCTGGGATCGAGCTCTGCCGGACGGCTGGAAGCTCCGGGCTTTCCGGTCCCGCAGCCCCGGTTTTAGCTTTGCGCCCGAACCCTGTGGGATCGGTAAGTTGTGGTTCCCCGAGCCGGAAGGATGCTTGGAACGAAGGGGATCTGTCTGTGTGTGTGGATAGAGCTGATAGGTGGATGTATAGGTGTGGGGTGAGTGGTCGGATGAGGGATGTGGGAGCAGAGTGGTGATCGGACTTTCCGTAACCCGGGGAAGAGAGGTCCCGGGACAAAATAAGTTGTTAATTAGGGAGAATCTGAGCAATTGGATGAGCCAGTTGGCGTGTCCTTTCAGGAAACAGCAATTCTCTGTTCATATTAATTACTGTGCAATCTTGCTGTTAACACTGTGTTTGTTACAAAGCCGTAGAGTCTGCGAGCCGCTGTCACCATCATGGGCTGCGACTGCTGATTGGGAAGGGGGGGGGGGAGGTCAGTGACCTTTGCATCAGAGGAGGACACGGGTTTGTACAGATGGTTCGGATCTAGTGGGACATCTGGAGTTTGCAAAGGGAGAAAGAGTTATAACCAGCGCAGCATGGTCAGAGGTGGAGGGGTACAGGAGCTGTCTGATAGATCGTTTTAATAGTGTTTTTATAATCTCACAGGTGGTGACTGAGGAAGAGGTTTGTTGATGGAGGATACCCGGAGGTGAGCAGGTCAGACACGGTATCAGGAGAGTGACAGTGATGTGATTTCCTGTGTCACGGGTACAGACAGTCGTCTCAAGTGAGGAGTTTGTGTGGAGATGCAGCTTCCCTGGAGGTGGAGGAAAGAGGACACACCAACAGGTGGAACCAGCTGTGGGAAGACATGGTTTGTCAGGTCTGACGACGAGCTGAATGTACCATAACCTTCAGACTGAATGAGAAAACCATTCTGAGGGTATTTGAAATGTCAGAAGCAGGGGAGATGTGATCCCATGTCTCCATCAGACCCTCAGTGAGATGGTTCCAGTTATAACGTGCAGGGGTGAAAGCACAGTGTTTGGGGTCTGATTTAATCACTGATTCTGACACAGTGAGAGGGTTAGTTTTGCTGTAAGGCAGCAACATTAATGGAAGAAGACACAGGAACTTCATCAATTGCCAGTTGTTTAGCAAAAGTGAACAATTTGTATGTTACCTTGAGAGAAACTGATATTCACAGTGGTGACAAAGGGGTGCAGTCTAGTTTATTTCAGGTTGGAGAGGGGTGTGGAGTTTTGAAATCAATGCCTTCCAGTGCCACCATCGTTAATTTAGCATGTCCAGAGTGGTGGATCACACAGCACGGAAACAGACCTTTGGCCGGCCATACCTGTTCTGACCATCCACTCACTGTCTACACTGGTCCCATTTATCAGCACTTGGTTCACAGCCGACTGTATCTCGGCAGTTTCAATGCTCATCCTCTTCGTAAATGTTGTGAAGGCACCTGCCTCCACCACCACCTCGGGCAATGTGTTCCAGGTTTCAACTACCCTCTGAGTGAGAAATCTCCTCCTCAGATCCCTATAAACCTCTTCATTCTCTGCTTAAATCCATGCCCTCTGATCGGTGACACCTCTGTCCCAGGATCGGGGCCGATATGGGCATCAGTGAGGCCTTTGATAAGGTTCACATGGTAAGTTGTTGTGGAAAGTCAGACCACACGGATCCAGGGAGAGCTGGCTCACTGGATGCACAGTTGTCTTGATGGTAGGAAGCAGAGAGTGATGGTGGGAGGCTGTTTAATGGACTCAAGGCCCGGGCCTAGTGAGGTTCCCCACGGTTACACCCCATTGCTCTCATTATTCATTGATATTTAATTATATTTGCATTTGCACAGTTTGTTGAATTCTATGCTCCACTTGATCTTTCATTGATCCTGTTATTATTCTAAAGATTTGCTAAGTGTTCCTGTAGGAAAAACAATCTCAGGGTTGTATGTGGTGACATATATGTACTCTGATAATAACATTTACTTTGAACATATACCATTATTGTCATCTATATCAATAATTTGGTTAAGAATGTACAGGATATGGAGAGTAGGTTTGCAGCAAGTTCAATTACTTTTTCTGAAAGATATTCAGTATAATCTCTCTGCTCTGTTTCTCTCTCTGCATTTGACCACCCCCTCCCCTTACTGTCTTCCCTCTCTACCCCGTCCTCCCTCTCACCCTGACATTGGACATACGTTCAGGGTGAAAGTGAATTATTTTCGGGGAATTCTTCACTCAGAGGTTGGTGAGAGTGTGGAATGAGCTACCAGTGGAAGTGGAGGATGTGGGTTTGATTTAGACACTAAAGAGGAATTTGTGTGAGGACGTGGATGGGAGGTGTATGGAGGCTCTGGTGCACGTAGCAGGAACTAGGCAGTAACAACAAAAACAGGTCGGCATGGACTAGAAGGGCAGAGCGGCCTGTTTCAGTGCTGCTGCTCTCTGTGACTCTAATAATATTCTGATTTGTAATTTCCACAGTTAGTACTTTGCTACTTATGACGGAACCCAGACATTTACCCAAACAAGAACTGAAAGACTCTTAGCTGGCTACAGAAAGTGTTTACAAGCTGTGATACTTGCCAAAGGGGGTGTTACTCAGTACTGACAATGCAGGGCACACAAACGTTTGCTTCCGGCCCTTTTCCTTCTTTGTTATTTTGAAATTGTAAAAGATGGAACTAAAAATGTAATCTTGCTTAAAATATTAAAGAAATGTGTCATCTTTAACTTTATGCCTTTTGTAATCAGGTCATCTTTTACTCGCTTAGCTATTCACAGGAACAGAAATTTTGACCGCGGTGCCCAAACTTTTGCATGCCACTGTATATATACTGTGCCTTCCAAATTGCTTCCAAAAATTCCAGCCATTGCTGCTTTGTTATCTTTCCTGCCCGTGTTCTTTTAAAATCAGTTTTGACCAATTTTTCTCTCATGCCTCTCTAATTCTCTTTATTCCACATCTGACTTTAGCTTCTCCTTCTCTAATGTAGGGGTGAATTTGATCATATTAAGAGCACTTGCCCCTAAGTGTTCTTTGGACTTCAGTGACCTATTTAATTCCAGTTCATTACAATAATCCAGTATATCTGATCCCCAAGCGAGCTCAACCACGAGCTGCTCTAAAAAAAAGCAACTTGTCGGCATTCTAGGAAATTCCTCCTCTTGAGACCAACACCATCCTAATTTTCCTAATCACCTGCATGATAATCCCCCATGACTATTGTAACATTGCCCTTTTGGCACTCATTTTCTATTTCCCATTGTAATTTGTGGACCTCATTCTTACTATTGTTTGGAAGTCTCTGTACAATTCCCATCAGGGTTTTTTTTTAACATTTGCTGTTCCTTAATTCTACCCACAGATTCTACACCTTCCAACCCTATGCCACCTCTTTCTAAGGATTTTATTTAATATTTCACCAACAGAGTCACACAACCCCACTACTAGCTTGTTCTTTGCTTGTTCTTCCAAGAAACATAAGTATCTGGGAAACAAGAAGACCTGCAGATGCTAGAAATCTAGAGAACTACACACAAAGTGCTGGAGGAGCTCAGCATGTCAGGCAGCATCTGTGGATGGGAATCAAAATTTCAGGCCAAGACCCTTCACCAGGACTCTTGATACCCACATATCTGGAATATCAACAAGCAAAGAAAATAGTAAGTAGTGTGGAATAGGGAAAACCTTTGAAAAATTTAGTCCAAGGCTTTAAAAAAACTACCAAATAGAGCTCAATAATTAACAAATACAACACAGGCAATAAACATTTTCATCAATACCGACACTGATTTTTTTTTTAAATAAAAGTATCTTGGTCCCATTTCAATCAGCAAAATTTAGAATGATAAACAAGAACTTAAGAAAGCTTTAGAAAAGACTATTTACACTCAAACTCACTTAGATTAACACTGCCTTGGACAAGAGGAAGAAGAGAAATGATACACATGAAATAAAAAGAAATCACACAACAGTCAGATAAAACTTCTAGGTATATATATATTTTCATCAAAAATGAACTGGATTCAGCACTCCATGTGTGTATATGCAATTGCGATAAGAAGTACAGACCAGAACACGTACATGAGAGGCCAGCTCAGAAAAATGAATCATCACTCTGCAAGAAAACATTAACCAGTGGGATGAGTATGACCCTCCATGGGAGACATCCCAACGATCTGAGCAGACTAGATGGTGACAAGGAAACACCGAGCACCTGACTGAGAGTTGGAGACCTCTTCCTAAAAACAGAGGAGTTCCTTGCAGAAATACAGGACAAGGTGTTTAAGAAAAAGAAAAAAAAATGAAATACATGCAATACAAGCAAACAAGACACTAAATGCAGAAAATGCCAAGAGAAACCAGACACAATCCAACACATTCCAGGATCCTGCAGCAGTTGAACTCAATCTGATTACTTATGCAGCTACAATCAAGTGGCAAATATCATTCACCAAAATCTTGCTTTAAAATACAAACGGATGAATGACCACGGTAACTTCATAAAGGCACCATGACTTCAAGCCTGATTCAGTTAAGGACATAATCTCACAATTTATATGATAATAAATACATTATTACAGATAGGATCATCTGAAATAAACATTCAGATATAATATTACAGGATAAACAAGCAGGAATAACCATTCTCAACACACATATTTGCCTCGACCAATGGGGCCCCTCACCACAGGCATTGTTCGTCAGTCAGATAACCAAGTTATTTCATCTGCCAATTAGCGTCCAAATGTTGCTATTCTGTCATCCATTGCCACACCCCACTGTTGATTCCTTTCTCCTCATCATACGTTCTTACCCCATCCATCATCCAGAGTCCCAAACTCTGCCCTGTGCAGACCTGCCTCTGGTTTCTGACCCTGCTCCTTTGAACATCCAATTTATGGTTTCCCATTCCAATTTAAGTCTTTAGAGGACAGTGGTGTATCCAACAACCGATTAGAAGCAGGGAAAATGAGTCATAATGTGGAAATAAGTTGTGATTAAGGAGGTTAACGGACAATGTCATTCTTCATCAGCCCAGAGATTAGAACTGCAGTCATCTCGACTTCTTCAGTCTGCAGAGAATTCAAGGGAAACAACAGGGGAGGATTTAAATGGACTGATGTGGAACAGATTCACTGGCCGGGTTCAGCAGGCCTGAGTACACCAGTTGTGTTATAAATTCACTAAACACCAAAGACAGAGTTTAAAATAGAACTGGTTTATTTGTCTCAGATCCAGAATATTAAACTCCAGTTCCATTAAAGGTGAATGTGCAGCAGAATAAACTCCTCCCATGCCCAGTGACCAGGGTGCAGAACTGGGTGTGGTGAGCAGCAGCAATAATTGCAGAGTTCAGCACCAACAGTCACTCTCGAAATTGCATTCAGCAACAGTGATGGACAAATATCCAGCATGCAGCTTATTGAAACTTTCTCCCCAGTGTGAACCCGGTAGTGTGTCACAAGTGTAACATACTGTAAGGTTTCATTGCTGATGTAATGGCCTCTCTGTAATGTTTCACTGCTGAGGTAATGGTTTCTCTGCAGCAGCAATGTCTAGGTTACAATTAGAGATAACAGAGTTTTGGAGTGCGGGGCTATCCGATGAGAGAAACCTTCTTTCTTGTGAGTCAGGAAGAGAGATTTTCATGGTCTTTTGCTGGGGAGAGATGAGAAGACGTGAATGGAGAGAGTGGGCCCTTTTTCTTTTTTTTGTTTACTTTACTTTACTAACCCTATAGTCAAAGTAAGAATTATAAATCTCAATTGCTTAATCACATATTGTGTACTGTTTGTAATTTCGGGGTACCGATTGCATATGCTAATGCAACTAAGCCAGGAGATTGCTATAAAACATGCTATGTCCAAGGATCGGTGGGCAATCAGCGACTAGCTCAATGACTGTCTCAGCTTTGATTTGCAAATTAAAGTTTAATACTTCTTGAAGAATCTTCTGCGTCTCCTGGTCGTTTGTGGGGCACGAAAAACCACGACAAAATTATCCAATGACAGAAATGTTCTTTCTTGTGAGTCTGGAAGAGAGATTTTCACGGTTTTTTGCTGGGGAGAGATGAGAAGACGTGAATGGAGAGAGTGGGCCCTTTTTCTTTTTTTCAGTTTCTTTACTAACCCTATAGTCAAAGTAAGAATTATAAATCTTAATAGTTTAATCACATATTGTGTACCATTTGTTATTTCAGGTGTCACACAGACGCAAACCTTATAAAACTACCAGCAACAATTGAACACACTTGGAGTCTGGTTTTGCAGTTAACAAACACTATTTAATTGGTAACTACTAATAATAGTGAACTTAAACCAGATAATCCAAGGGTTAGCAATGTTATGCATATATAGTTGTGAATACAGGTTTCCCCCGGTATCTGAAGGTAGAGCGTTCCTATGAAACCGTTTGTAAACCGAAATGTCATGAAGTGAAGAAGCAATTACCATTAATCTAAACGGGAAAAGATTTTGGACGTTCCCAGACCCAAAGAATAACCCACCAAATCATACCAAATAGCACATAAAACCTAAAATAACACTAACCTATAGTAAAAGTAGGAATGATATGATAAATATACACACTATATAAAGTAGAAATATTGTATTTACAGTGTAGTTTCACTGAAAATCGGGAAGATAGTGAACTGAAATTGATTTGGAGAGAAAAAGAATCGGCACGTGCACAGCTATGCACGTACACACATGCGTACACAACTGCCGCACAAGGCTTCACGGTCATGGTAGTCTTTTTCGGGGTAAACTCACATATAAAGGAGGCATCATCTTTATCGTAAAAGCGAAAATCCTCTTTGGTCAGCAAAAACAGGTACTAATGTAGGTCTTTCGTAACAGTGAGCTGTCGTAAAGCGAATGTCCGAAAAATGGGGGTCACCTGTATATAAAATCCAAAACCTCGGTGGTAAACGACATAGTCTTACAATGATGTGGTAGATTCAATTTAGTTCACAAGATTGGGGGGGGGGGAGGAGGGAGGGAGGGAGAGGGAGATGTAATCCAAGTAAACAGGTGTTGTCGACCTTTTCCAATGCCCATCAAATCTTCCAAGTTAGCCAGACGTGACCAACTCAAGAGCACCTTTTCAAGAGAAAGTCTACCAACCCAGGCAAGGGTTAGACTCACCGGTAGATTCCACAGGGTTGCTCTTACACGCACTAACAGCCACAGATCGACTCTTCTTTATCGATCCTCAAATCCCACCCTGCTAGAAAGTCCAACTGGCAGAAACTTTCATCACTAGCCTTCGTGCGTCCGTGTGTCCTGCGAGAAAAGCAGTTACGTGTGTTTAAATACCATTGTGCTGAACACCAGCTGTCCATCAGGTAGCTCCGCCCCCTCACTCTGTAAGAAGTCGCTTGCTTGTTCTGTGTCGGTAAAGGATCATTCTGACCTTGCTTAACCACAGAGAGCATAAACATTAGCTGGTCACCATAGCAACCCTGCACTTCTGCAGAAATCCAACAGCGTATCCAAGGTCAGTCTCGGTTCTCTTTGCATTTTAAAGAGACAGTCCACAGAAAGTATGAACCCCGGGGCAGATTACACAGGGGACACATCGCTCAGTATCCACCCAAACGAGATTCTTCAGTTTGGCCAGACTGGGGTGGGCGGGCTATAAACCCCTCTGTTAAGCTGCCAGCAGAACTGAGAGCTACATAAGATTAGATGACTGAGTGAATCGCTTCCTACATTCACAGCAGGTGAACGGCCTCTCCCCAGTGTGAACTCAATGATGCACACTGGTTGATTTGGCTGAGAGAATCTTTTCCCAAAGTCTGAGCAGATCGGTCTCTACCTAGTGTGAAGTCGCTGGTGTGCCTTTAGGATGGATGACTGAGTGAATCCTTTCCCACATTTTGAGCAGGTGAATGGCCTCTCTCCAGTGTGAACTCGCTGATGTACCTTCAGATGGGATGACGAAGTGAATCCCTTCCCACAGTCTGAGCAGGTGAACGGCCTCTCTCCAGTGTGAACTCGCTGATGTACCTTCAGATGGGATGATGAAGCGAATCCCTTCCCACAGTCTGAGCAGGTGATTTGCCACTCTCCGGTGTGAACTCCCTGGTGTGCCTTCAGTTGAGATAACTGAGTGAATCCTTTCCCACAGTCTGAGCAGGTGAACGGCTTCTCTCCAGTGTGAATTCGCTGATGTACCTTCAGTTGAGATGACTGAGCGAATCCCTTCCCACAGTTTGAGCAGGTGAATGGCCTCTCTCTGGTGTGAACTCGCTGATGTACTTTAAGTTGAGGTAATTCGGTGAATCCCTTCCCGCAGTCTAAGCAGGAGAACGGCCACTCTCCGGTGTGAACTGACCGGTGTTTCAGTAACTTATATGACAAAGTGAATCCTTTCCCACAGTCTGAGCAGGTGAATGGCCTCTCCCCAGTGTGAACTGACTGGTGTCTCAGTAAGTGAGCTGAAGAAGTGAATGCATTGCCACAGTCCGAGCACGTGAACGGCTTCTCCCCAGTGTGAACTTGTTGATGTACCTTCAGTAGAGATGATGAAGTGAATCCCTTCCCACAGTCCGAGCAGGTGAATGGCCTCTCCCCAGTGTGAATTCGCTGATGTACCTTCAGTTGAGATGACTGAGCGAATCCCTTCCCACAGTCTGAGCAGTTGAATGGCCTCTCTCCGGTGTGAACTCGCTGATGTATCTTCAGTCGAGATAATTCAGTGAATCGCTTCCCACAGTCTGAGCAGGTGAACGGCCACTCTCCGGTGTGAACTGACTGGTGTCTCAGTAACTGATATGATGATGTGAATCCCTTCCCGCATTCTGAGCAGGTGAATGGCCTCTCCCCAGTGTGAACTGACTGGTGTCTCAGTAACTTATATGCGGAAGTGAATCCCTTCCCGCAGGCTGAGCAGTTGAATGGCCTGTCCCCAGTGTGAACTGACTGGTGTCTCAGTAACTGAGATGACTGAGTGAATCCTTTCCCACAGTCTGAGCAGGTGAACGGCCGCTCCCGAGTGTGAACTCGCTGGTGAGCCATTAGGTTAGTTGACTGAGTGAATTCTTCCCCACAAATTCCACAGATGACCAGCCTCTGCCCAATGTAAACTGATTGGTGTGTCCAGAGGTGGGATGACAGACTGAATCCCTTCTCACACACAGAACAGGTTAATGGCCTTGTCCCAGTGTGAACTTGCTGATGTACCTTCAGTTGAGCTGACCAAGTGCATCCATTCCCACTGTCTGAGCAGATGAATGGGCTCCCCCCATGTAAACTAACGGGCGTGCCATTGGGTCAGATGATCGAGTGAATCCCTCCCCACAGTCTGAGCAGGAAGGATGATCGACTGAATCCCTTGCTGCACTTCTTAAATATCTGGACAGAGACAACAAAACTGGCGTGTTGTGTTCGAGATTCCCGTAGGCAAATTCCTTGTCATTTTTAACCTGTAAAAAGATTTACAAAATTCATCAATGGGTGCAGGGCATTTCTAATGAGATCGCTTGAGTTGTCAAGGTGTCAGCTGGCATCACACTGTTACAGTGAAGAGTTGGAGAGAGAAATCATGTTCTAACTGGGCACGGTGCTGGTATCTGGAATGACCATCAAATTCTCTGATGCTTTTCCTGTCTCTGTAAGAATGGGGCATTTCTGCTATCTCCGATCTGTGACCTGGCTCAGTTTGACTCTCTCCATTGGTATTATTCCCTGTTCCCACTGAGCTGCATGGGTTCCTGGCCCCACAGTAACTGAAACACTCTCACACAAGTAACCTGCAATCCGTTCCATGCACCCACAACTCTCACTGTAAATAAAGTTACCCCTGACATTCCCTCCATATCAACTTTCAAGCACCTTAAAACTATGCTCCCTCACATTCGCCATTTCAGCACTGGGGAAAAAACCTCTGGCTATCCACACGATCAGTGTCCCTCATCATCCTATACATCTGAAAAAGGCTCGAAACATAAACAAAGATATTATACATTTCTTTGAGGATTTGTTGGGAATAGACAACATTATGACAGTATAGATAGGGTACAGGTAAGCAGCTATTTCCACTGAGGATGGGTGCGATGACAACCATAGGTTATGGGTAAGTGGGGAAGTGAAAATTTCATGGGAACATTTGGAAAAGCTCTTTACTGAAATGGTCGTGAGAGTGTGGAATGAGATGCCAACGCAAGTGGTGAATATGAGCTCGGTTTCACCACTTAAGAGAAGTTTGGATGGGAGCCTGGATGGTAGGGGTATGGAGGGTGATGGTGCCGGTGCAGGTAGTTGCATTAGACAGTTTAAATGTTTGTTTGGCATTGACTGGATTGGGCAAATAGCCTGTTTCTGTACTGAACTTCTCCATGTTTCTGTGACAGAGAAGCTGGCCAAACTTGATTGGAAGGGAAAAGGTTGGACTGACAACGGAGCAGCAATGGCTGGAGTTTCTGGGAGAATTCAGGAGCTGAGTGATCGATACATCCCAAAGAAGTGGAAGCATTGTAAAGGCAGGAAGACATAACCGTGGTTGAAATGAGAAGCCAAAGCCAACATAAATGTCAAAGAGAGGGCAAACAAAAGAGCAAAAACTATTCGAAGCTTTTAGAAACCAACAGAAGATGATTCAAAATAAGTCAGATGAGCTCGGGGGTGGAATTATGATACTGTTGTCATTAATGAGTCTTGGTAGCACCCAACAGTCTGAGGCATTTAGAGGAACAAAATATCGGGGGCCTCAATATCTCTTGAAATCCAAGGTTCCCTGCACCATTTACCTTTCAACATACAAACTCTACACTCTCAAAAATGTCTCTTCTGAAGGCCTCCCGCTTACCAAGTACTCCTTTGCCAGAAAACGGCCTATCCCAAACCACACTTGTCAGGTCCTTTTGACACCATCAAGACTGACCATTCATCCCCTCTGTTCTGTTCCCCTAACTAACGAATCCCCTATCACCTGTTTGACTTTCCTCTGCCAGGTAATCCCTCCCTCCCCAACAGTTTCTAATGCGGCCCACCTGCTGTTGTGTGGGATGGCAACAAGAGTACTCTGCGA
Source organism: Hemitrygon akajei (assembly GCF_048418815.1). Lineage (NCBI taxonomy): Eukaryota > Metazoa > Chordata > Chondrichthyes > Myliobatiformes > Dasyatidae > Hemitrygon > Hemitrygon akajei. The sequence continues at coordinate 949,716 of NW_027331963.1, forward strand.
TGGCTGTTTAACTTCATTCCCCTTCATGTCTCTCAACCAGTTTCCTGTGTCCTGCACCTTAGGTGCAACTCACCTCTCTTCATGTCATATCTATCACCCCCTCCAACAGCTGGATGATCCAAAATTCATCCATTTTCAGCTCCATCTCCTTAAGGTGCAGCTGGACGCACATCTTGTAGGTTAGGGTGTCAGGGACACTGGAGTTCTCCCCACCTTCCCACCAATGTCCCCTCTAATTTGTAATGACCAGTATGCACATAAATCTTGTACTGTGCATTCTCTTACCCAATGACGACATGTGCACTGTGAATTTTATATAGAGAGGTATTCATTTTAACAGCCAGCAAATCACTGTCTGTAAGAACTGTGATCTCCTCTGGGTTCGATCCAGTTCATCTGCACTCTCACACCATGTTACAGGCCTGTAACAGGTAATGGAGGATTTTCCCACCAAAGCTTTTGCATATTGTCCATAAATGGTTTGCTTGCTAAATTATGCTTTAAAAAGTCAGATTTCCAAATATCACTCCACCTCTTCCCACTTGCAAACTCTTCAACAACTTTTGCATCACCACAATACACACAGGTAACACCAGTTTCTGTATTGTACATAACTATTTCCCCTGAACCCTCCCCTGGGTGTCTGACGGTGGTGAACTCAGTGATGGTAATGCCAATGAATATGAAGGGAAGGGCAGTAGTCTGTCTCACTGGAGTCTGGCACATTTGTGATCTGAAAGCTACTTGTTGCCCAGGGCAAAAGTTTTTGATATCATTATCTTCCCTGAAAGAATGGGTCAAAACATGTCGTCACGGGTAGAAAAGTCGAGAACAAAAGGAGGTAGCTCAAGCAACACACACAAAATGCTGGAGGAACTCAGCAGGCCAGGCAGCATCTACGGAAAAGAGTACTAATTCCGAGTTCCTCCGGCATTTTGTGTGTGTTGCTTGGATTTCCAGCATCTGCAGATTTTCTCTTGTTAGTGATTGGAGATAGAACAAAGGTGATTTTCTCAACTGGTGATGTAAAAGATTTTGTTCCCTTTCTCCGAGTTCCTAATCCTTGCATTTAGATAGCTGGAGCTCAGCTCTGTCTGAGAGATCCATCGGTTCCCATTCCCTCATCAGCCGGAAGCTCCCCGGGGCCCGTGGGGCTGAGAGGGAGGGAAGAGAGCAGGACTGTCCCGGGATTACGGGTCACGCTGTGCGGAGTTCACAGGAATTGTGCCGAAATCGCTGTTTAGGACAGTCGCCCCGAAATATTCGCTTACCTGCGTCCGATCCGGCAGCCGTTTTCCATAGGCCTTTTGTAAACTGCGCGCATGCGTGATATTCGCATACGTCATCAACATTGACGCCTGCGCATATGATCGATGCTTCAGCGCCGGCGAAATTTTTAAACAATTACTGCAAGCACCGCTTCTATGTCCATACCTCAGTTTTTTTTTGTATATAGAAAACTCAGCGGGTGTTTTAACGCAGAAAGCGGCTCCCATAAACAATATACTCAATATCAAAGTGTATCTAATCCCAAAGTACAATCCTCTTACAAAGGCAGATATAAAACACAAGAGATTCTGCAGTTGATGGAAATACAGAGACGCACACACACAAAATGCTGGAGGAACTCTGCAGTTCAGGCAACAACTAAACAGAGGAATACATGGTCTAGACTTGCTGAAGGAGCCCGGCCTACACGTTGTCTATTTATTCCTCTCCACATTTGCTGCCTGCTCTGTCGATTTCCTCCAGTGTTTTGCATTTTTTTTCAATCAATTTCCAAATGTTTCCGATCTTTCATCTGTAGGCACATCCTGCTGGCCTGATTCCTCTTCCTCCTTCTCCTCTTAAACTCTAGACCCCGTCTCTTTCCGGAGCCCCAAAGCCCTGGCTCAGGATGGCCACTCTTTGGTTTCTGACTCTGCTCCATCGAAGATTCACTCACTGGTCTGCGGTCAGACTTTAGAGGCGCATTGCAATAACCCAGCTGTCTGAAGCACGTCCTCTGAAATGAGTGAAAATGTTACAATGACGTTCAAAAGAGCAGTGAAGAAGGAGTTTAATATTCTGATATGGAACAGAAACATGGGCAGGAACCAGATGGGCCGAGTGGCCTTTCTAGTGTACATTGTGAGTGTGGTATAGACAGTGAGTACCTGAGACACGGGATTTGATATAGACTTGATTTATCTTTCACAGATCCACAATATTAAACACCAGTCTAGTTTAAGGCTAACATCAGCAGAACAGACTCCTCCAATGCTCAGTGACCAGGGTTCAGTCCTGGGGGCGATGAGCAGCCGCAAGAACTGCAGAATCTGACAGTAACAGTCCCTCATGAACCTGCAGCTTCCTTCAGTCACCGTGATGGTTAAACATTTAACACGGAGCTGATTTGAACTTCCTCCCTGATGTGAAGTTGCTGGTGTTGCAGCTGCTGGGATGATTGAGTAAAACTCTTTGCTCACTCCGGACAGAAATGTGGCCTCTATTTATTGCGAACTCACCGGAGCATCACTAGGTGGGTTAACTGAATGAGTCTCTTCGCACACACGGAGCAGGTGAACGGCCGCTTCCCAGAGCAAAGTTGCTGGAGTTTTGGAAATAGTGAAGGATGTTGTCACGCTGCATAAATCGCAGGGTCAAGCAGTTAAAGAAAAGGTAGCAGTTCCAGCTTGTCGAAGCTGGGGATTTGGAACTCCGCTATACCCACAAGGGTGGGGTGATTATCGATCCGGTGCACATCGGATGTGTGGCTCTCACTCTGTATAATCCAAAGGAGTGGATCTGGGAATGTCCTTTGGTACCACTCGAAGTAACCCCTTGCCTGGGTGTGTGATGTGGTAACCCCTTGAAGACGGCATCCCTGTGACAGATCACTCTGGTGGTCATTCGTGTGTGGGTTTGGAACGGCTCGACGGAGGATCTTCCACCACTGATATTTATTAATTACCACCGTGGAACCCGTGAAATTCCCCGTAATTGCTTTTTCTCTCTACGTTTTACCTCTCGTTATCATCGCTGTGTGTGTTATGCTGTGCTTGCTAAACCATTCAGAGCACGTCTGCCTTTCTTTAGTTCTGTACAGTCACATACAGCGTTAACCTTAGAAACAGTTAAGTTTAAGACTTCCATTAAGATATATCACTTTCCTTCTCACTCTGTTACATGTAATGCTTGGCGAGTGGCGTGGATCCGAGGGGTAGACTGTATTGGAGGGGTCGTGACTGTCACGTGACAAAACTGCCCACTACCTGGTCGGAAGGTACGCCACCTGCCAAATACACACCTCACCACTGGCCCCTTTAATTAGCCTTGTACTTGGCCTCGAGCAATTGGCCTTTGTAATCGGCTTAACTCTGCTGGCACGGAGCCTTTGGCCACTCTGTAGATTACCTGGGCTGGACCCTCCATCCCTGTGCACTATAAAGGGTGCCACGTGTGCTTTCCCTTTGCCATCTTCAAGGGACCACCCTGCTTCACTCCAGGCTGAGAACCGTGGAACGGCGCTGGAGGAATTGTTAGTGAGCTGTGCATTGAATAGGATGGGAGCGTTGATTACTGTCTTTAATAACACAGAGCTGTGCCTGCACAGGGTCAAGGGCTGGCGGATATCGTACAGAATTTTCCCTTGTGTGTTTGCGGGTGTGCGCGCGTGTATTTTGTTCCCAGGCGATTTCCCAACGTTCGTTAGTAATTGTCCGTGTGTGTTTTATTGCCGAACCGACTTTCCCCACGACTGCTGTAAATTGTGCGCATGTGCCTGTTGCTTCTGTTGCCGTTTTCCCACGTTTGCCTTTTGTAAATAAAATCATTTTCTGTCCAAAGTCCTTGCTTCTGAGACATATCGAATCTGTTTCCCCACTTACAACATTTGCTCAGCCAATTTACATTTTTCTACGTTCATGCAATATGGGTGTTGTTTAATCGGTTTGGCTTGACCAATATCTACGTCATGTACTGAGACCGTGGTTTGCTTGGGAACATCGGGAAATAAATCCTTAAACTTCAGAATTAATTCCTTCAGCTGTTGTTGTTGCTTTGGCTGCAGATGAGCCAACTTGTTATCAATGTTTTCTGGAACAACCGAGTTCATTAGCCTAACTGGGACCATGTTTGGCTTGTGAAAAGTCTCAGATGAGTCAATTGTTTCATTCTGAGGGTTACCAGATTCATATGTTCTGACAACAACACTCACAGACGGTGCCTGCTTATCAAAATTAGGCTTTATCATATTTATGTGTAACACCTGTGTTAGGTTACGTCGGTCGGTCGTTTTGATAACATAATTCACATCATTAAATTGAGAGACTATTTCATACGGTCTGTTGAATTTCGCCTGAAGTGGATTCGTCAACATTGAAAATAAGGCAAGCACCTTATCCACCACCTGGTATTTTCTTTTGCAAGCCCGCTTATCAAACCAACACTTCATTTTGTTTTGAGAAATCTTTAGGTTTTGTCTCGCTAGACTACAGGCTTGGTGTAGTTTATTTCTGAACTTCAAAACATAGTCTAACAAGTTAACATGTACATCCCCATCAATCCACTGTTCCTTTAACAAGGTCAAAGGTCCCCTCACTCTCTGACCAAATACAAGTTCAAATAGACTAAAGCCCAGTGATCTCTGTACCGACTCTCTTACTGCAAACAAAAGCAAACGTATACCTTCATCCCAGTCTTTTCCATTTTCAACATTTTAATGTCATAATCATTGTTTTGAGGGTAGAATGAAATTTTTCTAAAGCCCCTTGTGATTCTGGATATTATGCAGACGATGTAATTTGTTCAGCTCCCAGTTCATAAACTACCTGCTGGAATAATCCAGATGTAAATTCACGTCCTTGATCAGACTGGATTTCTTTTGGCAAACCAGAAAATGTAGAAAACTTGGTAAGAGCCTTCACCACAGTTTTAGCTTTAATATTTCTGAGAGTTATTGCCTCTGGGAATCTGGATGCAGTGCACATAATAATTAGCAGATACTGATGGCCAGCTTTAGTCTTTGGCAATGGGCCAACACAATCCACTATAAATTTTGAAAAGGGTTCACCGAATGCAGGTACAGACCACAGTGGGGCACTGGGGTGACCTGATTAGGTTTACTCACAACTTGACAAGTGTGACAGGTTCTGCAAAAGCTCACAACATCTTTCCTCAGATTAGGCCAGTAGAATTATTTCGTAATCCTGTTTACCGTTTTATTCACTCCAAAATGGCCACCTAAGAGCATATTGTGGGCCAAAGTTAAAATTTCAGCCCTATAAACTTAAGGAACTACAACTTGGTGAACAATTCCCATTCCTCACTCGCTGGTATAGTAGGTGGCCTCCACTTCTGCATTAACACTCCATCCTTGAGATAATACCCTACTGGCACTTTCTTAATCTCATCATCTGAGAAAGCTGTTTCTTTTAAAGCTTCAATCTCAGGGTTTCGGTTTTGTTCTGCTATAAACTCGTCTGCATCGGCAGACATTTTAGCCAAACTTCGAGTTCCTGTGCAGGAAAGATAAATGTTAAAATCCAGCTGTGGTCATCAGTGGTTGGGTCAGTTGTTAACTGCACTGCAGGAACAACTTTACCATCTGTCAGGTCATTCCCTAACAGCAAAGTAACATCTTCCACCAGTAAACTGGAACATAATTCGATCTTAACAGGTCCCGAAACCAACCCTGACAGTAAACTTACCTTGTGCAATGGCACAGAAACCATGCCGCCCCCAATGCCTTCAATAAGATTTACCTCACCAGTGTTAGTCTCATCACCAAACTTTAGAACGCTGTCTAATATAAGTGAAGCTTTAAAAGCTGCAGTATCTCGAAGAATTTTCACTGGAACTGGGGTTCACCCTTCCTTTACTAATAAAAATCCATCTGACATAAAATGATCGAACCCCTTCTTAACTCGGTCAGACCTCTCAGACCTTAACTGAGCCTCAATAGAATGTTCAAGACCCTGTGGGTTTACAGGTGCTTCAACATACTGAACACAGGCATTTGGGACTGCCTCCTTTTCCTTTTTCTTCTTCAGGACAGAACAATTAGCCATCACATGACCAGCTTTCTTACAATAGTAACAAGTAAGACCAGAATATTTCTCCTTCAACTGTTTCCCTTCATCCTTACTCTTGTCACTAGTCCCAGCTTTAATTTCTGGTTTACCCTGGTGATCCCTGCTACTCTTCTGGAAGCTCTTATTCGGGATAAACTTAACGTTATGAGTTAGAGCAAACTCATCTGCTAATCTAGCAGACTCCTGCAAAGTGGCAGCATCCTTTTCATCTAAGTATGTCTTTATGTCATCAGGGACACACCTTTAGAATTCTTCAATTAAAACCAATTCTTTCAAGCTGTTAAAATCATCATTCACATTTTTATATGCGCACCAGCGGTCAAAACACAAACTTCTCATAAGCAAATTCCATAAAAGTCTGCTTCACAGATTTCCTCAAATTTCTAAACTTTTGCTGTATGATTCTGGGACCAACTCATAAGTTTTGAGCACAGCCTGTTTCACTATGTCATAATCAGCTGCTTCATCAACTGTCAAAGCAGAATAGGCTTGTTGAGCCTTCCCCTTAATTACACTTTGTAAGAGAATAGGCCAAACCTCTTCTGGCCACTCTAAACTCTGAGCAACCTTCTCAAAATGCTGAAAGTATTTATCAACTTCTGTCTCGTCAAATGGAGGGACCAATTTAACTTCCCAACTAGCCTCAAATTTATCACCAGAGACCAACGCTAGACTCCTTTGCTGCAAACTCTTTATCTTTTCCAGCTCGAACAGCCTCTGTCTTTCTGTCTCCTCCCTCTATTTTTCTGCCTCTTCTCTGTTTTTCTGCTTCTCTAGCCTCAAACTGCCTCTGCCTTTCCGCAGCCTCCAGCTTTAATTTTTCTCACTTGTACTGGAGCTCAAGCTCACTAGGTTTACTTTCAGGAAACACCTCCAACTCCTCCACTTTAAACACACCATCAAATTCATAATGTTCAGCTATTATCCTCTGCATCTGTGCCCTCCTCATTGTCAATTTCACCTTAGCAAGTTTTAACCTGGCAAGGCTCAACAACTCAATCCTTCTGGCATCCTCTAATGCCTCAGAGGTTGGTTATTCCAGACGTCTATCAGCATCCATTGCTGCTGATTTTCCACACACAAATAAATGAAAATGGATGAAATTGATAATTAATCAATACGCCCCAAATCTGTCCATATCCTGGATGCAGACCCCAATTTTGTTACAAATCATAACGTTTTAGAAACGAACCAGCAGCAGTAGACTATACCTGGAGTCTGTTTTTGATGTTAAAACTATCTTTATTAGAATCTACTTATAATATAGTAACTTAAGCAAGATAAACAAAAGTTAACAGTGTTATGTGTATATATGTGTGTAAATATAAATCCAATACTATTGAGCTCAGGGGAAACAAGGCTTGGAGTCTTGAGATGGTAAAGTGTGAAAGTTCAGTTCAACCGCAGAATAGGTGATAAGAGAGATATTTGTAATCCAGGGTAAATTTTGAAAGAAGGCAATTATGTCGAACTTCACGGGTTCCATGGTGGTAAAACAAGAGAACAGTCGCTGTAAATTTTATTTGTCATTGTTCCAAACCCACATACAATTTATCACCAAAAGTGACTTGTCACAAGGGGTATCGTCTTCAAGTGGATAACCACACCACAGCCAGGCAAGGGTTAACACATCAGTGGTCTACACAGTATACCCCAAATCAGATCCATTCCTGTGGATCAAACAAGGTAACAACCACACATTTGATGTACGCTGAATCGATAATTAACCCACACTTGTGGGCATAGGAAAATTCCAAACAGTGACCCTTGGCCATTAGTTCCCTGGTTTCGATCCTTCCATTTTGCCTCCTTCATCTCCGTCTGTCTCTGAATGTCTGTGTCCTCGGTTAAAACAAAACAAGCTGCACGCGATGAAAACAAGCTGCAAGTCAGACTGATTCACCTTCTTAATCTCTCTCTCTCTCTCTTAAAATGACAGTCCAAAGCAAACGAAACCCAGGGATTCATAACTATGGCCACTCCCCATTGTGAAGTGACTGGTGAGCCACTAGTTGGGACGATTGAGTGAATCTCTTCCCACAGACTGAGCAAGTGAACGGCTTTTCCCCAGTGTGAACTTGCTGATGTCTCTGTAGGTTGGATGATCCAGCGAATCTCTTCCCACATTTTGAGCAGGCGAACGGCCTTTCCCCTGTGTGAACTCGCTGGTGTTTCAGTAGTTGGAATGACAGAGTGAATCGTTTCCCACAGACTGAGCAAGTGAACGGTTTCTCCCCAGTGTGAACTCGCTGATGTACCAGTAGGGTTGATGACAGAGTGAATCGTTTCCCACAAACTGAGCAAGTGAACGGCTTCTCCCCAGTGTGAACTCGCTGGTGTCTCCGTAGGGTGGAAGATTCAGTGAATCTCTTCCCACAGTCTGAGCAGGTGAATGGCCTCTCCCCAGTGTGAACTCGCTGATGTCTCTGTAGGTGGGATGACTGTGTGAATCCCTTCCCACATTCTGAGCAGGTGAACGGCTTCTCCCCAGTGTGAACTCGCTGATGTACCAGTAGGCAGGATGAATCCGTGAATCCCTTCCCACATTCTGAGCAGGTGAACGACTTCTCCCCAGTGTGAACTCGCTGATGTTTCTGCCGGGTGGATGAATCAGTGAATCCCTTCCCACAGACAGAGCAGGTGAACAGCTTCTCCCCAGTGTGAACTCGCTGATGATTCTGCAGGTTGCATAAGTGAGTGAATCTCTTCCCACAGTCTGAGCAGGTGAACGGCTTCTCCCCAGTGTGAACTCGCTGATGATTCTGTAGGTTGGATAAGTGAGTGAATCCCTTCCCACAGACTGAGCAGGTGAATGGCTTCTCCCCAGTGTGAACTCGCTGATGATTCTGTAGGTTGGATAACTCAGTGAATCTCTTCCCACATTCTGAGCAGGTGAAAGGCCTCTCCCCAGTGTGAACTCGCTGATGTCTCTGCAGGTGGGATGACTGAGTGAATCCTTTCCCACATTCTGAGCAGGTGAACGGCTTCTCCCCAGTGTGAACTCGCTGATGTACCAGTAGGCAGGATGAATCTGTGAATCCCTTCCCACATTCTGAGCAGGTGAACGGCTTCTCCCCAGTGTGAACTCGCTGATGTCTATGCAGGTAAGATGACTGACTGAATCCCTTCCCACAGTCTGAGCAGGTGTACGGCCGCTCCCTGCTGTGAACTCGCTGGTGAGCCATTACGTCAGATGACTGAGTGAATCTTTTCCCAGAAATTCAGCAGATGACCAGCCTCTGCCTGGTGTGTCCACAGGTGGGAAAACTGACTGAATCCTTTCTCACACACAGAACAGGTGAATGGCCTTGCCCAGTGTGAACTTGCTAATGTACCTTCAGTTGAGATGACCGAGTGAATCCATTCCCACTGTCTGAGGAGGTGAACGGCCTTTCTCTTGTGTAAAATGATGGGTGTGCCAGTTGGTCAGTTGACCGAGTGAATCCATTCCACGGTCTGAGCAGGAAGGATGATCGAGTGAATCCCTTGCTCCACTTCTTAAACATCCAGACAGAGACAGCAAAACTGGCGTGTCATGTTTGAGATTCACAGCAACAAATTCCTTCTCGTTTTTAACCTGTAAAAAGATTTGCAAAATCCATCAATGGGTTTAGGACAATATTTCAGTTGAAATTACTTGAGTTGCCAAGGTTTGATCTGTATCACACTGTTACAGTGAGGTTCAACCCAAGCTGGACAGAGAAATCATCTCCTGACTGGGCAGAGTGCTGGTATCTGGAATGACCATCAATTCCCTGATGCTCTTCCTGTCTCTATAAGAATGGGGCATTTCTGCCATCACCAATTTGTACCCTCGCTCAGTTTGACTCTCTCCATTGGTATTATTCCCTCGTGCAACTGGGATTTTCTTTTATGTATTATCAACTTAAAGTGCCACAGTTTTAACACCATATGAAAAATTCCTGCTGAGATGTCCGCACGTCTGATAAAAGGATTTAGAGTGAATTTTTGTATTATTTCAGGTTCTTGTCACAGTCATAAAAAATTACAACACAGAAACAGGCCCTTTGGGCCATCTAGTTTATGTCGAACTATTTAAATTGCCCAATCCCATACCCTTACCATCCAGGTATCTACACAAATCTATTAAATGTTGAGATCGAGCTCGCATGTGCCACTTATGCTGGCTGCTCATTCCACACCCGGATGACTGACTGTGTGAAGAAGTTTCCCCTCATGTTCCACTTAACATTTCACCTTTCACCCTTAACCCATGGCCTCTGGTTGTAGTCCCAGCCAATCTCAGTGGAGAAAGCCAGCTTGCATTTACACTATCTATGCCCCTCTATCACAATCAAATCTCCCCTCAATCTTCTACATTCCAATGAATAAAGCCCTGACCTGTTCAATCTTTCCTTATAACCCAAGTCCTCCGGATCTGGCAACTTTATTGAGAATTTTCTCTGAACTCTCTGAACCTTTTACATCTTTCCTGTAGGCAGGTGACCAAAACTGCACACAATACTCTAAATTAGGCCTCACCAATGTCTTCTACAAGTGAACATAAAATCCATCTATATTTGTCAGTACTTTGGTTCATGAAGGCCATTGGGCTGAAATCTTTTTTTCCGTCTCTATCTAACTGTGATACCAATTTCAGTGAATTAAGGACCTGTACTCCCAGGACCCTTTCTTCTACAACACTCCTCCGTGCCCGACCACTCACTGTGAAAGACCTCCCTTGGTAGGTCAGACCAAAGTGCAACACCTCACACGTGTCTCCATTAAATTCCATCTTCCATTTCTCAAACCATTTTCCCAGCTGGTGCAGATCGCACTGCAAGCCATGATAATCTTCCTCACTGTCCACTACACCACCAATCTTGGTGTCATCCACAAATCTGATGATCCAGTTAACCACACTATTATCCAGATTACTGATATAGATGACAAACAACAACAGATCCAGCACTGATCCCTGCAGCAACCACTAGTCACAGGCCTCTAGTCAGAGAGGCAACCATCTGCTACCACACTCTGGCTTCTCCCAAAGACAGTGTCTCATCCAATTTACTATCTCATCTTGAATGCTGAGTGACTGAAACTTCTTGACCAAACTCCCATATGAGACTTTGTCAAGTGCCTTGCTAAAGTCCATGTAGACATCTGCTGCTTGGCCTTCATACACTTCCCTGATAACTTCCTCAAGAGACTCTATAAGATTGGTTAGACATGACCTACCATGCACAAAGCCATGGTGTCTCTCCTTAATCAGTCCACATCGATCCAAATACTTATATATTGGGTTCCTGCACATAACATTCCAAGAACTTTCCCACTACTGATGTCAAGCTCACCAATGTACAATTTCTCAGTTTAGTTTCAGAGCCTTTCTTGAACAGCAGAACAACATCGGCTGTCCTCCAATCCTCCAGTACCTCACCTGTCACTTACGATTATTTAAATATCTGTGCTTGTGCCCTGACAATTTCTGCACTTGTCCTCCGCAGGATTCTGGGGAACAACTTGTCAGGCCCTGGGGATTTATCCACACTAATCTGCCTTAAGACAGCAAACACCTCCACCTCTGTAATCTGTACAGGGTCCATGAAGTTGATGCGGCTCTGCCTCACTTCTGTAGACTCTGTGTTCAGCTCTTGAGTAAATACGGATGCAAAAAAAATCTCCCCAAGTCTATGTTATCCCTTCTTATGGATTACCATTCTGATCTTCCAGAGAATTAATTTTTTCCCTTACAATCGTTTTGCTCTTAACATATCTGCAGAATCCCTGAGGATTCTCCTTCACCTTGTCTGCTGGGGCAACCTCATGCCTTCTTTTATTTCTTTCATAAGTGTTCACTTGAATTTCCTGTATTTCATAAGGACCCCATTTGTTCCTATCTGCCTGTACCTGGTATGAACCTCCTTTTTATTGATCTGGGAGAGGAAAGCCAAAGGGGTGATAGATCTGCATGCTGGGAGGTGGGGGTAGGGAGGGTTAAACTAAAGTTGCAGGGGGAATGGGAGCCTGAATGGTAGTGGAGAGGTTGTGGAGACAGATGTTGTTCAGGCCTCAGACAAAGTCAGGAATGAAAACGTTGAGCATGGTGCAGTGAATATGCTGAGCCCTATATATTTCAATACAAGGAGCAGCGTAGGAAAGGTGGATGTGTTCAGGGCATGGATCAACACCTGGAATCAACACTAGCATCTGACAACTGTGGATTGGGACAGGCTGCTTTATGGCAAAGGTGTGCTTGGTAAATGGGAGGCCTTCAAACCAAAATTTTGAAAGTACAAAGTGGGTATGCGCTTGTCAGAATAAAAGGTAAAGATAGAAACTGTAGGGAAACTTGGATTGCAAGAGATATTGAGACCCTGGTAAAGCACAAAATGGAATTGCATAACAGGGATAGGCAGTCAGTTTCTTATGGAGTATAAGAAATGCAAGAAAACACATAAGAAATAAATCAGGATGGCTAAAAGAAGGCATGAGGTTGCTGTCACAGAAAAGGTGAAGGATAATCCTCAGGGATTCTAGTGATAGATTAAGAGCAAAAGGATTGCAAGACACAAAGTTGGTCCTCTGGAAGAACAGAATGGCAATCCACGTGTGGAACCAAAGCAGATGGGGGAGATCTTAAATATTTTTCCATTCTCTATTTACTCAGGATATGGACAAAGATTCTATGGGAGTGTGGAAAAGCGGCATTAAAATCATGGACCCTGTACAGTTTAAAGAAGAGAAGTTACTTCACTGTTCAAAATGGAACGTAGAAATCTACAGCATATTCCAGGCCATTCTGACTAAAATGTTGTGCCAATCATGTGACCTACTCTAGTAACTGCCCAGAATTTCCCCAGCACACACCCTCTATTTTTCTAAGCTACATGTACCTATCTAAGAGGCTGTTGAAAGACCCTGTTGTATCTGCCTCAACAACCACAGCTGGCAGCACATTTCACGCACCCACCACTCTCTGTGTAAAAAACTTACCCCTGACATCCCCTCGGTATCTATTTCCAAGCACCTTAAAACTATGCCCCCTCATGTTAACCATTTCAACCCTGGGAAAAAACTGCTGGCCACCCACACGCTCAATACCCCTCATCATTTGACTCCTCTGCCAGGTAATTACCCCCAACAGCTTCTAAAGTGGTCCACCTGTTGTTATGGGGGATGGCCACTAGAGTACTCTGTGATGCCTATTTAACCTCATTTTCCTTCCTGACTCTCACCCAGTTTCCTTTGTCCTGCCCCTTGGGTGTAACTCACCTCTCTTCATGTCATATCTATCACGCCCTCCAACTGCTGGATGATCTGGAATTCACCCATTTCAAGTTGCAGCTCATTGAAGTGCAGGGTTACAAGCTGCAGCTGGATGCACATCTTGTAGGTGAGGGCATCAGGGACACGGGAGGTCTCCCCTCCTTCCCTCCAATACTTCTCTAATTTGTAAAAATCTCCCCTCTAATTTGTAATAACTACTGTGCAGATAGATCTTGTACTGTGCATTTTTTACCCAGTGACAAGATGTGCACAGTGAATTTTATATAGAGAGGCATTCATTCTAACAGCTGGCAAATCACTGTCAATAGGAACTTTGATCTCCTCTGGGTTCGATCCAGTTCATCTGCACTCTCACACAACCTATGTAGCAGGCCTGGAACGGGTAACAGAGGATTTTCTCACCAAAGCTTTTGCACATTGTCCATATGTGGTTTGCTTGCTAAACTATGCTTTAAAAAGTCAGATTTCCAAATATCACGCCACTTCTTCCCACTTGCAAATTCTCCAGTAACTTTTGCATCACCAAAATGCAAACAGGCATCCCCAGTTTCTGTACTCTACATAAATATTCCCCCTGAACCCTCCCCCAATGACTGATGGTGGTGAACTCAGTGATGGTAATGCCAATGAATATGAAGACAAGGGCAGTGTCTGTCTCATTTGAGTCTGGCACATTTGTGATGTTAAAGCTGCTTGTTGCCCAGGGCAAAGGTGCTTGATATTATTACGGACCGAGAGAGAATAGGACAAAACATGTTCTCACTGGTAGAAAAGTCCAGAGCAAGAGGAGGTAGAACAAGCAACACACACAAAATGCTGGAGGAACTCAGCAGGCCAGGCAGCATCTATGGAAAAGAGTACTAATGCTGAGTTCCTCCGGCATTTTGTGTGTTGCTTGGATTTCCAGCCGCTGCAGATTTTCTCTTGCTGCGGTTGGAAGCAGAACAAAGGTGATTTCCTCAACAGCTGATAGAAAGATTGTGTTCTCTTTTTCCGAGTTCATTATCCTTGCATTCGGATTGCTAGAGCTCAGCTCTGTCTGTGAGATCTATCTGCTCCCATTCCGATTAGCCGGAAGCTCCCCGGGGCCCGTATACGGATCTTGGGGCTGAGAGATAGGATAAAGACCTGGCCTGTGCCGAGTTTGCGGGCCACAGTCTCCGGTTCTCACAGCAATTGTCACTCAATTCGAGTCGAAAAAGCCCTTACCTTTCCGCTCCTCCCGACATTTTGTATACTGCGCGCATGCGTAATTATCGGAGACGGCTGCAATCCTGACGCCTGTGCATTTGATCGGTGCTTCAAACGACAGCGAAATTTTTAACCGCGGGGCTTTATGGGTAATCATGGTGCCATTAAAAATTTCTTGCAAGCATCGGTTCCATGTCCATATCTCAGTTTTTTTGTGTGTGTAGAAAACTCAGCAGCTTTCTTAACGCAGAAAGCGGCTCCCATAAACGATACACTCATTATCAACATGCATTTCGTGTATCTAATGCCAAAGTACAATCCTCTTACAAATGCAGATGTGAAACAAAAGAGATTCTGCAGTTGCTGGAAATACAGAGACACACACACACACATACACACACACACACACACACACACACACACACACACACACACACACACAATACTGGAGGAACTCTGCAGTTCAGGCAGCAACTAAGCAGAGGAGTACACAGTCTAGACATGCTGAAGGGTCTCGGATTAAATGCTGCCCATTTATTCCTCTCCACATTTGCTGCCTGATCTGCTGATTACCTGCAATGTTTTGTAGAAATTAACCATTTTGTTTTTCAATTAACCAGTTTCCAAATGTTTCTCATCTTTCATTCATAGCCACATCCTGCTGGTCTTGCTTCTCTTCCTCCTCCTGCTCGTAACCTCCAGACCCCATCTCTTTCCAGAGCCCCAAAGCCCTGATTGGTGCTGGCAACTCTTTGGTTTCTGACTCTGCTCCACTGAAGATTCACTCACTAGTCTGCTGTCAAGCTTAAGAGGTGCATTGCAGGAACCCAGCTGTCTGAGGTACAGTCCTTTGAAATTGGTGAAAATGACAGAAAATTTGAAAAAAGCAGGGAAAAGGGACTTTAACCACCTTAGTCCAGAACTCTGGGGAAGGTCAAATACTCACTGAGCTCATCGTGTTAATTAGCCTGGGGGAAATCATGCAGGAAATTCATGCAGGTGTACAAGATGATGAGAGGCATTGATCGTGTGAAAAGTCAGAGGATTTTTTTCCCCCAGGGCTGAGATGGCTAACATGTGGGGGGCATAGTTAAGGTGCTTGGAAGTAGTTCAAGGGAGATGTCAGAGATATATTTTTTTATACAGAGAGTGGTGGGTGTGTGGACTGCACTGCCAGCGACGGTGGTACAGACGGGTACAATTGAGCCTCTCAAGAGAACCTTAGATAGGTACACGGAGCTTAGGAAAATAGAGGGTTCTGTCGTAGGAAAATTCTAGGCATTTTCTAGAGTTGGTTGCTGTGGGCCGAAGGACCTGTAATTTGCTGCAGGTTTCTCTGATTCTGGGAATTCAAGGGAAATCTCTTCTCCCACGGAGTGGTGACAAGTTGCAACAGGGAGAGTGAGAGATAACTTTTAAAATACTGATATGGAACAGAAACCTGGGCAGAGAGCAGATGGACCGAGTGGCCTCTCTAGTGTACATTGTGAGTTTGGCAGTGACAGTAAGTACCTGCGACGTGGGATTTGATACAGAATTGATTTATCTTTCACAGATCCACAATATTAAACGTCAGTGGGGCGCTGTCTTCTCCTGCATCTCTAACTCCACATTCAGGGATCGGTGGCATTCAAACGCTGGTAAAGGCAACACGTACAACACACTGGAGGAACTCAGCAGATCGGGCAGCATCCATGAGAACGTTGTGTAAAGGGGGTTTCTTATTAGTATAAGGGGGTTTCTTCTTTGTGAGGGTTTATTTTTCTTTTTTGTTACTGCGTATGTTAATCAAATGGCTTCTTAGTTTTGTTAAAAGTAGGAATCCTTCTTTGTTGCAAGAGAGTGCTGGAAGCTTGTTTGAGTTAAATTTACTGATAACGGGAATTGTATTCATTTGTTAACCAATTGGAATTAACGTTATTCTCTCTTCTGGGTCTGTAAGCTATTGTTGGCGGGCTTTTGGGAAGATCGCCGCGAGGGGGTGAGAGAGAGAGAGAGAGGACGCGATGCTGTAAACTGGGTGAGGAACGGACCCCCACTCGGAGGCCAGGATGTTCGGCGAGGACAGAAGACGAAAATAGATGTGCTTGGTTGATCACTTCGGGTGGTCCTGAGCTACGAGTCGAGGAGTTCGGAGGAGATCAAATGGTGGCCAGAAGACTTTGTTAATTGAGCCCCAACGGTTGTACACGAAGTGGTTTGGAATTTGATAAGTCTTGGCGCCTTTTCTTTATTTTATTTTCCTTTATATATATATTGTATCATTATTAATCACATAGTTCTAGTAATATCTATAAAGTGTTATCATTTGATCGCATATGGTGTACTGTCTATTATTATTATTAAACCCAGAGTTTCGAGCTGCTTGTGAGGACTTGTGTAATAGCCACGGGCCGGTACCGAATTCAAACGAGAGCCGGTGGTGGTACGGCCTGGGGCAAGTATCTGAGGGTGAGACCCTCTTAGTGGACGCTCCGAAATACCACGAGGGAGGGAAGTTGACCGCTGAAGACACCTCGGTGAGAGAGAGAGGTCGCGGCGACTGGGCCCTGAGGCCGTGGGAGACGTAGGCAGCGTGTGTGTGGATTATATTGCGCTGAAGAGGCGCACTGTCAGTGACCAGAATACGGCCCTGAGGGCCGAAGAGGCGATGGCCTGTCTGGGTGGTGCGAAGTGGTTTAAGGTGCTGGATCTGAGGAGTGGATGTTGCCAGATCCCGATGAGCGAGGCCGACAAGGAGAAGACGGCCTTTATAGGTCCCCTAGGATTCTTCCCGTCCGGAAAGATGCCAGAGGGCATATCCGGAGCCCTTACAACCTTCCCGCGGGGCATGTGGAAGACCATGGGGGATGTGGAGGTGTTTGGAGTTTTGGCGTATGTGGATGTTCTCCTGGTATTTGGATTTGCCTCGGGAGAATCTGAAGCGAGACTGTTGCAGGAGCGACTGAGAACTAAAGAGCTAAAGCTTTCTCTGGTCACGTGTCAGGTCTGGCGAAGGTCGCAGCTCGTGAGTGACTGTCTCTACGGAATCAAGTTTGAAATGGAGATGGAGAGGCCGTATTCTCAGCAGAAACCGGAGAAAGTGATCCGGAATCAGTTGGAAGACCAAGAAAGTTATCTGATTAAGAGTAACAGCAAACCGAGAGCCCGGAGAGGGGAGTTTGAGGAGGTGAAGCAATTGCGGACAGATCTTGGAAGAGGGAAGCGGAAGCTTGAAGGGAACCTGAAGATGACCATCGACAGTCCAAATGAAGTGGAAACCCTGAAGGTTGACCTTGAAGAAGTCATCAGGAAGGAAAAGCTGGAGATAAGTGCAGTGAATACAGAATTGTTGAGACTGTGGCGGGAGTTGGAGGAGCCAGAGGGGAAGCTGATGTCTCGATTGCGGGAGGCTGAAGAGGCTGGGGGAGCAGTGCAGGCCACGTGCTTCCGTTTGGAGAAGATCAAACAGCAGCTACCGATCGCAGAAGTGAGGAAGAATACGGATTCGAAGGATGATGCTCTGGATGTGTGGTACATTCTGCCTTTTGCTAACTTCTCCTCGATTGAGGAAGATAACGTTAGCCCTTCTACCACTGAGTCAGGTGTAGTGGGGAGGGTTAGCCGTGGACAGCAGGGGACTCAGAGTTGCAGTGGGGGCATCAGTGAGAGATTGAGAGAGGAGTTGGCAAGCGAACCCGAGGTATCCCCGGTTGTGTCCGAGCCTGGATGGTTTCGGGGAGGGGTTACGAGGTCTCGGAGGGTTAAGGAACTCCCAGATAAGTTGACCTATATAGCGCCTGAGGAACAGGGCGTGAGGTCTACTGTTTGGGGAGCAATGTCACTGTTTGTGCCTGGGTTAGGATGTGTATTGGCAGGAATGGTTGGGGAGTTATTTAGAAGTCATGAGGACATGACTTTTATCTGGAAGCTTGTTTGGGTTAAAATTTACTGATAGCGAGAATTGCATTCATTTGTTAACCAATTGGGATTAATGTTATTCTCTCTTCTGGGTCTGTAAGCTAGTTTTGGCGGGCTTTTGGGGAGTCGGCCCGAGGGGATGAGGGAGAGAGGACGCGATGCTGTAAGCTGGGTGACGGAACCGAGGCCAGGTTGTAGATGTACATCTGTACAAAAATGACAGGAAGAATATAAATGGACCGTGAGCAATGGCTACAACCGCGACAGCGCAGGGATCTACCTGCAAATTAACTGTGATTGTGCAGGTAGCTCATTGCATTAGTTTCCATTCAATAGTACCGATTACAGAAACAACATACCATCTCGATTTCAGACAAAACCTAGGTTCAGCAGCAGATTCTATTGGTGCCAGATATTGTTTCAATCAGAAACTATTTCTGCCCAATCAATTCTAAGTGCTGACTATAGACAGCGTAATGCGACAGATTATGTGAACACAGGACAGGGCCTTTCTGTGAAGTTTCTGTCCATATTCCACTTCAATCGACCGCTTAAACGTCCAAGTTTTGCAATTCCCGCGATGTGCTCTTCGGTGAGATTAAAGAATGTTTCAGTGTCGTCAGGGACAGTGAATATGGAGTACAGAAACAGGTATAACGGGAGGTCTGAAATTATTTATTTATAAGTGAATTTGCCAGATATTTAAAATATCCATTTTAGTAATGCAGTGAATAATGTTCCATGTTTGCCGGAGCATAGAGAGCAGGTGTTACTGAGGTTAAAGTAATGGAGAGCCCTGTCTGTATACCTATGTCAGTAACCGAGGGATATACTGTGCCCATGATTGTCAGCAGGTTCCTCAAAGTCGTTCTGCACAGCAGCCGCTTCATGTGACGTCACCGCCGACTGTGCGGTGAAGCTCCTGAAGTTTTGAGAGGTAGTTATGTCTCTCAGAAGGCAGAATTCTGAGCAGCGCCAGTGTGACCACGGAGTTAATGGTACAATCCGCAGCCGCTTGCCATACTACAATTACCTATCATGGAGCATGAGAGTCTGTGAAACGCTCTTCTACAGTCTGCGGTGGAGGACAAGTCTTGCTTACATCTCACGCGTAAGTCTATCGTTTCCTGAACGGTCAGGGCATCAAAGGATATAGTGTGAAGACAGGTGTATGGGGTCGCGTGGAATCCGGGATCAGCCATGAACTGGCGGAGCAGACTCGATGGGCTGAATGGCCCAATTCTGACATTCCGTCTTCTGATCTTATGGTCCTCTGGAGCTAGAACTGGAATATGGAGAGTCCTTCATATCCCTCCCGTCCATGTGTATTTGGTATTAGATTAATAAATCGGGCAGATGGGGAGTTAGAATCTCTGCTGAAATTAGAGAAAACACGTTCGACAATTAACTCCCACTCAACAGGAACAAATGTTGGCAATTATTTTCTCAGTGACTCTAGAACTAAAGGAGTCTATTCACGTTCATTATTTAACACAAACGTTAAGAGATCATTGTCATACCATCCGGACAACTGCTGTCGCAAGAAACCCCCTCCTCCACGGTAAACAGCGGGTTTTATTTCACAAGCAGGGGTTGTTGACCCCACCCAACCGGAATCATTTGTGGAATTTGTCTCCCTGAAAGTCCACAAGACAAAATGACCATAAGACATCGGTGCAGAATCAGCCCATCAGATCCATCGAGTCTGCGCCGCCATTTCATCATGACTGATTCCGTTTCCGTCTGAGCCCCAGTCTCCTGCCTTCTCCGTGCATCCATTCATGCCCTGACCAATCAAGAGTCGATCAAACTCTTCCTTAAATATACATAAAGATTTGGCCTCCACAGCAGCCTGTAAGAAAGAATTCTACACATTCACCGCTTCCTGGCAAAATAAATGCCTTCCAGAAGGACGCCTCTCCATTGTGAGGTTGTGTCCTCTGGTCTCAGACTCTCCCACCAGAGGAAACATCCTCTCCACATCCACTCCGTCAAACTCTTCAGTCAGGCTTCAATAACATCACCTCTTATACTTCTGAAATCCAGTGAATACAGACCCAGAGTCAAACACTTTTCATACGACAAGTCGTTCAATCGCCGAATCGTTTTCGTCACCTTCGTCTGAACTCCTTCCAGGTTCACAGCACTTTTTCTAAGGTAATGGCCTGAACTGCTGACAGTGCGGCCTCACCAGTGCTTTACAAAGTCTCAACAGGACATCTTTGCTTTTATATTCTATTACTCTTGAAATGAATGCTAATATTGCACCTGCCTTCCTCACCACGGACTCACCCGGAAAACTCACCTTTAGGGAATCCTACACAAGGACTCCCAAGTGCATTGGCGCCCTCGTGTTTTTTCGTAATTTCCCTCCGTTTCGAAAATACTCAATCCTTCCACTTCTTCAACCAAAGTGCCTGACAGTACATTTGCAGACACTGTGTTCCAACTGCCATTTCTTTGTCCACTCTCCTAATCTGGCTGTCCGTCCCCCCGTACCTCCTCAACTTCCTCAAAACTACCTGTCCCTCCACCCTTCTTCATCTCACCTGAAACTTTTCAACAAGGTAATCAGTTACATCATCCAAATTCTGGCATACAACGCAAAAAGAAGCAGTCCCAACACCTGTCCCTGTGGAACACCACTGGCCATCGCCAGCTAACCAGAATAGGCTCGATTTATTCCCGCTCTTTGCCGCCTACCAATCAGCCACTGATTTATCTATGCCAGAATCTTTCCTGTAATACCACGAGTTCGTAACTTGTTAAGCAGCCTCACTATAGGAAGGATGTGGAAGCATTCGAAAGAGTACAGAGGAGATTTACCAGGATGCTGCCCGGTTTAGAGAGCATGGATGATGATCAGAGATTAAGGGAGCTAGGGCTTTACACTTTGGAGAGAAGGAGGTTGAGAGGAGACATGATAGAGGTGTACAAGATATTAAGAGGAATAGATAGAGTGTATAGCCAGCGTCTCTACCCCAGGGCACCATTACTCAGAGAGTTGTTGGTGTGTGGAATGCACTGCCTGAGTCAGTGGTGGAGGCAGATCCACTAGTGAAGTTTAAGAGACTACTAGACAGGTATATGGAGGAATTTAAGGTGGGGTGTTATATGGGTGGCAGGGTTTGAGGGTCAGCACAACATTCTGGGCCGAAAGGCCTGTAATGTGCTGTACTATTCTATGTTCTATGTATGGAATCTTGTCAAAGGCCTTCTGAAAATCCGAGTACACAGTTTCGATCGATTCTCCTTTGCCTCTCCTGCTTGTTATGTCTCCAGATAATTCCAACAGATTTATCAGTCGAGATTGTCCTTTGAGGAAACCATGCTGACGACGGTTTACCTTATCATGTGACTCCAAGTACCGTCAGAGCTACTTAATAATAGACTCCAACACCTTTCCAACCCGAGATCAGCCTAACTGGCCTACAATTTCCTTTCTTCTGACTCTTTCCCTTCTGGAAGAGTGGAGTGACACATGCAAACTTCCAGTGTTCCGGAAACTTTCCAGATCCTAGTGCTTCCTGAATGATCATTACTAATGCTTCCACAATCTCTTCAGACACCTCTTTCAGTATCCTGGGATCTCACCATCTGGTCCAAGTGACTTATCTTCCTTCAGACCTTTTAGTTCCCCAACAACCTTCGCTCTAATGATGGTAACTTCACACACTTCATGAACCATGACACCGGGAAATTCCACCATATTGCTCGTGTCGTCCACAGTGAAGACTGATGCAAAACACTCAATCAGTTCGTCCGCCATTTCCTTTCCCCATTACTATCTCTCCAGCGTCTTTCCCCAGCGTCCGACACCTAGTCTCACATTTTGCATCCGACTGTATGTTTCGAAAGAAACTTTCGATATCCTCTTGGAATGTCGCTTATTCCAAAGGGCCAAATGATTTAACACGGGAAAGAGTGATGGGCTGATCCAAAATGGGAACCATGGAGGGAGTGAGGCAAGAACTTCAATAAAAAATTGTTGTCAGAATGTCGTCTGGGAGGGAGAGATGCATTCACTGAAAATGTTCACCTGTGTTAAAATGCCCGAAGGGAGGGTATGACGACCTGATTGACAATCAGCGAAGGAGTGAGCCGCGGATTGAAAATGGCCACCTGTGATGAAATGCACTGACCTCTCCAGGCTGTGGACCGGGGAAGGTGTCTTCAATGGATTTCTGTGCCAACTGGAGGTGAGGTTTAAAGGTGCGAGTTGGTTAGCGTCAATCAAGACCATCTTCTACAGGGGACATGGAGAGCGGGAGAGGGGATGGGAAGAGAGTGGGGAAAGCGAAGTGGAGAAGAGGAGGAAAGATGTGTGAAACCATCATCACCCCTGTGTCCTCCATCTCCACTTACCCTTCACATTTCTGTCCCTCTCTCCACCAGTCATTCCACTCACTCTGCACTCTCTCAACCCCCTCGCTCTCCGCCCACACTCTCGCCTCTAGCTCTGCACCGCTCCGTCAGCACCCCTCTCACCACCACTATACTCTCCTCTGCACATCCTTTGTCCTTCATTCCCCTTTCCCCCGGTCTATCCCTCTCTTCCCATCCCTCCGCTCCATTAACCCTGTAAGCCTCATAATTTGTATAATCTCTATCAAATGTCCCGGAAATCTACATTCCAAGGAATAAAGTCCTAACCTATTCAATCTTTCCTTATAACGTAGGTCCTCCAATCGCGGCATCATCCTTGTAAATTTTCAATGTATTCTTACAAACCTATTTACATATTTCATGCAGTTAAGTGACCAAAACTGCAGACAATACTCTACATTAGGCCTCACCAACTTCAACATAACATCCCATCTCCTGCACCCAGTACATGAAGTCCAATGCGTCAAAACATTTCCTTACGACCCTATCCACATAGGACGCCATTTCCAACGCATTGTGACCTTGTATTCCCCGACCCCATTGTTGTACACACTCATCAGTGTCCTACTTTTAATCTGTAAACCCTAGCCTCTGGTTCCTACCGAAGGTCCATTTGCTATTTATCCAGCCGATCCAAATCCCTCTGCAAGATATGATGGCCTCCTTCGCTGTCCAATATACACTCACTTGGTGTACATACAGAAACTTGGTTAAGTACATGGATGGGAGGGCATGATCTGACGGATTTACAGTTCGACACAATGATCGGGAGCAGTGCGTGGAAATCGCAATACCCATACCCCCGCCTCACCCCACAACACCCCCTACCCCACCTCAGCGTCGGGTTGCAGAACCGGGGCCATGTGCAGTAAAAGTTTCGCTGTGGGATTCCGAGACGAGGGCCACAATCTCAACCATGACTAACATATTCGCCACTGTGGATAAATAACTGGTTAGTCTAATCATTCTGACCAGACGCACCGCCTCTCACTCATCCATGACTCCTCACTGCCGCTCCCCGTCACAATGGACTCTTCTTCCAGCCTCTCCCTCTTCCCTTCCAAATCGCTCCACTCTCCTCGCCACCCAAAACACTGAACCCTCCTTTCTATGAACCCGGGCAGTTTACCACACCCTCCACACTGCACTCATTCACTCATTTACGCTGCAAACTCGTCTCCCCCTCTCCTTTCTCTTGACGCCATTTTCACTCACCTCACCTTCCTCGCCACCCCTATAGCTCACCCCCGCCACCTCGGTATCCTGCACACCCATCCTTCCTCACCCCTTTCTGTAGCCCACCACGCCGCCTCCCCCCCCCACCAATTCCACCTTTCCATCCCAGTCTCCGTAAAAAAACCTCCCACTCCCTTTCTTTTAGCCCTCTATCCCATTCTCTCTACCTCCCTCTCCTCACTCTCCAGCTCTCTCCCCTTGCTCCAACAATCTCTAAATCCCCCTCTCTATATCCCCCGTGACTGTCCACTCTCAACATCATACATTGCCAGGTGTGATGATGCGGCCATCACTGAATCGTGGCTGAAGGATGATTGCAGTGGGGAGCTGAATGCCCGAGGTTACACGTTATACAAGAGGGAGAGGAAGGCAGGCAGAGTGGGTAGTGCGGCTCTACTGGTAAAGGTAGGGTGATGTTACATAGGACCGGAAGATGTTGAATCCTTGTGGATTGAGTTAAGAAACAGCAAGTGTAAAAAGACGCTGATGGCAGTTATATAGAGGCCTCTAACAGTGGCTGGGAGGTGGACCACAGGTTACAACAGGTAATAGAAAAGGCGAGTCAAAAGGGCAATGTTATGGCAGTCATGGGACATGTTAACATGAAGGTCAACTGAGAAAATCAAGTTAGTAATGGATCTCAAGGTCATGAGTTTGTTGAATGCCCGAGGGATAGCCTTTCAGAGCAGTTTGTCGTTGAGCCTACTACGGAATCAGCTGTACTGGATTGGGTGCTATACAATGAACGGGAAGCGATTAGGGAGCTTAAAGTAGAAGAACCTTTGGAAAATGTGATCGCAACATGAGTGCGAGCAACTAAAATCATTAGAAGGGAAAAGATGAAATATGAAAGCAAGCTGAGAAACAATATCAAAGTGGAATATAAAAGTTTTTCCCCAAGTGTATATTAAAAATAAAAGAGAAATTGGAGTGGATCAAGGACCGCTAGAAAACGAGGCAGGAGAAATAATAACCGGGTACAATGAGATGGCTGATGAAACTAATTGAGTATTTTGCATCATTCTTCACTGTGGAAGACACTAACAACACGCCTGATATTGTGGTGTGTGAAGGAAGAGAAGTGGGTGCAGTTACTATTACAAGAGAGAAGGTGCTCAAAATACTGAAAGACCTAAAGGTACACAAGTCACCGTGACCAGAAGAACTGCACCCTGGGGTGCTGAAAGAGGTAGCATGTGAGATTCTGCTGGCGTTAGAAATTATCTTGCGATAATCATTAGACTCCGGCATGGTGTCGGAGGACTGGAAAATTGCAGATGCCACTCCACTCTTTAAGAAAGAAGGAAGGCAGCAGAAAGGCAACTATAGACCAGTTAGCCTGACCTCAGTTGTTGGGAAGATGTTAGAATCAATTGTTAAGGATGAGGTGATGCAGTACCTGGTGACACAGGACAAGATAATACAAAGTCAGCATGGTTTCCTTCAGGGAAAATCCTGCCTGACGACTCTTTCGGAATTCTTGAAGGAGATTACAAGTAGATTAGATAAAGGTGATGAATTGGATGCTGTACATTTGGAACTCCAGAAGCCCTTTGACCAGGTGCACACACATGAACTGCTTACCAAGTGAAGAGTCCATGGTATTACAGGAAATTCACTAAAGTGGTTAGAGCATTGGCTGATTGGCAGGACGCAGGGAGTTAAAATAAAAAGGACCCTTTTCTGGTTGTTTGCCAGTCACTAGTTCCGCAGGGGTCAGTAATGGGACCGCTTCTTTTTATGCTTTATATAAATGATTTAGATGATGAAATAGATTGTTTTGCTGCCAAGTTTTCAGATGATGCGAAGGTTGGTGAAGGGGCAATAGTGTTGAGGAAACAGGAAGGATGAAGAATGATTTAGTTTAGGAGAATGGGGAAGAAAGTGGCAAATGAAGTACAATGTGGGAAAATGCACGGTCATGCAATTTGGTAGCAGAAACAAATGTACGGACTATTTTTTAAACTGTGAGAAATTCCAGGAATCTAAGATGCAGGGGGAGATGGGAGTCCTTGTGCAAAACACCATGAAGGTTATCTTGCAGGCTCATTCGGTGGTGAGGAAGGCAAATGCCATGTTAGCATTCATTTCAAGAGGTCTAGCATACAAGAGCAAGGATGTGATGCTGAGGCCTTATAAGGCATTGGTGAGGCCTCACCTTGAGTATTTTGAACAGCTTCGAGCCCGTCATCTTAGAAAAGATCTGCTGCCATTGGAGAGAGTCCAGAGGAGGTTCACAAGGATGATTCCAGGAATGAAAGGGTTATCACACAAGGAGCGTTACATGGCTCTGGGTCTGTACTCGCTGGAATTCAGAAGGATGAGGGGGAATCTCATTGAAACCTTTCGAATGTCGAAAGGCCTGGACAGAGTGGGTGTAGAAAGGATATTTTCCATCGTGGGACAGTCTAGGACAAGAGAGCACAGCCTCAGGATAGAGGGGTGCCCTTTCAAAACAGATCCAGAAAAATTTCCCAAGCTAAAGTATGTTGAATGTGTGGAATTCGTTGCCACGTGCAGCGGTGATGGCCAGATCATTGGGTATGTTTAAGGCAGAGATTGACAAGCACTTGATTAGACATGACAATGAACATTACGGGGAGAAGAGCGGGAACTGGGATTGAGGAGGAGGGGAAAAGGTTTAGTCATGATTAAATGGCGGAGCAGACTCGATTGGCCAGATGGCCTCATTCTGCTCCCATGTCTTATGGTCTCTCTTTCTCCTCCTCTCTTTTCCCCACCATCTCTCCACACACTCACTTTCATCTGCAGCTACCCGATCTCCACTTTCCACACACAACTTTCTCAACACCTCACTCTCCTCCCATTCCTCAGCAATGGAGGGAGGTAGCGTTCTACCTCTACCTCCACCCTCATATAAAGATCACTTAACAAGTCAGTAGCTCTGTAACCGCGAACGCTGCAGATTCCAGATTCTCGGTAATGTCCGTTATATTGAGGAAATCACAGTTAGGAACAGTTAGGGCTGGTTTATGTATGTTGCCAGCGGGGGGAGGGGGGCGCTGGTAGTGGATCCAAATGCAAGACACAGACACTGAAGTACTGGGAGCAGGGCTAAGATTATCCAGAATGCAAGGGAAGTCAGGAGGAAAGGATGCTGGACATGGATACTGGCCCTGGACGAGACAAGCACACCGAGCCGGGTCTAGGACTCAGACTGTGAAAGCGGGACCTGGATGAGGAACTTGGAACTAGATGTCTGGACTAGGACTCCGAGACAGAGACTGGACAGTGACCCGGAACATGGGTCTTGATTCGAGCTCGGAACCCGGATGCAGTCGAGGACTCGGGACTAGGAACAGACTAGACACAAGATAGCACTGGGATCACAGGGACGTGGCTTGGACTAGACCAGGATCTTGGACGTGGCTAGGGCTGGACGAGGAATCCCCAGCACCAGGCTGGGCGAGGTACTCCTGGGCTCAGTGAGGCACCAGTACTGGATGAGGACACGAAGCTCAGACTTGGACGGGGCTGGAACACGGCGCCCTGCCTTGATCTTGGAACACAGAGCCTTGGTGTTGGAATACAGGGTCACAGAGTCGGGACACCTCCTTGGGAACAGGTCTGAGAGCCGGGGTTCTACACAGAACACAGAACCAGGACCCCTCCTTGGAAACAGGTCTGAGAGCCGGGGTTCTACACAGAACACAGAACCAGGACCCCTCCTTGGGAACAGGACTTAGGGCCGGGGATCTATGCAGAGTCAGGACCCCTCCTAAGGCCGGGACTCTTTCCTTGACGGACACTAAACACAGGGGCACAAAGAGACAGATCCAAACTCAGCAATAGATACATCCATATCTTGGCATGGCGAGGCTCCAGTCTCACTCCGGCGGTTGAACTTGACGGCGATACAGGCAAGGACGCAAGCGAGGTTACAGGCAAGGTAGCAGGCGCAGGAAACTGACGAAGGTTAGTGCCAAAATAACTATTGAGATAAGATGCCGAACTAACTGCCAGAATTTCAGAAGTGCAGGGACAGGAAGAAAGGAGAGAACAGTCCAGCAGACGGAAGATGAATCCCGAAGCTGTTTATGGAGCCAGCACAAAACGAGAATCAGGTGCCTCAATTAAGGCAGCCACTGGACCCAGGGAAAACAGGAAATCCCGGAATGAGGATCGATGAACCGGACCGTAAACTGGAATGCGGATTTCACGGATCGGACCATGACACTCACTCCAGTACAATCGCATGTTTATTGTGATTCTTTTTCTCAGTTCGCAGTTCAAAGGAGATGTGAGAGGCAAGTTCTTTCACACAGAGATTGGTGGGTGTCTGGAATGCCTGGGGTGATGGTAGAGGCAGATATATTAGAGACTTTTAAGAGACGCTGAGACAGGCACATAAATGTGAAGAACATGGAGGGAGATGGACATTGTGCAGGCACAAGGAATCAGTTTAGTGGCCATTTGGTTGCTAATTTATTTGGCTGAGCTCAACATGATGGGCTGAACTTTGTTGACGTACTTTGTTACGTCAGCAATATTTCAATGTTATTTTCAGTTCGGTGCATTGCTTTACCGTACCGAGCAGCAGACATTCTTTCAGCCTTTTGTCCAACTTTGCAATCTCATTCCTGATTCCCACATCACTCTCTGGGACTGGGAGCCTTTCCCCATCACCAGGTCTGAGGAAAAGCGAGGAATCCTCTGTCGCAGTTTCCTTCTCTGTGAGTTCTGTGATTTCCTGTAAACATGGAAGGTGTTGAGTGATGGACTGAGTGAAAGAGAATGGAGAAGACATTATCTGCTCAGTGATGAAACGTCCCAGTGACTTTGATCACAGGAACAGTTACTGGGCAGCTCCTTTATCTATTCTGTAAATTACCGGGTTCGGTAATTAGCAGCAAAGCACATGACTGTGGAAATTACAAATCAGAATATTATTAGAGTCACAGAGCCCAGCAGCACTGAAACAGGCATTTCGGCCCTTCTAGTCAATTACCGACCCGTTTTTGTTTTTACTGCCAACTACCTGCATACACTTCCCATCCATGTCCTTACCCAAATTTCTCTTTAGTGTCTAACTTGAACCCACATCCACCACTTCCACTGGCAGCTCATTCCACACTCTCACCAAACTCTGAGTGAAGAATTCCCCTTCAGATTCCCGAAAAAAATTCACAATTCACCCTGAAATATCAAGTGTGACAGTGGGAGAGTGGGTCTGGAACCGGAGGAAATAGCAGAGGTACTTAATGAATACTTTACTTCAGTATTCACTATGGAAAAGGATCTTAGTGATTGTAGTGATGACTTGCAGCAGACTGAAAACCTTGAGCATGTAGATATTAAGAAAGAGGATGTGCTGCAGCTTTTGGAAAGCATCAAGTTGGATAAGTCGC
This sequence comes from Hemitrygon akajei, assembly GCF_048418815.1. Classification (NCBI taxonomy): domain Eukaryota; kingdom Metazoa; phylum Chordata; class Chondrichthyes; order Myliobatiformes; family Dasyatidae; genus Hemitrygon; species Hemitrygon akajei. The sequence goes on from NW_027331963.1 coordinate 979,126, forward strand.
GGGTATTGGATAAGATGTACCCCGTCTACTGTGAGAGGCGAGGGGGGAGATTGCTGAGCCTCTGGCAATGATCATCAATGGGGACCAGAGAGTTTCCGGAGGTTTGGAGGGTTGCGGATGTTGTTCCTTTATTGAAGAAAGGGTGTAGAGATAGCCCAGGAAATTATAGACCAGTGATTCTTACCTCAGTGGTTGGTAAGTTGATGGAGAAGTTCCTGAGAGGCAGGATTTATAAACATTTGGAGAGGTATAATATGTCTAGTAATAGTCAGCATGACTTTGTCAAGGACAGGTCGTGCCTTACGAGCCCGATTGAATTTTTTGAGGATGTGACTAAACGCATTGATGAAGGTATAGCAGTAGAGCAGTAGATGTAGTGTATATGGATTTCAGCAAGGCATTTCATAAGGTAACCCATGTAAGGCTTATTGAGAAAGTAAGGAAGCATGGGAGGCAATTGGACATTGCTTTGTAGATCCAGAACTGGCTTGCCCACTGAAGGCAAAGAGTGGTTGTAGCTGGGTCATATTCTGTAGGGAGGTCGGTGACCAGTGGAGTGCCTCAGGGACCTGTTCTGGGACCCTTACTCTTTGTGATTTTTATAAATGACCTGGATCAGGAAGTGGAGGGATGGGTTAGTAAGTTTACTGATGACACAAAGGTTGGATGTTTTGTGGATAGCGTGGATGGCTGTCAGAGTTTACAGCGGAACATTGATAGGATGCAGAACAGGGCTGAGAAGTGGCAGATGGAGTTCAGCCCAGGTAAGTGTGAAATGGTTCATTTTGGTAGGTCAAATATGATGGCAGTGAAAATATCGGGACTGAGATGAGGGGAAATGTCTCCGAGGGTGGTGAATGTCTGTAAATCCCCACCACAGAGGGCGGTGATGACTCGGTGATCGTCATCACATAAAACAGAGGCTGACAGATGCGTGGAGACCCAAGGGATCGAGAAAACGAGGATCGGCAGAAGCATGTGGCTGAGATGGGAGAGTAGCCTCCATCTTACTGATGGTTAGAGGGGCCGAATGGCCTCCTCCTGTTGTTTCTCACTTAATGTTTCAGTGTTCCTGTCCAGTGAGGCTAGAGGAATGTGAATAAAAATGAGTGTTTATAAACATAGACTGATTTAAATGACAAACACGAGGAAATTTGCAGATGCTGGAAATTCAAGCAACACACACAAAATGCCGGTGGAACGCAGCAGGTTAGGCAGCATCTATAGGGAGAAGCGCTGTCCACGTTTCGGAACGTTTCAGGACTGTCGAAGGGTCTCGGCCCGAAGCGTCGACAGCGCTTCTCCCTATAGATGCTGCCGGACCTGCTGCGTTCCACCAGCATTTTGTGTGTGTTGACGGATTTAAAAGAAACCTGCTCATTTTCTGTGTGGGTCTGAATTGTGTGTCGGGATGGGAAGTGAATCGAAACTATAACTCTGAGAACTCTGTGACCTGGGGCTGGACGGAAAGTGATCGGGGAAGATATCGAGGGAAAATCTAAATACGTATGGAAATGATATACGGAAATAATGAAATAATTTGGGAAATGCGGCAGTGGGTAGGGCAGTATGTGAAGGGCGAGGAACAGTCACCGGTCACACGGGAGACCCTCCAGCGTCACGTGATCATGTTTTACTGCAGATAGGCAGCATTTGCGGGGTTGTTTCCGTGGCCCCGCCCACCGCCTGTGCCGCATGAAGCACAGTGCGCATGCTCACATGCCCGAGCAAGGCAGTGATGTTTTTTTCGTTCTTTGTGGAAGTGGGTCCGGGTTCGGGATCAGGATCCGGAGGGGGTCCTCGCCCCCTTGGACGGCGAGCCGGAGACGGATTATTCTCTGCGGGGCAACACCAACTATTTCCCTTCGGTGAGTATTGAAGCCGGTCCCGAGCGGGGAGGTCTGACGTTGAGCAGTGACTTAACTTTCCCGAACTCAAACAAAAGAAAATCTGCAGTTGCTGGAAATTCGAGCAACGCGCACAAAATGCTGGAGGAACTCAGCAGTCCGGGCAGAATCTAGGGGAAGAATACAGTCGACATTACCGGCCGAAACCCTTCGGCAGGACTGGAGAATAAAAGATTGGGGTGGGGAGGGAAGAGAGAAACACAGGGTGATCGGTGAAACCTGAAGGGGGAGGGGATGAACTTTCCCGAACTGGCGGCCTCGCCTCGCTTCCTTCACAGAATCTGCCGGGGTCGGTCCGGGTTGTGAGACCTTCACACCGAACCGTCTGAGATGAGCCGCCGCACAGCCCCTGGTGTTCTGGTCCTATTAGCACGATGAAGTAAAACATATTTCTGTATTGTTACTGACAGAGAATTGTATAATTTGTGTCCCGTGTGTTATCTGAATGTACTTGCCTGTGATGCTGCCACAAGTCAGTGTTTCTCTGTACCTGTACCTTCCCGTACTTGTGCACTTGGCAATAAATTCAACAGGACCTGAGAAATCTCAGTGAGATTTGATTAGTCTTGGCAGCTCGGTAGGTCGAATGTATGAGACAATACACTGTTAAATGCAAAACCCTGAACAGTGTTGATGATCAGATGGATCTTAGACTCCAAGTTCATCACTCCCTGAAAGAGACTGCAGAGATTGATCGGGTGGTTAAGAAGGCAAATGGCACGGTTGTCTTTATTAGTTGAAGCATTGAGTTCAAAAGTCGGGAAGTTGTGCTGCAGCTTTATAAAACTAGTTAGACCACATCTGAAGTGTTTCATACAGTTCTGGTCGCTCCCATTTTCGGAAGGATGTCGGGGCTTTGGAGAGGGCGCAGAAGAGGTTTACCAGGATATTGCCTGGATTAGAGGGCCTGAGCTATAACAGGAGGTTGGACAAACTTGTGTTGTTTTTCCGGAGCTGTGCCGGCTGGGGTGAGACTGGATAGACGTTTATAAGATTGCCAGAGGATTAGAAGCCATGTCTCAGAAAGGCAGCGTCTATTATCAAGGACCTCCAGCACCCAGGGAATGTAGTTTTCTCAATGTTACCAGCAGGTAAGGAGGTACAGAAGTCTGAAGGCTCACACTCAGTGATTCAGGAACAGTTTCTTCCCCTCTGCCATCCGATTGCTAAATGGATATTGAACCCTTGAACACTACCTCACATTTAAAATATATAGTATTTCTGTTTGTTGCACGATTTTTAATTTATTCACAGTGTTACGTACCCCGTAACTGGGTGTCTGACCAGCAGAGAAAGAAGAATACGTTGGAGTCTGGTGGTACCAAACTAAAGGTGTTTATTAGTAAACTACACAATACACTATCAAAAATGCAAATATACATATAAAACAAGTTAGCAGTAATAAACCTAAAAGTGTAGGAATAATAATAATAAATAATAAACTAGCTCTATCGATGTCTAGGGGTAAATGAATTGTCATAGGAAAGTATAGAGTTCAGTTCATAAATGCTGAGGTGGTTATGGCTGTTGTATTGAAATCGTTGGAGAGAGAGTGAGAGCGAGCGAGATATAACAGCAACAGCTGCGGCAGGCAAACCTTTTGTGGCTTTCTTAATCCATCATATCGTTATGGCCATTCAGTTATGACCCCTCCCTCCTTCAGCTAGACCATTCTTCTGTGGTGGACTCATCACTCTGGCATGAGTGGACATACACACAAGTCCCCACTGGCCCTGCTGTAACACTGTGAGCTTTACTGACCGATCTCCTGGTTCGGTCTCCAAAGGTGGTGTCTGAAGGGTGTCTCTCCAGACCTGCATTTTATCCCCACTCACGGGGTCTCAGCTATCCATCAACTCTGAATGACCGTGTCCATCAAATCAGGCCACTACTGCTATCTCCTGAGGAATGTTAAGGAGCAAAGTGAAGTCCTTGTAGTGGAAGGTAAATAATCCAGGAAGAGTCATAATACAGTAAATCAACAGTCTCTCTCCCCCTCTTATCTGTAGCAGATGTTCTTGCCTGGGCTTTATCTCTCTCTTTCATGAGCAGCATAACAACAGCAATAGTTCGTAGTTCTCAGGAGGGGGGTTGGGAATGGTTAACTCTGCACCCCATTGTCCATCAGGTCTGTTCATCACTCATAACAACAGAAACATAGAAAACCTACAGCACAATACAAGCCCTTCGGTCCACTAAGTTGTGCCAACATGTCCCTACCTTCGGAATTACTATGGTTACCCATAGCCCTCTATTTTTCTAAGCTAGTTTTTCTTCATTTTTCTCCAGTGTCTCTAGGTACCTATCCAAAAGACACTATCATACCCACCTCCACCACCGTTGCTGGTAGCCAATTCCACACACTCACCACTGTCTGAGTAAAAAATTTATCCCTATCATTTCCTCTGCAGCTACACATGAGCACCTTAAACCTGTGCTGTCTTGTCATAACCATTTCAGACCTGGGAAAAAGTCTCTGACTATCCACACGATCAATGCCTCTCACAATCTTATACACCTCTATCAGGTCACCTCTCATCCTCCGTTGCTCCAAGTAGAAAAGGCCGAGTTCACTCAAACAATTTTAAAAAGGCATGCTCCCCAAACCAGGTAACATCTGTGTAAATCTCTGCAACCTTTCTATGGTTTCCACATGCTTCATGTAGTGAGGCAACCAGATTGAGCAAATTGGGGTGTGACCAGCATCAGATATAGCTGCAACATTACCTCTCGGCTCCTAAATTTAATCCCGCGATTGAGGAAGGTCAATGCACCATATGCCTTCTTAACCACAGAGTCAACCTGCGTAGCAGCTTTGAATGTCCTATGGACTGGGAACCCAAAATCCCTCTGATCCTCCACACTGCCAAGAGTCTTACCATTAATACTATATTCTGCCATCATGTTTGACCTAACAAAATGAACCACTTCACACTTATGCTGGTTGAACTCCATTTGCCACTTCTTAGCTCATTTTTGCATCCTATCGATGTCCCGCTGAAACCTCTGACAGCTCTCCACCCTATCCACAACTCCCCCAACCTTTGTGTCATCAGCAAATTTACTAACCCATCCCTCCACTTCCTCATCCAGGTCATTCATAAAAATCATGAAGAGTAAGGGCCCCAGATATATGTATACTGTAATTGATTTAGTTATTTTTATTATTTTAAATAGGGTTTTTTTGTTCTATATTATGTATTGCATTGAACTGCTGCTGCACAGTTAACAAATTTTCTGACACACGCCATTCATAATAAACCTGATTGTGATTCTGAGTGGACTGATGATACATTTTTCCTGGGGCTTGAAATGTCTGATACATTTCAGGTGAGAGGAGATCTGAGCGGCAGGTTTGCTTCTTTCCACAGAGTGGTGGGAGACCCCACTGGTCACATGATCACATTTGCCCCTCCCATTTAACAACAGATGGGCAGCATCTGCCCATCTGTTTCTGAGGCACTCACTTCGCGCATGCTCTCTGTCTCCGGCTGGGCGGTGTTTTCATTTCCGCTCAGTGCTGAAGTACTTCATCTGTGGGATTGGGAAATGGTCCTCATCTTCTGGGTGGGGGAGCCAGGGATCGGGATCACTGTCTGCGGGCCGAAGATATTGCGTTCCCATTGTTGAGTATTGAGACCAGTCCCGAGCAGGGAGATCCATTGTTGGCCGTGAGCCCTGAACTGATCACTAATTACTCATTTATTTTCCGATTATCTGGGCTTGTCAAAAATGTGTGGACTTCACTTAACCTGCATTGAACGATTCAAACCAGGAGCCCAGGCTGTCTATTTCCGCAGAGTTGAAATGGAAGTCCCGCCAATAGGTCATGTGAGGCTGTGTGCCGCAGATCTGCCCCGCCCTTAGCTTTGTGACGCAAGATCACATAGTGTGATTTTTGCCACTGTGTTCATTAACTTCCCCGAACTCGCCTCGTTTCCTGAGGCTGCTCACATTTGTCCTTGAGCTTTCTGGCTGTTGTGTCTTCTCCCGGACTGGGTTGGGTGAGAAAGGAGAACGTTCCAGGTTGTGGGGATCTTTTTTTTTAAATATATTTTTTTTTTATTGTTTTCAAATAGTTACAGAATAAATGTGTATATAAAAAAAAGTGTTACCCAGCCCCCCTCCCCTTAACCCCTCCCCCCTAACATCCCTATTAAAGAAATAAGAAAGAGAAAAAAAAGGAATGCCTGGATGTTGGAAGATCCCCACATGCTCCACGGAGTTCTCATTTTTTTAATATATGTTAAAATTCTTTTTCTTTTTACTGGCCCATTAAGCCCATTAACATTAAAACTTTAAAAATTTAGTAGATTAGTCATTATTTTTTATTATTATATTACTCCAATCTATAATAATACCTAATCTTTCCACTTTCGTGGTATCCTGGGAAATCTTTATAAAAATCTCCATATTGCTATGTGTGTCCTCACCAATCATCCAGGCAAAAAGATAGAAAAAAATTAAAATATAAAGAAAAAAACCAAAATACCCCCCTACTAATGTTGTGGAAAAAAAAAACACAACATTACCCCCCTCTGCTGTACGGGTCATGGCAACCACCATGATTACACACGTGAATCCCGCAGTAACAGATCCACAGCCTCCCAACCCCCCCCGCAACATAAAAAAGTATATGTATAAGAAGAGAAAAGAAAAATACTATTCTCATTTAGTATTTCTAAAATTTTGCTTTTCTCTTCTATAATATCCATAAATGTCCATTACTTCTGTTCCTTGGGTCAATCTTCATCTTTAATCCATTACGTTTGGAAGCCTCTATGTGTAATTAGCGAATAGATGGAAGTTCTTGTACAAACTCCTCCGCTTTTCGATAATCGGAAAAAAAAAAATTTCCCTCCTCCAAAAAAATTATCAGTGTTGCTGGATGACGCATTGTAAATTTATAACCCTTTTCCCATAAGGCTTTTTTCACTGGGTTAAATTCCTTCTTTCTCTTCAACAGGTTGTAACTTATATCAGGATAAAAAAGAACTGGTTTCCCTGCTATCATCAGTGGCCCGTTTCTATTTTTGGCACATTGGGCAGCGGCCTTCAGGATCTTTTCTTTGTCTTGGTATCATAAGCATTTTATCAAAATTGATCGTGGGTTTTGATCAGCTCGAGGTCTTGACCTTAAAGATCTATGCGCCCTTTCAATCTCAATTGGAGTTTCTCTTTCCATTTTCAATTTTTTAGGGATCCATTTTTGAAAAAAATTTATTGGATCTTCTCCTTCTATATCTTCTTTAAGTCCAACAATTTTAATATTATTTCGTCTACTGAAATTTTCAAGCTTATCAATTTTTTCCATAAATTGTTTTCTTTCTGATGTCCAAGCAGTATTTTCCTTTTCTATTTTGTCCATTCTTTCAACCATGTCCTCCGTTGTAGTTTCCAAGTCCTTAATTCTTTTTCCCATTTTTTCCTGTCTCTTTGTCATTTTATCAAGCATAATCTCCATTTTGGTCATTTTTTTTTGAGTATTTTTTGATTTTTTTAAATTACTTTTAATGTCTCTAATTTACGCATTATTTGCCTCAAAGTCTTTTCTATATTTCTAGAAGGACTTTTATCTCCTTCTTCAGCTGATCCTTCCGAGAGATTTGACTCTCCCTCCGATTTGCTATCACTTTCAGTTGCAGTGGTAGCTGGGCTTTGTAGTTCTTGTTGCTCCCGTTTGCGCATGCTCCGTCCTTCGCGTTTGCGCAGCTCACGATGGTCTTTTCCTGTGGCCAAAGTTGCCACGGTCTTCTGTTCCGTATCACCGGTGATATAATGTACCTGAGACCACGGTTCCTCGGTAGACGTGGGCCTTGTTCTTGTTCCAACTTGCGTAGTCTTCCCGGTATTAGTTTTCTTCATCTTCCTTCCTTGAGGCATAGCTTGACACAGTCCGGAGTCGTTTATAAGTAACTTTTAGAAAGTATTGACTAACTTTTCTTCATTTAAACATTAATTTATTAACATTTTACGGGAGAGCTGGGTCTCTGCATCTCGATCCTACGTCATCACGTGATGTCCCCAGGTTGTGGGGATCTTTGATTTCACTGCCTGCTTTACCGAGGGACTGGGAAGTCTAGGGGGGAGAGTGGTTTCTGTGATGTGCACGTGGCCAAGTGGTTAAGCAATCTGAAGGTCATGAGTTTGAGCCTCAGGCCAGGCAGTGCGTTGTATCCTTGAGCATGGCACTTAACCACACATTGCTCCTGCACGTTTATAGCCCAGATGGATCAAATCACCTAATCCTGTTCCTGTGTCTTATGTATTACCATGACAGAATGATGGCTCCTTCTTATCCCATATTGTTTTGTGATGTGTGAGGGACAATAAAAGATTGTTCACTGAGATTATTATATTTGGCTTCAACATTTAAATTTCAGTGAGTTTTGTTCTTAGTAACATTAAGCAGAAATGTTTGGTTCTCCTTTTCATTGTTAATGTGCTTCATTATCTCTCTGGTTAATGTTAGACCTGCAGTGAGAGGTTTATTGGAAGAAAAACCCCAACTGGAAGCAAACCATGGCTAAAGATGTGGGAATAGCAACAAGTGAACTGGCCCGAGGACTGAGAGCATCAACTGGAGAGAACACCTCTGAATCAGCTGACTTGGAGTTCCCAGTGAGTCAGTGAGGAGGAAGTTTGGTGAGTCTCATTTACTCAAACACTGGTCCTTTATACATTACATACCTGTACAATAGAAGGTGGGAGATAGTTGGTGAGACTGAATGTGCCCAGAAGAACCATTTATGCCTCTGTCAGATACAGTTGCAATCACTGCAGGTCTGGTAATGTGCTTCCAGCAGCCCAGCCCTTTAAAATCACTCGCATTTTGTGGAAGTCAAATCTGGATAAAATGGTGGAAATCGGGCAGAATCTCAAGTTGCTGGAGATCTGCATTAAAAACTGAAAATGAAGTCATTGTGACAAAATGTTTTTAACCTGAATTGTAAAGATTGTTCCTCTCCCCACAGGTGTTCCTTACATGCTGAGCAGTTTGGTAATTCCAATTTCTTTTTATTACATTCACTCTGGATTGGTTTATGTTTCCTGAAATGTACCGGTTTTAATATGGACATGGAAATGGCTCACTCTGTGATAGTAGAACAGTAAAGTAACCACAACTTTCCCCTGCAAATTACCCTGGTACCAATTAGTTTGTTATTCCTAGAAATGTGTTCAGTACAGTTGCTGCGAACAAGGTTTACAAAAATAATCTCAGGAATGTTCAGCGTTATGTATGAGGAGCATTTGATGGTTCTGGACCTGTGCTCAATGGAGTTCAGAGGGACGGTGGGGGTGGTGGACGGATGTATGGTTAAGTAAACCTACCAACTGCTGAAAAGCCTGGATACAGTGGACATGGAGAGGATGCTTCCATTAGACTGTGATCTGACAGCACAGTATCGGAATAAAGAAGCTTCCCTTTAAAACTGAGAGGAGAAGAATTTTTTGGCCAGAAGATGTCTGATCTGTGGAATTTGTTGCCACAGAGGCTGGTTGAAGCTGCCATTTGGGTATATTTATGACAGCGATTAACATATTCCTGATTGCTGAGTAGCTCAGGGTTAAAGGAGGAAGGCAGGAATATGGTGTTGGAATGAAAATCAGCTGTGGTTAAATGGTGGGGCAGACCAGATGGACCGAATCATCTAATTCTGTTCCTGACTGAATGATGGCTCCTCCTTATCCCGTATCATTTTGTGATGTGTGAATGACAATAAAAAAGATGTTTACTGAGATCATTATATCAGCCTTCAACGTTTTGTTCTTAGTAACATTAACCAGAAATGTTTGGTTCTCCTTTTTATTGTTATTGTGCTTCATTATCTCTCTGGTTAAAGTTAGACCTGCGGTGAGAGGTTTATTGGAAGAAAAAGCCCAACTAGAAGCAAACCACGGCTGAAGACGAGGGAACAGCAACAAGTGAAACAGCCTGAGGACTGAAAGCATTAACTGGAGAGAACAGCTCTGCCTCAAGAGACTCGGAGATTCCATTTATTCAGTCAGGAGAAAGTTTGGTGAGTCTCATTTACTCAAACTCTGATCCTTTAGACATTACATACCTGTATAAGGGAAGGTGTGATATAGTTGGAGCGAGACTGAATGTGCCCAGAAGAACCATTTATGCCTCTGTCAGACCCAGTTGCAATCACTCCAGGTCTGGTAATGAGCTTCCAGCTTCCAGCCCTTTAAAACCACTCCTATTCTGTGGAAGTCGAATCTGGAGAGAGTCACTCAGAGACCGTATTAGTACAAATGCTTTGTTCCAAGCACCTGAGGCTTACTCAGTTAGTCACTCAGACAGGCACAGTCGATGACTGTCCCCACCCAATCCACTAACTGACTAACAATTCCCCTTACACCACAGATATATCCATCCAGATACTCCCCACGCAACACAGGCTGGAGCCAAAGATATTTACTACATGACCCGCCCCTATAGACAAGTTACAGAACAGTCATAATGGCTTCCAGACACAGAACAGACTGAAGCTGTCCTATCTCTTCGCATGAGTGCACATGGGGATAAGCATCCTGAAACCCTAGCTAGCTACCCTCAAGAAGAAACATGGCTCAGCATAGCTTAGCACATCTGTTGATCATCAGCAGTTTCTTTCAGAAAAACAGGCTGCTATTGTTTAATGAAGTGTTAACCCTTTTACATACTTTATCATTCCATCTTTTAGATCATTACATGATCAACAAAGCAGTAACTTTTTACAGAGAAAGCAACCGAGTACAGCTTTGACTTCTCAGTGGGTAATGACAGTGTACAACAGTAATTATAACAAAGATATGTACAACTATTAGGCCATAATGCAGTATCATGCCCCACATATTACCAAACAGGCCTTCAAGATCACCGTTTCGATCCTTCGGTGAACCCGTGTAAATCCTGCCCTACTCTCTTGATGCTGTCAATCTCCTTTGCAGTGTGCTCGGAGAGGGATGTAATGTTAGCAGATTCATCAGGGGTATAGGTTCAACATTCTGTGTCAATAATAGCACAGGTTCCCCCTTTCTCAGCTAGGATAATATCTAAAGCCATACAATTCTGTAGGACTGTTTGTCATATTGCAATAATTTCAGTGGATATTTCTGTTACTTGGGCCTGTGTTTCTGTCAGGGCCCCTGCAGTATTGTGGCCAGCTCCTCAAGTGCTGTATCCAAATTGATTATCTCTCATAAATTCCCGGCTACTCCATAGGAGAGAAAAGTAATCATCCAAAATCAATCAGTCTCAGTTGTTCCTCTCGGCTGCTGGGCACCTGCAAGTATGGCCAGGATGCATGTTTCCCAGTGTTGGAAGTTCCGTTTGGTGGGGGCCTGAGACACCATTCCTCAAAACACTGACAGCCACAGTCATCTATGACTGGACCACAGGTGCTCATCTCACTTCCCCGGATGTTATTTGAGAAAGCCCAGGCTGAGAGTTCCTCACTCTGGTTGAGCAGGATTACTGACATTGGAAACATAGTTTTACCATGCTGTGGAATTTCAGCACAAACCCAGCAGGCCCCTAGTTCTACCTGTTTGGCATAGGTATGACAGAAAGACAGAAATGTGTTAACATGGGGGCCCCCGGATGCTGGGGTGAGCCCTCTCAAAGACATAAACATGAACACCACTAACAACCAATACATTTTCCATTAGTCCGAGAGAGACCTTCTACTCAGTTCCTTCAGTAACATGTTTGGCGCCTAATGATGTATCCACCAAGATTGCCCCTTCAGTTTCACAGCCGTTGGAGTGGTCGGTAACACCTGATATGGTCCTCTCCTCCGAGGTCCAAGATTCCCTTAATTCCAGTTCTTCATCAGGAAAAAAAATCCCAGGTTCCATGGTGCGGAGTAGTTCTCTTCCTTGTAAGCCTGTCATACCTGTGAATGTATGCTTGGAAAATTTTGGTTAGTTGGCATATATATTTCCCCATGTCTGCCCCTCAGGTATGAATATCCAATTTTGCTGGTAGACTTTCTGGGAGCAATGATACACAAGGTCTTAGTCCCCAGGGTGTTTTCATGGACCATCCATAAATGATTTCAGCTGGTGACAACCCTGTTTTCCCCTGTGGGGTAACCCTCATGTGGAACTGGGTGACGGTAGGACCTTCAACCGAGTCCAGTCTCCACTGTTAGATTGGCCAGTTTACTCTTCAGAATGCCATTGGCTCTCTGCACTGTGCCAGCGGCCCATGTGTGGTGTACACAGTGGAATTGTTGCTTGATAGCTAGTTTGTTACGTACGCCTTTGTTTACCTTCATCACGAAGTGTGGGTCATTGTCAGAGCTCAGTATCTCTGGCAGGCCGTACCTGGGAAGTATTTCCCGTAATAATACCCTCACAACAGTCATAACAGTATTATTGGTAGTTGGAACAGCTTCAACCCATCTACTAAACACATCTATAATATCTAAGCAGCATCTATAGCAATGTACTCTAGGCAATTCAATAAAATCAACCTGTAGACACAAAAAGGTCCACCTGGCAAGGGAGTCGTACCCAGTGTGCAGGGTACAGGTTACCAACTATTCCCTCCTTTCCCATGTGCATACAATTATGTATATAATCGACCAATATTGGTAAAAGCTGTGTAGGAACACAAACCTGTCCCGCTAGGTGATCCAAAAACCCAGGTCGGGGTCTTTCTGGCACCCCATCTGGGACCACAGTTTGTGCTCCTCCTCAGAGGCGTCCCCCTGAGAAGAACAAAACTCGAGGTAGCTGTAGAGCAGTGAGTAAGTTGTTTACAATGGTGGCATTACTAATGGGGTGGCCAGAGGAAGTCAGGAATCCCCACGTTCCCAGAGAGCCCCATAGTCATGTACAATTCCAAATGCATAACGGGAGTCTGTGTAAACGTTCCCACTTTAGTCTGTTGCTGGGATACAGGCATGAGTCAGAGCAAACAGCTCAGCCTTCTGGGCGGAGACAGCTGCTTCAAAAGATGCCTGTTCAATTACTTCACCGTCCATCATTATTGCATAGTCAGAATATTGTTATCCTGCTGGATCCACAAAAGAGTTTCCATCCTCATAAAACGTTGCCTCGGGATTGAGGGGATATTGCTATCTGGTGATCCAGACAGGGGGGCAGTTGGTGCGACAGACTTCTTGGCCTGAAATTGCACAGAGATGGGGTACAGCGTCTTGGGATCGGTCAATATTAAAAGGTTGTCTTACCAGATATCCCGTCTTCACCTCAGACTCCTTCCCGTATTAGACTAGACCCACGGCAACGTCTTGCCAGTCTCCCTCGGTGCCTGAGGCTTGTTTCGTTAGGGTTTAGGCCAGGAACCCTGGGCTCTTTGGCTTGAACCCAGTGCAAACCCTAATGGTGGTATGGGGAACTACCAGTTCTGTCTGTTGCCAAAGGAAATCTGGAAATTCAGCCAGTAATGCAAAACCGTCTCTTCCTTTAACCTGTCTAATCATCGTGACTGGGAACTTCTGTCCATCGAGGGGTGCATAATATTGGCTTTCCTCAGTGGCGCACCCCATAGGGTCAAAGCACAGAGTCACATGAGGGTCGGCTGCTGGCAGAAGGAGTGGAGTCCAAACCAAGTGCCCAGCACTTGGGGGTCGGAAACTGGGGAAGCTGTCGGTTGTTCACCTGTCAAGGGTGACAGCATTGTCTGTGCAAAGAATCTCGACTTCCAACAGACAGAGCAAGTCTCTCCCTGCAAGATTACACCCCCGTCTGGTGGTGACTGTAAATGAAACCACACATTGGTTCCCCTGGAATTCCACCTGCGGTGGCTGGGTACGTGAATACGAACCTTCCATGCCTTCGAACCCAGACAGAGTGATTGTAGCATCTGATAGCTGGAATCACTTTTCCGAAACTATTTCCTGATCGAGACTGGTTGTGGTTGCCCTCATATCAATCATAAATGGAACTGGATTTCCAGCAACTTGCAATATTACACTGGGCTCTTCCTGACGGTTGGCACTCATGGTTGGAAGCATCTTCTTGTCAATTTCTAAACGGGTTTTTGTCCCCACCTGTCCCTTGGTAGGTTTTTGTTCCCATTTCTGTTCCTCAGATATAGCCTGCTCGCATCCTTCTTCCAGCTGAGCATATTCACCTTTAATATTAGTTCCCTTCGGGGTTGATCGAGATTCGAAAGTTGGGTCCTAATGATATGTCAAAGCTCGTCGCATTAGATTTCGGTCATTGTCAGTCCAATCCATATTATTTGTTTTAATCATGTTGGCGAACTTAGTTGCTAAGCATTGGAGCAGTAGGGCATTGAACTGGGGGGACAGATTCCCATCATTAAAGTCATGGTCTCCTGCGAAGTTGCCGTAGCAGGCCACAAATCGCTCTCAATAGTCTGGTCCCAATTCCCCAGGCTTAGGTTTGCATTCAGGTACTTTAGTGATGTTTACAGGTTGCTGGAGAGCCCTTTCCAAGGCTTGAATGATCTGGTCCATCTGTTCATTCTCATTATGTTTTCCCATCTGTAACTCCTGATAGGTTTGGTATCTCAATTCTGCCTTCCATTTCCACCCCTCATCAGCTGAGAGAATCATGCAGGAGAGACCGAATAAATCTTGCAGAGTCGCATTAAACATTTGTACAGTACTGTGGACACACTGAGCAAACTGTGCTGGTTTTTCTTTTCTATCTGGGGCCTGATTCATGATCATTATCATTTCTTGAGGCTTCCAGGGAGCATACACAGGATTCACTGAGGGCTGTCCCTCCTCCTAGTCCTAGGGGGAGCATTTGCTACTGCTGTTCAGGAGGATTGAAACTAATGTGGCAGGGGGATAGGAACAAGTGCAGAGAGACAGAGGGGTGCAAAATGAGAGTAGAAGCAAAAAGTAGTAAGGTGAAAAGTAAAAGTGGCAGGCAGTCAAATCCAGGGCAAAAATCAAAAAGGGCCACTTTTCAACATAATTGTATAAGGGCTAAGAGTGTTGTAAAAACAAGCCTGAAGGCTTTGTGTGTCAATGCAAGGAGCATTCGTAATAAGATGGATGATTTGAATGTGCAGATAGTTATTAATGAATATGATATAGTTGGAATCACAGAGACATGGCTCTAGGGTGACCAAGGATAGGAGCTCAACATCCAGGGATATTCAATATTCAGGAGGGATAGACAGGAAAGAAAAGGAGGTGGGGTAGCTTTGCTGGTTAGAGAAGAGATTAACGCAATAGAAAGGAAGGACATTAGCCTGGAGGATGTGCAATCGATATGGGTAGAGCTGCGTAACACTAAGGGGCATAAAACGCTGGTGGGAGTTGTGTACAGGCCACCTAACAGTAGTAGTGAAGTTGGGGATGGCATTAAACAGGAAATTAGAAATGCGTGCAAAAAAGAAACATCAGTTATAATGGGTGACTTCAATCTACATATAGATTGGGTGAACCAAATTGGTAAGGGTGCTGAGGAAGAGGATTTCTTAGAATGTGTGCGGGATGGTTTTCTGAACCAACATGTCGAGGAACCAACTAGAGAGCAGGCCATTCTAGACTGGGTATTGAGCAATGAGGAAGGGTTAATTAGCAATCTTGTCATGCGAGGCCTCTTGTGTAAGAGTGACCATAATATGGTGGATTATTTCATTAAGATGGTGAGTGACATAGTTAATTCAGAACCAAATGTTCTGAACTTAAAGAAGGGCAACTTTGAAGGTATGAGACGTGAATTAGCTAAGACAGACTGGCAAATGATATTTAAAGGGTTGACGGTGGATAGAAACATAGAAAATAGGTGCAGGAGTAGGCCATTCGGGCCTTCGAGTCTGCACCGCCATTCAGTATGATCATGGCTGATCATCCAACTCAGAACCCTGTACCTGCTTTCTCTCCATACCCCCGATCCCTTTAGCCACAAGGGCCATATCTAAATACAGCCAATGAACTGGCCTCAACTGTTTCCTGTAGCAGAGAATTCCACAGATTCTCCACTCTCTGTGTGAAGAAGTTTTTCCTCATCTCGGTCCTAAAAGTCTTCCCCTTTAACCTTAAACTGTGACCCCTCGTTCTGGACTTCTCCAACATTGGAAACAATCTTCCTGCATCTAGCCTATCCAATCCCTTTAGAATTGTATACGTTTCAATAAGATCCCCCATCAATCTTCAAAATTCCAGTGAGTATAAGCCTAGTCGATCCAGTCTTTCTTCATGTGAAAGTCCTGCCATCCCAGGAGTCAATCTGGTGAACCTTCTTTGTACTCACTCTGTGGCAAGAATGTCTTTCGTCAGTTTAGGGGACCAAAACTGCTCACTAGGTGCGGTCTCACCAAGGCCTTGTACAACTGCAGTAGAACCTCCCTGCTCCTGTACTCAAATCCTTTTGCTATGAATGCTAGCATACCTTTCGCCTTTTTCACCGCCTGCTGTACCTGCATGCCTCCCTTCAATGACTGGTGTACAATGACACCTAGGTCTCATTGCACCTCCCCTTTTCCTAATCGGCCACCGTTCAGATAATAATCTGTTTTCCTGTCCTTGCAACCAAAGTGAATAACCTTACATTTATCCACATTAAATTGCATCTGCCATGAATTTGCCCACTCACCTAACCTATCTAAGTCACCCTGCATCCTCTTAGAATCCTCCTCACAGCTAACACCGCCGCCCAGCTTCGTGTCATCCGCAAACTTGGAGATGCTGCATTTAATTCCCTCATCTAAATCATTAATATATATTGTAAACAACTGGGGTCCCAGCACTGAGCCTTGCGGTACCCCACTAGTCACTGCCAGCCATTCTGAAAAGGTCCCGTTTACTCCCACTCTTTGCTTCCTGTCTGCCAACTAATTCTCTATCCACATCAATACCATACCCCCAATACCGTGTGCTTTAAGTTTACACACTAATCTCCTGTGTGGGACCTTGTCAAAAGCCTTTTGAAAATCTAAATATACCACATCTACTGGCTCTCCCCTATCCACTCCACTAGTTACATCTTCAAAAAATTCTATAAGATTCGTCAGACATGACTTTCCTTTCACAAATCCATGCTGACTTTGTCCGATGATTTCACCTCTTTCCAAATGTGCTGTTATCACATCTTTGATAACCGACTCTAGCATTTTCCCCACCACCAACATCAGACTAACCGGTCTATAAATTCCCGGTTTTTCTCTCCCTCCTTTTTTAAAAAGTGGGGTTACATTAGCCACCCTCCAATCCTCAGGAACTAATCCTGAATCTAAGGAGTTTTGAAAAATTATCACTAATGCATCCACTATATATTGGGCTACTCTGGGATGCAGACCATCTGGCCCTGGGGATTTATCTGCCTTTAATCCCTTCAATTTACCTAACACCACTTCCCTACTAACATGTATTTCCCTCAGTTCCTCCATCTCACTAGACCCTTGGTCCCTTACTATTTCCGGAGGATTATTTATGTCCTCCTTAGTGAAGACAGAACCAAAGTAGTTATTCAGTTGGTCTGCCATGTCTTTGTTCCCTATGGTCAATTCACCTGTTTCTGACTGGAAAGGTCCTTACATTTGACTTGACCAATCTTTCTCTTTTCACATATCTGTAAAAGCTTTTACAGTCAGTTTTTATGTTCCCTGCCAGCTTTCTCTCATAATCTTTTTTCCCTTTCCTATTTAAGCCCTTTGTCCTCCTGTACTGGTCTCTTAATTTCTCCCAGTCCTCAGGTGTGCCGCTTTTTTTTGCTAATTTATATGTTTCTTCTTTGGACTTGATACTATCTCTAATTTCCCTTGTCAGCCACGGGTGCACTACCTTCCCTGGTTTATTCTTTTGCCAAACTGGGATGAACATTTGTTGTAGTTCATCCATGCGATCTTTAAATGCTTGCCATTGCATATCCACCATCAACCCTTTAAGTATCATTTGGCAGTCTATCTTAGCTAATTCACGTCTCATACCTTCAAAGTTACCCTTCTTTAAGTTCAGAACCTTTGTTTCTGAATTAACTATGTCACTCTCCATCTTAATGAAGAATCCCACCATATTATGGTCACTCTTACCCAAGCCTCGCACGACAAGATTGCTAACAAATCCTTCCTCATTGCTCAATACCCAATGTGGAATGGCCTGCTCTCTAGTTGGTTCCTCAACATTCATATGCAATGGCAAGCATTTACAGATTGCATGGATGAACTACAAAAAATGTTCATCCCAGTTTGGCAAAAGAATAAACCAGGGAAGGTAGTGCACCCGTGGCTGACAGGGGAAATTAGGGATAGTATCAAGTCCAAAGAAGAAACATACAAATTAGCCAGAAAAAGCGGCACACCGGAGGACTGGGAGAAATTCAGTGTCTAGCAGAGGAGGACAATGGGATTAATTAGGAAAGGGAAAAAAGATTATGAGAGAAAGCTGGCAGGGAACATAAAAACTGACTGTAAAAGCTTTTATAGATAAGTGAAAAGAAAACGATTGGTTAAGACAAATGTAGGTCCCTTACAGTTATAAACAGGTGAATTGGTCATAGGGAACAAGGACATGGCAGACCAATTCAATAACTACTTTAGTTCTGTCTTCACTAAGGAGGACATAAATAATCTTCCGGAAATATAGAGGACCGAGGGTCTAGTGAGATGGAGGAACTGAGGGAAATACATGTTAGTAGGGAAGTGGTGTTAGGCAAATTGAAGGGATTAAAGGCAGATAAATCCCCAGGGTAAGATGGTCTGCATCCCAGAGTGCTTAAGAAATTAGCCCAAGAATTAGTGATAATTTTTCAAAACTCCTTAGATTCTGGATTAGTTCCTGAGGATTGGAGGGTGGCTAATGTGACCTCACTTTTTTTAAAAATGAGGGAGAGAGAAACCGGGGAATTATAGACCGGTTAGCCTGACATCGGTGGTGGGGAAAATGCTAGAGTTGGTTGTGAAAATGTGATAACAGCACATTTGGAAAGAGGTGAAATAATCGGACAACGTCAGCATGGATTTGTGAAAGGAAAATCATGTCTGACGAATCTTATAGAGTTTTTTGAAGATGTAACTAGTCGAATGGATAAGGGAGAACAAGTGGATGTGGTATATTTGGATTTTCAAAAGGCTTTTGACAAGGTCCCACACAGGAAATTAGTGTGGAAACTTAAAGCACACAGTATTGGGGGTATGTTATTGATGTGGATAGAGAATTGGTTGGCAAACAGGAAGCAAAGAGTGGGAATAAATGGGACCTTTTCAGATTGGCAGGCAGTCATTAGTGGGGTACTGCAAGGCTCAGTGCTGGGATCCCAGTTGTTTACAATATATATTAATGACTTAGACGAGGGAATTAAATGCAGCATCTCCAAGTTTGCGGATGACACCAAGCTGGGCGGCAGTGTTAGCTGTGAGGATGCTAAGAGGATTCAGGGTGACTTGGATAGGTTAGGTGAGTAGGCATATTCATGGCAGATGCAACTTAATGTGGATAAATGTGAGGTTATTCACTTTGTTTGCAAGAACAGGAAAACAGATTATTATCTGAATGGCCGATTAGGAAAAGGGGAGGTGTAACGAGACCTGGGTGTCATTGTACACCAGTCATTGAAAGTGGGCATGCAGGTACAGCAGGCGGTGAAAAAGGCAAATGGTATGTTGGCATTCATAGCAAGAGGATTTGAGTGCAGGAGCAGGGAGGTTCTACTGCTGTTGTACGAGGCCCAGGTGAGGCCACAGCCAGAGTACTGTATGCAGTTTTGGTTCCCTAATCTGAGGAAAGACATTCTTGCCATAGAGGGAGTACAAAGAAGGTTCAACAGATTGATTCCTGGAATGGCAGGACTTTCATATGAAGAAAGACTGGATCGACTAGGCTTATACTCACTGGAATTTAGAAGACTGAGGGGGGATCTTATTGAAATGTATAAAATTTTAAAGGGATTGGACAGGCTAGATGCAGGAAGATTGTTTCCTATGTTGGGGGAGTCCAGAGCGAGGGGTCACAGTTTAAGGATAAAGGGGAAGCCTTTTAGGACCAAGATGAGGAAAAACTTCTTCACACAGAGAGTGGAGAATCTGTGGAATTCTCTGCCACAGGAAACAGTTGAGGTCATTGGCTATATTTAAGAGGGAGTTAGATATGGCCCTTGTGGCTAAAGGGATCAGGGGTATGGAGTGAAAGCAGGTACAGGGTTCTGAGTTGGATGACCAGGCATTATCATACTGAATGGTGGTGCAGGCTTGAAGGGCCTAATGGCCTACTCCTGCACTTATTTTCTATGTTTCTATGTGTAGAAAATTAAAATCTCCCACAATCACAACCTTATGCTTACTACAAATATCTGCTATCTCCTTACAAATTTCCTTCTCCAATTCTCGCTCCCAATCAGGTGGTTTATAATACACCCCTATAAGTGTTACTATACCTTCCCCATTCCTCAATTCCACCCAAATAGGCTCCCTAAATGAGCCCTGTAATCTATCCTGTCAAAGCACCGCTGTAATATTTTCTCAGAAAAGCATTGCAATACCTCCCCCTCTTGCCCTTCTGATTCTATCACACCAGAAGCAACGAAATCCAGGAATATTTAGTTGCCAATCACACCCCTCCTGCAACCATGTTTCACTAATAGATACAACATCATATTTCCAGTTATCAATCCATACTCTAAGCTCATCCACCTTTCTTACAATGCTCCTAGCATTAAAATAGATGCATTCAAGAAACTTTCCACCTCTTCCTCTCTGTTTATCCCTAACGGTGCAAATAACTTTATTATCTCTTTTTTTCACTTCTCCCCTACATCTTCGGTCTGAGCGCTTCTACATCAGGGAGGGAGTTCAAATCATCTGTGTGTTAAAAGTTTAGCCATCATGGTGACTGAAGGCAGCTGCAGGTTCATGAGGGACTGTTACTGTCAGATTCTGCAGTTCTTGCGGCTGCTCATCGCACCCAGGACTGAACCCTGGTCACTGAGCATTGGAGGAGTCTGTTCTGCTGATGTTAGCCTTAAACTAGACTGGCATTTAATATTGTGGATCTGTGAAAGATAAATCAGTTCTGTATCAAATCCCATGTCTCAGGTACTTACTGTCTCTACCACACTCACAATGTACACTAGAAAGGCCACTCGGCCCATCTGGTTCCTGCCCAAGTTTCTGTTCCATATCAGTATATCAAAATCTCTCCCTGCCATTCCCCTCTCACTCTCCCTGAGGTGACAGGTTGCAGCTAGTCACCACTCTGTGGGATAGGAGATTTCCCATGAATTTCATGGAAACATATAAATGCACAACACATTACAGATGCTTTGTCCCACATTGCTGTGCCGACCATGTATCTTACTCTAGAAACTGCTCAGAATTACTCAACCACATAGCCACCTATTTTCCTAAGCTCCATGTACCTATCTGAGAGTCTCTTAAAAGACTCTATTGTATCTGCCTCTACCACTGTTGCTGGTGGTGCTTTCCACACACACACCACTCTTTGCTTAAAAAAGTTAGCTCTGACATCTCCTCTGTACTTACTTCCAGGCAGCTTAAACCTATTCCCCCTTGTGTTAGCCATTTCAGCCCTGGGGGAAAAGCCTCTGGCTATCCACACGACCAATGCCTCTCATCATCTTAGACACCCGCATGATTTTCTCCAGGGTGAATAAGACGATGAGCTGACTGTGGTTTTGACGTTCTCTCTCTCTCCCTCTCTCTCTCTCTCCTTGTGTCTGACGTCACAGCCCCGCCTCACTAAGGCAATTAAAGCGACACTCACAGTAAATGAACCCGCGGTCTCGCAACACAATGCGCATCTAAAGCCTGACAGCAGACCAGTGAGTAAATCTTTGATGGTGCAGAGTCAAAAACCAAAAAGTTGCCAGCCTGAGTCAGGGCTTTGGGGCTCCAGCGAGAGATGGGGTCTGGAGTTTACGAGGAGGAGGAGGAATCAGACCAGCAGGATGTGGCTACAAAAGAAAGGTCAGAAACATTTGGAAACTGGTTGACCGAAAAAAAGGTGGTTAATTTCAGGCAGCAAATGTGGAGAGGAATAAATAGACAACGTTTAGGCCGAGCCCCTTCAGCATGCCTGGACTGTGTACTCCACTGCTTAGTTGCTGCTTGAACTGCAGAGTTCCTCCAGCGTTTTGTGTGTGAGCATCTCTGTATTTCCAGCAACTGCAGAATCTCCTGTGTTTTATATCTGCATTTTACTGTGGCATTAGATGCACGTTGATATTGAGTATATTGTTTATGGGAGCCGCTTTCTGCGTTAAAACAGCTGCAGATTTTTTCTATACACACTATAAAAAAAATGAGGTATGGACATTGAACCGGTGCTGGCAGAAATGGTTAATGGCACCGTGATTACCCATAGGGCCATGCGTTAGGAATTTCACCGGTGCGATTCTCCATGTTTTTATCTTAAACACCGACTTTGGGACAATTCCTGTGAAATCTGGGCACCATTACCCGCAATCCTGGGACAGTCCTGCTCTCGTCCCTGTCTCTCAGCCCCGGGCCCCGGGGAGCTTCCGGTTGATGAGGGAATGGGAACTGATGGATCTCTCAGATAGAGCTGAGCTCCAGCTATCTAAATGCAAGGATTGGGAACTCGGAGAAAGGGAATAAAATCTTTTACATCAGCAGTTGAGAAAATCACCTTTGTTCTACCTCCAATCACTAATAAGAGAAAATCTGAAGATGCTGGAAATCCAAGCAACACGCACAAAATGCCGGAGGAACTCAGCATTAGTACTCTTTTCCGTAGCTGCTGGCTGGCCTGCTGAGTTCCTCCAGCATTTTGTGTGTGTTGTTTGTTCTGCCTCCTCTTGCTCTGGACTTTTCTACCCGTGAGAACATGTTTTCACCCATTCTCTCCGGGCACATAATGATATCAAACACTTTTGCCCTGGGCAGCAAGTAGCTTTCACATCACTTCATATTCATTGGCATTGCCATCACTAAGTTCATCATCGTCAGTCACCTGGGTGAGGCTTCAGGGGAAATATTTATGTACAATACAGAAACTGGTGATACTTGTGTGTATTGTGGTGATGCAAAAGTTGCTGGAGAATTTGCAAGTGGGAAGAAGTGGTGTGATATTTGGAAATCTGACTTTTTAAAGCATAATTTAGCAAGCAAAACACATATGGACAATATGCAAAAGCTTTGGTGAGAAAATCCTTCATTACCCATTACAGGCCTGCTACATAGGTTGTGTGAGAGTGCAGATGAACTGGATCGAACCCAGAGGAGATCAAAGTTCCTATTGACAGTGATTTGCTAGCTGTTATAATGAATACCACTCTATATAAAATTCACTGTGCACATGTTGTCACTGGGTAAAAAATGCACAGTACAAGATTTATGTGCACACTGGTTATTACAAATTAGAGGGGGTATTGGAGGGAAGGAGGGGAGACCTCCAGTGTCCCTGATACCCTCAACTACAAGATGTGCATCCAGCTGCAGCTTGTAACCCTGCACTTTAAGATGTTGGATCTTGAAATGGGTGAATTCCAGATCATCCAGCAGTTGGAGGGGAGTGATGGATATGACATGAAGTGAGGTGAGTTATACCCAAGGCGCAGGACACAGGAAACTGGGTGAGAGTCAGGAAGGGGAATGAGGTTAAATAGCCATCGCAGTGTACTCCTGTGGCCATCCCACACAACAACAGGTAAATCAATTTAGAAGCTGTTGGGGGGAATTGCCTGACAGAGAAAAGTCAAAGAGGTGAGAGGGGATTCGTTAGTTCAGGGGACAGAACAAGAGGTGACTAATATCCTAGTGGTAAGGCTTGCTAGAGGTAATGTGGGCGGGGTGGGTGATGCACTTAAGTTGTAGGGGGAATGGGAGCCAGAATGACAATAGATAGTGGAGAGGGTGAATTGAATTGAATTGGCTTTATTATATATAACCTTCATATAGATGAGGAGTAGAAATCTTTATGTTATGTGTCCCATCTAAATGTGCAAGGTGTAATTTATATTAATTTATAATAATTAGTTTGTATATAGGACAGTCAAGAAAACAGAAATCAATTAAACAGTCTGATGGCCTGGTGGAAGATGATGTCCCGGAGCCTGTTGGTCCTTTTGCTGTGGTACCATTTCCTGGATGGTAGCAGCAGGAAGAGTTTGTGGTTGTGGTGAATTTGGTCCCCGATAACCTTTGGGCCCTTGTGTAATTTCCTTGTTTATGTTTAGAGCCTTTTTTAGGTGTATGAGATGATGAGGGACATTGATCGTGTGCATAGCCAGAGGTTTGTTTTCCCAGGGCTGAAATGTCTAACATGAGGGAGCAGAGTTTTAAGGTGCTTGGAAATAGATACTGAGGGGATGTCAGGGGTAAGTTTTTTACACAGAGAGTGGTGGGTGCATGGAATGCACTGCCGGCTATTTGTGTGAGATTGTTTCAGTTACTTTGGGGCCAGGAACCCATGCAGCTCAGTGGGAACAGGGAATAATACCAATGGAGAGAGTCAAACTGAGCCAGGTCACAGATTGGAGATGGCAAAAATGCCTCATTCTTATAGAGACAGGAGGAGCGTCAGAGAGTTTGATGGTCATTCCAGATACCAGCACTCTGCCCAGTTAGAAGATGATTTCTCTCTCCAACTTGTGTTGAACTTCACTGTAACAGTGTGATGTCAGTTCACAGCTTAACAACTCAAGGGATCTCATCTGAAATGTTGTCCTACACCCACTGATGGATTTTGTTAATTTTTTTACAGGTTACAAATGACAAGAAATTTCTCTACGGGGATCTAAAATACACCACACCAGTTTTGCTGTCTCTGTCCAGATATTTAAGAAGTGGAGCAAGGGGTTCAATCGATCATCCTTCCTGCTCAGACTGTGGGGAGGGTTTCACTTGGTCATCTGACCAACTGCCACGCCTGTCATTTTAAACAGGCAATTCCCATTCATCTGCACAAACGGTGTGAATGGATTCAGTCGGATATTTCAACTAAAGGGACATTAGCAATTTCACACTGGGACAAGGCCATTCACCTGTTCTCTGTGAGAAGGGATTCAGTAGGTCTTCCCCCTGTGGGCAAACCAATCAGTTCACATTGGGCAGAGAACTTTCACCTGCTCAGACTGTGGGAAGGGATTCACTCAGTCATCCACCCTAATGGCTCACCGAGTTCACACCGGGGAGTGGCCGTTCACCTGCTCAGACTGTGGGAAGGGATTCAGTTTCTCATCAAAACTGAAGGTACATCAGAGAGTTCACACTGGGGAGCGGCCTTTCACCTGCTCAGACTGTGGGAAGGGATTCACTCAGTTATCTGAACTGAAGGTACATCACAGAGTTCACACTAGGGAGCGGCCGTTCACCTGCTCAGACTGTGGGAAGAGGTTCACACAGTCATCTAAACTGAAGGTACATCAGCGAGTTCACACTGGGGAGAGGCCATTCACCTGCTCGGACTGTGGGAAGAGATTCACTCAGTCAGCCCACCTACGAGCACACAGGTCAGTTCACACTGGGGAGAGGCTGTTTACCTGTTCGTACTGTGGGAAGGAATTCATTTTGTCAACTCAGCTGCTGAGACACCAGTCAGTTCACACTGTGGAGAAGCCATACACCTGCTCAGTGTGTGGGAAGGGATTCACTCGGTCATCCACACTAATGGCTCACCAGCGGGTTCACACCGGGGAGCGGCCGTACACATGCTTGGACTGTGGGAAGGGATTCACTCGGTCATCCAACCTACAAGCACACAGGTCAGTTCACACGGGGGAGAGGCCATTTATCTGCTCATACTGTGGGGAGGGATTCACTTTGTCATCTCAGCTACTGAGACACCAGTCAGTCCACACTGGGGAGAGGCCGTTCACCTGCTCAGACTGTGGGAAGGGATTCACTCTGTCATCTAAACTTAAGGTACATCAGCGAGTTCACACTGGAGAGAGGCCATTTAACTGCTCAGTCTGTGGGAAGGGATTCACTCAGTCATCTCATCTGAAGATACATCAAAGAGTTCATACTGGGGAGAGGCCGTTCACCTGCTTGGACTGTGGGAAGGGATTCACTTCCTCAACTAAACTTAAGGTACATCAGCGAGTTCACACTGGAGAGAGGCCGTTCACCTGCTCAGACTGTGGGAAGGGATTCACTTCCTCATCTGAACTGAAGGTACACCAGCGAGTTCACACTGGAGAGAGGTCGTTCATCTGCTCAGACTGTGGGAAGGGATTCAGTCTGTCATCTCACCTACTGAGACACCAGCAAGTTCACACTGGGGAGAGGCCGTTTACTGCTCCTGTCCGAAGGGATTCACTCGGTCATCCCACCTACAAGCACACCGGTCAGTTCACTCTGGGGAGAAGCCATTTACCTGCTCAAGCCTGAATTATACCTCTGAGTTGGCGCTATGGCATAGCATACACAATAGCCCATACATGTCGTCTACACAGTTGTGAGCATTTCTACTTGTGCGTTTGTGTCTCTGCGTCGCTCTGCCAAAACGCTAGTCGGCGTTGGGGTTCCATGGCACTGTGTTGAATTGACTCGTGTGGAGTTGGGAACGATGGCGACTGCTGAGTTCATCTTGTTGGAGTTGAAGCTAATAGATGTTGAACAAGAGTTATTTTTATTGAAATTACTACAGCGCAGAAAAGAGAGAAGTTTTTCCATTTCTTTGTGCAGTCCGCGACGACCAAACTGATGTTTGTGGAAATTTCTTTCCACAAATTTGATGCCATTTGCAAGTCTTTATTATGTGCCGGTGAAGAGTCGTGTAAATGTACTTATTTTCTGACTTCCTCACTTAATCTCTCCTCGACTTGGTCCACTTACCAACTTTGAAGCAACAGGAAATGCACAGGAGGAAACAGGCTGCTGCCAAGTAGACGAATCACAGTTCTTGCCGTCTGTGTCGCCACGACGTGTCGCTACATTTTTGGGAATGTGCGCGTTAGGCTACATTAGGCAAAAGACTCTCTTGGAGGCGCTACATGGAGTCGCTTTCTGGCTTTGCTCCGTTCATTTTAAATTTACTTACCACCCCTTTAATATCTTTATCAAAGTGTTTATAACACTTTTATATGTTTGAATTTGAATTTTAATCGACTAAAATGGCTTACAGAGGAAGAAAGGCATTAGCTGAAGGCAAGGAAACTGGCAATCTTTTGGATGAAAAACTTGATAAAAGGTTTACTACCTTGGAAGTATGGTTAAAGGAGAGCAAAGGTAGGTTGGCAACACTTGAAAAGAACGAAAAACAGCAGCGACAAATTTCAGGGCTTCTTACAGCTAGAAACAGAGAGATCACAAATTGAATTCTTTGGAAAAGAAATGAACTTCGACCACTCATACATTGGAGCAGAATAAAGTCAAGATTATTGATTTGGAGAGTCGAAGCCACAGACTGAATTTGCGAATAATAGACTCAGTGAGGACGTTGAGAGCCGGGATCTTACTCAGTTTTTTCCTCAATTCTCAATGGAGGTCTTTGGCTCGGAGGTTTTTTCTTCTCTTCCTGCACTCGACTGCGCACAGCGGGCGCTGAAACCAAAACAATCGAAAGGGTTAAAACCGTGTCATGTAATTCTTCGACGTCACAATCTGAATACTAAGGAGCACTTCATTCGGATTGCTCGTCAGAAAGGATTTACTGAGCATGAGAATCTTAAGTTCCATTTTGTTGAAGTTTGTTGTCCTGAGGTGATGCAAGAAAGATCGCATTTTAAAATGGTGATGTCAGAATTGTATCAGAGGAATCTTCATCCGGCTTTGTTATATCCCTTTCATCTAAGGGTTGCTCTGCCTAATAAATCATTTAAATGGTTTAAATCCGTGGATGAAGCAAAACAATTTCTCGAAGATCTAAGCTTGAACGCAGATGTCTAATGTTTTGAAGATCAATATTTGAGTTTGGATGTCTATGAAATATACCGTTCCTTTATGTCTGTGTGTATCTGGTTTCTTAGATAACAACCAGCTTATAGATTTGGACACTTTAGAACTTTGCCCTTGGGTTGATTACAGTCGTACTGTGTTTTGACATTCCGATGTTTATTATGTTTCCATGTTAAAGTTCCTTTCTTTTACCTTCATGGTTTTACTTTTTTTATTTTTAATTGTTTGCTTTTGAAAATTATTAAGACTCTGATTTGCTGATTATTTATTTTTTCTTGAAATATTATTAAGATTGTAGTTTGTGTCATTTTTAAAGACCTCGTCTTTTAAAACGGTCTGCAATAGGCTGTTTTCTCTGAAATGTGTTTGACATTCCTCGTAATTTTTTGACTATGGGTGCTTTGTTTATTTTTTTTTGTAATTTGGAGATTTTCCCTCAGGGGAGATGGGGGTAGAGAGGTTCTTAGATAGTTCTCTGGCTGTCTATTGGCCAGGTTTTTGGACTTTGTGGGTGGGGGATAGGGCTATTTTTAGTCTAGTATTTTTCTTTTGGGCTGAATTGAAGCTACAAAAATGTCTGTATTGTCATAACTTCCGGTTCCTCTTTAAACTTTCCCTCTTCCTGATTCGTGAGTTTCCTATGCGATATGGTTAACCCTTTACATACTACATTGTTTATTTAAGGAAAATTGATATCATTAATTATTTTGGCATTATTAATTTTGTTTCATGGAATACGAATGATTTGAATCATCCAATTAAATGGAAGAAGATTTTTAGAGTTTTTCATAGACTGAATGCTCAGATTATCTTTGCACAGGAGGCTCATGTGAGGAAGGAGGATAATCAGCATGTCTTTAGGTATTGGAAAGGCCAACAGTTTCACTCATTGACTAAGGAGAAAGGTGTTTCTTTTTTCTAGACTCCTGGAACTCATTTGTTCACTACAATACAATTTCAGACCCATATGGTAGATCTCTATTAGTCACTGGTTAACTTTATAACGATAAATTAGTTTTGGTTAATATTTATGCACTAAATACTGACTATCCTGAATTCTTTAAGCACTTTTTTGTATTTTTTCTCAATTTAAATGAATATATGGTAATAATGGGTGGAGATTTTAATTGTTGTCTGAATCCTATGATGAATGGTGGTTCAACTCTATTTTACTTCAGGGCATAAGTTTTGTTAATTTCATTAAAGAACAGATTGCCTTTTTCTTTTCAACTAACTCAATGGAAGAAATTTTCAGTGGGATATTATACGATACTTTTAAAACATATATCCAAGGGCAAATTATCTCATACTCTGCTGAATTGAAAAAACAAATTCTTAATGAAATATGTACATTGGTTAATAATATTAAAGAAATTGATAGAAAATATTCTTTTGCTCTCATTTTAAGTCTTTATAAAGAGAGAATTGAACTTCAGATGCAACATCATTTGTTATTAACATCCCAGATTGAAAATCAGTTACTTAAAACTAAGAGTCAATTTTATAAATATGGTAATAAATCGGGAAAATTATTAGGTAACCAATTAAAAGTGATTTGGCGAAACTTCAGATTAATAGGGTTTGCAAACGGGAAGGTATTTTGACGGTCCATGGTGAAGTTAACATATCTTTTCAAGAATTTTATACCAATTTATACAATCAGAATTTCCTGATGATTCTACCATAATGCATGAATTTTAAAAGAAATTAAATATTCTGAAAATATCAGTTAATGAACGTTTAGTATTAGACACACCCATTACTGAAGAAGAAGTAAGCAATTTATTCAATGAATTCTGGTAAAGCACCTGGTCTGGATGGTATACTGCTGAATTTTTCAAATCTTTTTCTGATTTACTTTCTCCTGGTTAGGTAAAAATTTTAAAGATGCTTTATTTATAGGTAAATTACCACAATCCTTTTATGAAGCATCTATTTTTTTAATTCCTACAAATGATAAAGATCTCACTGAATGTGCATCATACAGATCTCTATCTTTGTTGAATGCGGAATCTAAAATCCTTTCTAAAATATTAGCAATTAGATTGAAGAAGGTATTGCGACAAATTGTCCCCGAGGATCAGACAGGATATTTTAAAAATCATTATTCACATTTTAATGTTTGGAGATTAATGAACATTGTATACACTATTTTATCTAAGACTCCAAAATGTGTTATCTCGCTCGACACCGAGAAGGCGTTTGATACACTTGAATGGGAATTTTCTTTTTACTATATTTGATAATTTTAGCCCAAAATTTATATTTTGGATCCAATTGATATATCATATACCTTTGGCGTCTTTTTCACTAATAATCAGAGGTCCCCTTTCTTTAGGCTTTTTCAAGGTACTAGACAAGGCTGCCCTTTGAGCCCCTTACTATCAGATATTGGCCTGGAGACCTTGGCAATTGCTATTCATGATTCCCCCAACATATTTGGTTTTATTCATGGGAATAGGACGCATAAAGTATCGCTATATGCAGATGACCTGTCACTATATATTTCTAATCCAGAGAAATCCATTCCTGCAGTAATAACACGACTTCCTCAGTTTAGTAGTTTTTCTGCATATAAATTGAATCTTAATAAAAGTGTGCTTTATCCATTAAATATTCAAGTCTCAATGTATAGACAGTCATCATTTAGATTGATTGCTGATTATTTTATTTATTTGGGTGTTAATATTACTAAGAATCACAACGATTTATTTAAAGTTAATGCTTACCCTGAATTGATCATGTTAAACAATTGTTTACTAAATGGTCCCCATTGTCCTTATCCTTGATTGGTTACATTAATGCTATTGAGATGATTATTTTACCTAAATTTCTGTATCTATTTTATGCAATATCAATTTTTATCCCTAAATTTTTCTTTTTGATATTATTGATTCTAAAATGTCTTCATATATACGGCAGAATAGAAATTCCTGCTTAAGGAAGAAATATTTACAGAAGTCAAAAAAGGAAGGCGGATCCTAGATTTTATTATTGGGCAATTAATATTCGATATTTAACGTTTTGGACACAAGAGTTGGATGAAATTTAGTGTCCAGGATGGATGAACCTCGAGCGTGAGTCTGTACAGGAGTTTTCATTGGCTTCTATTTTAGAGGCTTTTATCCCCTTTGCACTTACTAAATTGAATAAGCTATTATTAATGCTTTTTGAGATGGTGATTTAGATGCATATCATATTTTTTTTTACTGAGTTAAGTATTGTATGTAATTAGTTTTGCTACAACAAGTGTATGGGACATTGGAAAAAAGTTGAATTTCCCCATGGGGATGAATAAAGTATCTATCTATCTATCTATCTATCCATCTATCTATCTATCTAAATAAACGTACAATAGGAATATGGTGTGGCGACCCACTTACTAGCACACTCGAACCGGCTCACAATTAGCCAACACAAAGGCTAGGTGGCAACAAAGGGAGAAAGCCTGAGGGGGTGTCAGTACGTCCCTCTCGAAGCATCCGCGCGGGGGAGGGCGGATTGAGTGAGGCTTTAAAAGCAAGGCTATGAAGTTCAAATAAACTTTAACTTTGACTGCAGTTTACCGACTCCGTGTCGTTATTTTAGCGCTGCGTGTAGCTCACCGCTACAATTGGTGACCCCGACGGTCCAAACGATTTTGGACCGGAGATGACCGACGCCGCATCTGTTCACGCAGTTTCGTTGACACTGCCAAGCTTCTGGACGCTGCGACCTCACCTATGGTTCCAGCAAGCAGAAGCCCAATTCCACGTTCGGCAGATAACCTCAGAGGATACACGTTACTACTACGTGGTGAGCTCCCTCGACCAGGACACAGCGGCCCAGGTTGCGGAATTCGTACAGTCTCCCCCGGCGGAAGGCAAGTACAGGGCATTCAAAGCCCTGCTCCTAAGGACTTTCGGACTCTCACGCCGCGAGCGAGCTGCCCGTTTACTGCACCTGGATGGTTTGGGAGACAGGCCTCCATCAGCTTTAATGAATGAGATGTTGTCTCTGGCCGACGGACACACACTCTGTCTCATGTTTGAGCAGGCATTCCTAGAGCAGCTGCCCGAGAACATACGCCTGCTGCTGTCCGACGCGGATTTCAGCGACCCCCGGAAGGTGGCAACCCGGGCGGACTTGCTGTGGAACGCCAAGAAAGTGAGTGGGGCGTCCATCGCACAGATCACCCGGCCACGCTTCCAACAGCAGACTAGTCCAGGCCCGGCCGCAGAGCCCGCTAACCCCAGAGGCAGGGGTGAGGAGCCCAACGAACAATGGTGCTTCTACCACCAGCGGTGGAGCGCGGAAGCCCGCAGTTGTCGCCCGCCCTGCCAGTTTCCCGGGAAACGCCAGGGCCAGCCGCCGCTGATGGCGACGGCGGCTGGCCGTCGGGATAGCCTCCTGTATGTGTGGGACAAGAGGTCGGGACGCCGTTTT
Source organism: Hemitrygon akajei (assembly GCF_048418815.1). NCBI lineage: Eukaryota > Metazoa > Chordata > Chondrichthyes > Myliobatiformes > Dasyatidae > Hemitrygon > Hemitrygon akajei. The sequence continues at coordinate 1,011,214 of NW_027331963.1, forward strand.
TTGGTCGACACCGGTGCCGAGATCAGCGTCTTACCTCCGACGAGTTACGACACCCGCAACAGGGCACCGCCCCCCCCCCCCCCCCCCTGTGGGCCGTGAACGGCAGCACGGTAAGGACCTATGGCACCCGTCCGGTGCAGCTACGGTTCGGCTCCAGCCAGTTCACGTGGGACTTCACACTGGCCACCATAGCCCAACCGCTTCTGGGTGCGGATTCTTTGCGGTCTCACAGCCTGCTGGTCAACCTGCACAGGAAGAGACTGGTTCACACTGAGACCTTTCAGACCAGTTGCCAGCCCCTCACATCGGCTCCATCACGCTGTCCGACAACGACTTCACAAGGTTCCTGGCGGATTTCCCATCGGTTCTGGCACCGCCGTTCGCAGCAGCCATGCCCCGACACGGCGTACAGCACCACATCCCGACCCAGAGACCACCCCTCCACGCCCGTGCTCGGCGGCTTCCCCCGGACAAGCTCCGACTGGCGAAGGGGGAGTTCAAGAGGATGGAGGAATTGGGGATCATCGGCGGTCCGACAGCCCATGGGCCTCCCCCCTGCACATGGTGCCCAAAGCGACAGGGGGCTGGAGACCGTGCGGCGACTACCGCAGGGTGAACGAGGCTACCACACCGGACCGCTACCCTGTGCCGCACATTCAGGACTTTGCAGCAAACCTGCACGGCGCACGGATCTTCTCCAAGGTAGACCTCGTCCGAGGGTACCACCAAATCCCGATGCATCCGGACGACGTCCCCAAAACGGCTCTCATCACCCCGTTCGGCCTTTTTGAGTTCCTCCGCATGCCGTTCGGCCTGAATAATGCCGCACAGACGTTCCAGCGGTTAATGGACGCGGTGGGACGCAACCTGGACTTCGCATTCATCTACTTGTACGACATCCTCAAAGTCATCAGCAGTCGTCAGGAGCATCTGTCCCACCTCCGTCAACTCTATGCCCGGCTGAGTGACTACGGTCTAACCATCAACCCAGCCAAATGCCATTTCGGGCTCGACACCATTGACTTCCTGGGCCACAGGATTACTGCAGACGGGGCAACCCCTCTGCCCGCTAAGGTAGATGCGGTCCGCCATTTCCCCCGACCCACCACGATCAAAAGCCTTCAGGAATTCGTAGGTATGGTCAATTTCTACCACCGCTCCCTCCCTTCAGCTGCCCGAATCATGCGCCCCCTGTTCGCCCTGCTGTCCTACGAGGGGCCGTTCACGGTGCTCAGGAACAACGTGTGCACGTTCGTGCTGGACGTTGGGGGGTGAGAGGAGGTTTTCACGGTGGACCGACTCAAACCGGCCCATGTGGACCTGGCGCAAACGGTCGAGTTTCCGACACCACGGCGCAGAGGGCGACCTCCCAAACAGGGTCCGGCCCAGACTGTGGACATTGGGGGGTGTATCGCCGGTTCTGGGGGGGGGGGTGGGGTGATGTGGCGACCCACTTACTAGCACACTCGAACCGGCTCACAATTAGCCAACACAAAGGCTAGGTCCGCAACAAAGGGAGAGTACGTGCCTCTTGAAGCATCCGCGCGGGGGAGGGCGGATTGAGTGAGGCTTTAATAGCAAGGCTGTGAAGTTCGAATAAACTTTATCTTTGACTGCATTTTACCGACTCCGTGTCGTTATTTTAGCGCTGCGTGTAGCACACCGCTACAATGGTTTCAATTTTGTAAATTTTTTGGACTGAATAAATATATACTGTCAAGTTCTATTACATCTATTTTTTTTCTTTCAACCATTTAAATTGATCAAGCTTTTCTTTTATGGAAAACAAAGGGAAAATTATGTTTTCGTGACTTATTTATGGCTGATTGTTTTATGTCTTTTGAACAGTTTTCTAATAAATATAATTTTCCTCGATCACACTTTTTCGGATATTTACAGGTTAGAAACTTTTTGAATGTTATTTTACTTTCTGTTCCGATATCACATCAAATTGAAGTTACGGGGGAAAAAAAGTTCAAATCCATATCAGAAGAATTTATTATCATTTATTTATGATTTAATTATGAAAATACACTTAGATACTTCTGATAAAATTAAGAATGGGTGGGAAAGAGAACTTCGGATACCTTTACCTATACAGAAATGCGAGAAAATTCTTCAATTAGAAAATACCTCTTCACTGTGTGTCAGACATGCCCTCATACAATTTAAGGTGGTTCATAGGGCTCATATGACCACGGGTAAGTTAGCTCATTTTTACTGCCATATAAATCCTGTCTGTGATAGATGTAATTCTGAGGTAGCTTCATTGAAACGTATGTTCTGGTCTTGTCCTCTTCTAAAAATAATATTGGAAATATATATTTGATATTATCTCAGTAGTTCTGCGTATTGATTTACAACCACATCCTATTATTGCAATATTTGGACTACCAGTGATAGACTCTAGTCAACTATCCTCATCAGCTTGTCGTCTAATTGCATTTGTTACATTAATAGCCATGGACCCATTTTACTTGAAAGATTCCAATCCCCCTACTACATTGTGAAGGTTTTCCCCAGCCTTAGCATGTCGAAACTTGGAGAAAAAAATACGAGTGGTACTTTGGATCTTTTGGTTAAATGTGAAGAGACTCGGAGACCATTTATTCAATATTTTTATATGATGTAAGTTGACCCTTTCTGAATCTTGTGTAATAAGGTTTTGTTCATGTATAGAGGAGCGGAGTTAAAGACAAATAATAATTTCAGACATTGTGATATGACAGCCCAATCTTTGTCTATTTGTTTTTATTTAGTTTAGGTTTTATTTCTAGTTTAGGGTGTTTTCCCCTTATAGAATATCTTTTTCATGGTTAGTTGCTATGAGATTGGGAGGTTAAACTATATTTGTCATTTGGAATTGGTGTTTTTACATGTTAACCGTTATTAATGTAATCCCGATCTCTTTATATCATTACTATTATTGCTATGCTTATTAAATTTGAAACAATAAAAAGATTGAAAAAGAAAAGGAAATTGGCTGCTACCAGGTGGGCCAATCTCAGTTCTTGTCCTCTCCGTCGCTGCGATGCATAGTTACATTTTTATGAATGTACGCGTTATGCTACGGCATACGGTACAGCCTAGGGTGCAGCGTCGGGTACGCGGCTACGTAGAGCCTACGGCGTAGCCTCGACGGAGAAGAATAATTCTGGATTCAGTGTGTGGGAAGGGATTCACTTGGTCATCTCAACTACTGAGACACCAGCGAGTTCACACTGGGTAGAGACTGATCACCTGCGCAGACTTTAGGAGGAGATTTTCACAGCCAAATCAACCAAAAGTGCATCATTGAGTTCACACTGTGGAGAGGTTGTTCATCTGCTGTGAATGAGGGAAGCGATCCACTCAGTCATCTAACCTTACGTAACTTTCACTTCAGCTGGCAGTTTAATATACGGGGTGATAGCTCCCAGCCCGGCCAAACTTCAGAAATCTCATTTGGGTGGATGCTGTGTGATGTGTCCCATGTTACAGATCAGTACCCCGAAGTAACAAACGATACACAATATGCAATTAAACGATTCAGTTCTATAATTCTTACCTTTGACTATAGGGTTAGTAAAGAAAATGAAAAAAAATAAAAAAGAGCCCACTCTCTCCATTCACTTCTTCCCAGCAAAAAACCGTGAAAATCTCTCTTCCAGACTCACAAGAAAGAATATTTCTGTCATTGCACAGCCCCACACTGGAAAGCCCTGTTTCCTCTAGTCGTAACCTAAACATTGCTGCTACAGAGAAACCATTATCTCAGCAGCGAAACATTACAGAGAGGCCGTTACTTCAGCAGTGAAACCTTACAGCGTGTTATACTTACCACACACTGCCGGTTCACACTGGGAGAAAGTTTCAATGAGCTGCATGCTGAATATTTGTCCATCAGTGTTGCTGAATGCAATTTCGAGAGTGACTGTCGGTGCTGAACTCTGCAATTATTGGTGCTGCTCACCACACCCGGTTCTGCACCCTGGTCACTGGGCATAAGAGAGGTTTCTTGTGCTGCATATTCACCTTTAATGGGACTAGATCTGTGACAAATAAATCAGTTCTATATTGAACACTGTCTCCGGTACTTAGTGACTTTATGACACACCTAGTGTACAGCAGAGAGTCAACTCAGGCCGGCTGGACTCTGCCAGTGATTCTGTTCCACAGCAGATCTTTCAAATCCTCCCCTGTTGTTCACCTCTCACTGTCCCTGTGAATGAGTTCCAAACAGTCACCAATCTGTGGGTGAAGAGGTTTCCCTTGAATTCTCTGCAGAGCGAAGAAGTCGAGCTGACTGCAGATCTGTCTGAGATGTTCTTCGCCCCTCAAATCTCTATGCATCACAAAGAGGAAGTAGGATTCTAAAGCTAAGGTGACAAAACCGTGGCTGATAAGAGAAACCAAAGAAAACATAAAAACCAAGGAGAGGGCATAGAGCAAAAATCACTAGTATGTTGGAGGATTGGGAAGATTTAAAAAACCCAACAGAATGCAACTAAAACAATTAAGAAGGAAAAGATGGAACACTTAAGTGAGCTAGCCGGTAATATTAAAGAGGATACCAAATGTTTCTTCAGGTAATTTTAGTGTAAAAGAAAGGCGGAAGCGGATATCGAACCACTGAAAAATGATGCTGGAGAGGTAGTAATGGGCTGGGGGTGTAAGGTGATGGCAGATGAACTGAATACGTATTGTACATCACTCTTATCTCTCGAAGACCCCGGCAGGAATACGGAAGTACCAGATGTCAGTGGACCGAATGCGTGAAGTTACATTACTCGGGAGAAGGTTCTTGGGAAACAGAGATGGTCTGAAGGTAAATAGGTTCCCTGTACCAGATGGTATACACCCCAGAGATCTGAAAGAGGTGGCTGAAGTGATGTGGAGGCATTAGCAATGATTTTTCGAGAATCGTTAAGGAAATAAAATCCCAAGTTTTTTTCCCCTTCACTACTCCCCCTCTCGCAGTTTCACCTATCACCGACCACTTCTTCTACCCTTTTCACCCCCACACTTCTTCCTCTGACGTCTCATCTTTTCTTCCCCCCAGTCCTGATGAAGGGTCTGGGCCCGAAACGTCGACTGTTTACTATTTCCCATATAAGCTGCCTGGCCTCCTAGGTTCCTCCAGCATTTTGTGTCTGTGTTGCTTGGATTCCCAGCATCCACAGAACTTTGCAGTTGATACAGATAAGAGACAGATAGTTTAGAGCAAAGCTGGAGTCTGTAAAATGACTTCGATAGGTTTGGAGAACGGACAACGAAGTCGTGGATGAAATGTACAGTGTATGCAAATGTACGGTCATGTACAATTGGTGGAAGGAATAAGGGCGTAGAGAAAAATAAATAAATGGGAGAAAATTCAAAAATCAGAGGTGCATAGGTACTTGGGTGTCCTTGAGCAAGAGTCCCTAAAGATTTGCTTGCAGATTGTGTTGATTAAGGATGACAACTGTAATGTTAGCATATAAGAACAAGGATGTGACACTGTGGCTTTAAAACGCACTTTTAAATCGCTCTTGGTGTATTGTGAACAGTTTACAACCTGCGAAAACAGATGTGCTCGTATTGGAGCGGGCCCGGAGAAGGTTCATGAGCAACGAAAGGGCTAACGTATGAGGAGCGTTAGACGGATTTGACCCTGTACTCGCTGGTCTAGAAGAAAGAGAGGGGATCTCATTGAAACCTATTAAATATTGAAAGGCTTCGACAGAGTGGCTATGAAGAAGATGCACCCTGTACTGTGTGAGTCTGGGACCAGAGGCCACGGCCTCAATATACAGGGCATCCACTGACAGCAGAGTTGAGGAGGGATTTCTTTAGTCAGGGAGTGGTGAATCTTTAGAATGTATTGTCACGGACGGAGCAGACTCCAAGTCATTGAGTGTATTTTCAATGGATGTTCAAAGACCATGGGGATAAGGCAGGAGAATGGGGTTGAGAGAGATAATCAAGTGGACAGGAAAGAATGGCGGAGCAGATTCGATTGGCTGAGCAGCCTCTGCGTGAAATCTCATGCTTCATGGTCTGAAGAAGTGGCGAGTGAGTTTGCATTAGGGTTAGGGTAGGGTTAGGGTATCCGCGCCTGGATTATTGTATTCAGTTTTGGTCGTTCTGCTATAGGAGAGAGGACGTTAAGCTGGAATGAGTGCATTGGAGATTTCCAGGAATGGTGCCGGTACTCGAGGGACTGAGTTCTGGAGACAGGTTGGACAGGTTGGGATTTCACACCTTGAAGTGTAGGAGATTGAGGCTGACCTTGTGCAGGTGTTCCAAACTATGAGTGTACAGAAGTGGGGAATGTGTGCAGTCCTTTTCCCCACCTTTGTGGAATCAGCAACCAGAGGGCACCGGTTTAAGGTGAGACGGGATTGATTTAATCGGGATCCCAGGGGAAAATTATTAACCCACTCTCCCTTCCGGTTCATTGTTTAACTAACACGATGAGTGAACTCTCAGGTTGGAGGAGCAACACCTCATATTACATCCGGATAGTTTACAACCTGATGGCATGAACATCTTTTCTTTTCATCAACCCACACACCCATCTCCTCCATTCTGTCTCCCCACTTCTCTCTTCTCCACTGCGGATCGTCTCCCTCTGGTTCCTCTTTTACTTCCGTTTTCCCTTTGCCAACTCTCCTTTCCTATCAGATTCCTTCTTTTCAGCCCTTTGCATTTTCCACCTACCACCTCAAAACCTCTCACTTTATCTCCCACCTCCCCCACCCAGTCACCTTCACTCTTATCTGGCTTCACCTATCATCTACCAGCTTGGACTCTTTCCACTCCCCACACCATCTTATTCCGGCTTCTCCTCACTTCCAGTCCTGATGAAGGGTCTCGGCAGGAAATCTCTGTTTTGCTTTATCCCCTCTATAGAAGCTACCAGACCTCCTGACTTCCTCCAACATTTTGTGTCTGTTACTCTGCATCTCCAACATCTGCAGAATCTCATCGGGACAGAGTGCAGAATGTAGAGACGACATCGGGTCTCACTAATGTCGAGGAGGCCAACCTGGAAAACTGGAAACAGTAGATGACCCCAACAGGCACGATGTTGAAAAGTTGCCTCATATGGAAGGACTGTTTGGGACCCTGACTAGTGGTGAGGAGAGTGGTTTGGTGCAGGTCTAGCACTTCATCCACTTGTAGAGTTAGTTTCCAGCACCTACACCCCTCCTTATCGCTGTAAAACTCTCCCTTTTGTGGACAACACTGCCACTTGGTGGTGATTTACCACAATAACAGGACCCCCTGACTTGTGGACTCCATTGTCACCAGGTGGCGCTCTGCCGCAATAACGCTGAGAGACAGAAATGTGACGCTGCAGCCTACTAAAATGTTTATTCAAGATTCAGGGTTGTTTAATTCCATTTCCAGCAGACAAGTGTAAAGGAGGTCGAAATAATTATTACTCCGGCTCCAATGAAACACAACAACACAATAGTAACAACATATATCCACAGCTTATATACCGTGCACGGTTTGATTGTATGTTTTTTAAGTGAATAAAACCGGGGTGGGTGAGGAAGGGGTATCTATGGTCCACACTGTCAGGGTGTTGATTTTACCAGGAGACAAAGACTGCAGGGGCGAGAGGTTTTCTGTTGACTAATGCAACGTGTGTGGACCCCGCTGGCAATTCTGGTGTTGTGACCCGAATCGAAACAAACACCACGCTACAACACACACGAAATACTGGTGGAACACAGCAGGCCAGGCAGCATCTATAGGGAGAAGTGCTGTCGACGTGTCGGGCCGAGACCCTTCGTCAGGACGAAGCGTCCGAAACGTCGATAGCGCTTCTTGTTGTTTGAATTTCCAGCATCTGCAGATTTCCTCGTGCAAACACCACGCTGCCCACTCCACCAACAACACGGCAGAGCCAGACACAAACAGGGGACTTTACATCCCACAACACTGGGTTCAGTGATGAAACCCGTGATTAATGTTGTCCCTCTGAAATCATAAGAAACGTCCTTTAAGGTGTTTTGAAATATGAGCGCTCCGCCACATGTGACGTCAAACAGCCCCGCCCCCACGCGACCGACGTCACACATGGGCTCCCCACAGCGGGATCTGCCCTCATGTGCCCGGTACCTTCCGTCACCCAGGCGCTGGAGAGTTCGAGCTTTATCGGTTTAACGGCTGGGCTAACCACCCTCTGTTCCACCGTTGAAAAGCAGAACATCAGGAGCTGCCCTTTTGCCATTGGTGCATACGAATGTCAATCACTGGTTACACCCAATAGCGGAGGCGGACCAGCTGAGTGGGCGTTACCCCGCTGTGTCTGTCTCTCGCTGCTGCGCCGGGCTAAGGTCAGAGCGGAACAAATCCCAAAGTAAATGTCACGCTTTTTGAATATGGTGTAAAATCCCACTCCCCATACTAACACGGGTTAAACAGACCAAAGAATAAACTACCGGAGGAACTCCGGTCGGGCAGCATCTGCTGAGGGAGATGGACCGTCAACATTTCGGGCTGAGACCCTCCCTCTGGACTGAGAGTGGACGGGAAATAGTCAGAGAAAAGAGGTGAGGGGTGGGGATGGGGCAAGAGCTGGGGAGTGAGAGATGGATCCAGGTGAGGGGGGAGGTGGGAAGGTGGAAATAGTGATAGGGGTGGGAGGTAAGTGGTTGGGGCAACACGGGGCTGCAGAAGATGGAAATTAATTCCATAGAGGATTAACAAAGAGGTTAGAGAATATTTGTTATAGAGAGTGCAATGAAGATTCGCCAGACGAATCCCTTGAGCGGCGGGGTCATCATAGAAGAGAGATCAAATGTAATAACCCTTTCATTTGGAGAATCGAGGACTGAGAGGTGAACACATTGAAATGCACAACATCATTACTGGTTGAACCAGGGATCCCAGTCTCTGAAAAAGGGGGGTGGACTGTCCGGGACTGAGATGAGGAAATGTATCCACTCCGAGGCTGGTGAATGTCTGTAAATCCTCACGGCAGAGGGCGGTAAAGACTCGCTGATCGTCCTAAAGTAAAACAGAGGCCGCCGGATGTGTGGAGACCGAAGGGATCAAGGAAATGAGGATCGGGCAGAAACATGTGGCTGAGATGGGAGAGCAGCCGCCTTGTAGATGGTTAGAGGGGCTGAATGGCCACATCCCGCTGTTTCTCACTTGATGTTTCAGTGTTCCTGTCCAGTGAAGCCGGAGGAATGTGAATAGGAATGTGCTGCGTCTGAAGGCTGAGTCCGGCGGCGCCGTGGAAGTCCATAGTGGGGATATTCCCTTCCGCCGATTGCTTGGGATGACGAGTCTATCGGGACCCTGAGGACTTGTGGAAACTGTCTGGTGGTTTCTTTTGAACTTATAGTTAACATCTTTGGACTATTTTTACTGTGCCCATGGTCTGTTTTTTTTTATCAATTTGGTGTTGGCTGCACTGTTGTAACTATGTGTTAACTATAACTATATGTAACTATGTGGTTTTGTGTAGGTCTTGTAGCTTTAGTTTTTGGTTTGTTGGGTGGTAGAGTTGTCCCTTGACTTGGTGTGTCTGGGTATTCTTGTTTGTCTGCTGGATTTGGATCTCTTTCCGGGGATGCGCTGAGATGGTAGCACGATATTAATACGGAGCAGCCCCTCCGGACTCTGGATTTGAGGATTACCAAACATTATGTAGATTTTCTGGTGTAGTCTGTTTTGTCGTGTGCTTTTTGTGATATCATTCTGGAGAACATTGTCTCATTTTTTAACTGCATTGCATTTGTGGTTTCTAAATGACAATAAACTGAAACTGAAGAAATTAGTGTTGATAAACATAGACTGATTTAAATGAAACCCGCACATTTCCCATTTGGGTCTGAATTGTGTGTTGGACCGGGATGGGAATCAATCCCATGAGTCTGTGACCTGGGGGTGGAGGGAAAGGGACAGGGAAGATATGGAGGAAGAAACTAAACATGTATCTGGTGTAAATATGGATTAATGAGGGAAATGCGGTGGATGGGTTGGGCAGAGTGTGAGGGGCAAGGAGCAGAGTCACAGGTTCAGGTGGGAGACCCTCCACCCGTCACCTGTTCACCATTTCCACAGATCTGCAGCATCTGCGGGTCACTGTTCTACGTGTACGTGTAGCTTCATCTTTCCCCGTTCAGACAAGACAGTGAGATCCGGATCTGTCACGTCCTCTCATTGTGGGTGAACTATATGTTTTTTTTCCTGCAATATTTTCAGCATGTGTCATTCCACTGTTTTTACCTGCTGAAGTGCTGCCAATGTTTCTGGGTGTCTGACACATTTATGTGAAAATTTAGCCTTTTCTATTTCTCTGAGCTTCTCATAAATGTGTACAGTTCAGTTAAGCTTCACTCCACTACTTCCAAAGCAACAACCCAGTCAGTCAAATAGTCGACAAAATTAAAAAAGTTTATTACATCTTTTTTTTTCATTTGTCTGCTTCCTCAGCTTCAAAACACCTTTTTATTCTGCTTCTTCCCTCTGTTTGTCTGCCTCTCTAGCATCAAGCCCCCTCTGTCTCTCTTTCTCTTCAGCCTCTAATTTAAGTACATCAATCTTCAATTGTTCCAGTCATAACTGGATCTCCTGTTTACTCACAGGAAACCTCTTTAACACCTCCTTTTCAAACATCTTCATAGATATATGGCGCTCAACTATTTCCCCCTATTTCTGGCTTTCTCATAGCCCCCCCTATGGCGGCTGCAATTACCAGCTGCACCATCCACCAGGCATATTAAAGTGTACTGTAGCCGACCATCCTCCTGATACTCTGGGAAACGACTGAGCGGTTGCATTACACCAGCCGAAGTAGATGGGGCTGGATAATTGGATTGTGCTACAGCTAGAGGGGTGCTCTCTGGAGCTACTTCATTTACCTCGTATCTGTTTAAGGAGTGGAATGTTTTCTCTCCCCTGCAATGTGCTATGGACTGGCCAGTATCGAATATAAACCCACAGTCAGGAGCTGAGTGATGTCTCTTGGTTTGAGGAGTATTTTGTTCTGTTGTAACCCAGTTCTGTTCAGTTTAGCTGATACAAGTTTGGACTCTGGAACAGTTCTGTTGAGTTTGTAAACATTTGGGGTAATAAAACTCCTTTTTTTTTCACCTTTACCTGCTCTCCTAGTTTTATGCTTCCCCTGGTCCTTCACACCCCCTTACCTCCTTAAGGTTCAGCCCATTAGCAATAGTCAGCAATTCATTCTTTTTGGGTTTTCCTAATGCCTCAGGGGTTGGCGCTTCCAGAAATATATCAATCTCCACTGCTGCTGATTTCCACACACAAGACAGATAGACAGACATTCTTTATTGATCCTGAGGGAAATGGGGTTTCATTACAGTTGCACCACCAAGACTAGTGTAGAAATATAGCAATATAAAACCATAAATAATTAAATAATAATAGCTAAATTATGCCAATTGGAAAAAGACCAGGACCAGCCTATTGGCTCAGGGGGTCTAACACTCCGAGGGAGGAGTTGTAAAGTTTGATGGCCACAGGCAGGAATGGCTTCCTATGATGCTCGGTGTTGCACCACAGCCAGGAAGGTGTTCCACAAATAAATCAAAAGGGATTACCCCAATCGTCGATAATTAATCGATCAATACGTCCCCAAATATGTTCATATCCTAGACGCAGGCCCCAATTTTGTTATGAACCGTAATGCTTTAGAAACAAACCAGCAGCAATTGACTATACCTGGACTCTGGTTTTGATGTTAAAACCACTATCTTTATTAGTGACTACTTATAATATTGTAACTTAAACAAGATAAACAAAAGTTAAGTGTTATGTGTATAAATGTGTGTAAATATAACTCCCTCCCAAACTGTTGAGTTCAGGGGAAACAAGGCTTAGAGTCTTGAAATGGTAAAGTAGGAAAGTTCAGTTCATCCACGGAATAGGTGATGAGAGAGAGATACTTGTAATCCAGGGTAAATGTTGACAGAAGGCAATTATGTCAAATTCCACAGGTTCCATGGTGGTAAAACGAGAGAACAGTCACTGTAGATTTTATCTGCTGTTCCAAATCAACATAGGAATTATCACCAAAAGTGACTTGTCACAAGGGGTATTGTCTTCAAGTGAACAACCAGGCAAGGGTTAATACATAAGTGGTCTTCAGAGGATACCACAAATCAGATACACTCCTATGGATCAAAAGAGGTGACAACCACATATTCGATGTATGCTGAATCGATAATTAAACCACCCTTTTGGGCATAGGAAAGTTCTAAACAGTGATCCTTGGCCCTGATTTCAATCCTTCCATTTTTCCTCCATCTCCATCTGACTCTGAGTGTCTGTGTCCTCTGTTAAAACTAAACAAGCTGCGAGTGATGTAAACAAGCTGCAAGCCAAATTGATTCGACTCCTTGATCTCTCTCTCTCTCTTAAAATGACAGTCCACAGCAAACAAAACCTAGAGATTCATAACAGCCACTCCCCATTACGAACTGACTGGTGTGCCAGTAGTTGGGATGACTAAGTGAATCCTATCCCACATTCTGAGCAGGTGAATGGCGTCTCCCAGTGTGAACTCGCTGATGTCTCTGTAGGGTGGATGACTGAGTGAATCCCTTCCCACAGACTGAGCAGGTGAACGGCTTCTCCCCAGTGTGAACTCGCTGATGACTTTGTAGGGTGGATGAGCGAGTGAATCTCTTCCCACAGACTGAGCAGGTGAACGGCTTCTCCCCAGTGTGAACTCGCTGATGTCTCTGTAGAGTGGATGACTGAGTGAATCCCTTCCCACAGACTGAGCAGGTGAATGGCTTCTCCCCAGTGTGAACTCGCTGATGACTCGGTAGGTGGGATGACTGAGTGAATCCCTTCCCACAGACTGAGCAGGTGAACGGCCTCTCCCCAGTGTGAACTCGCTTGTGAGTCAGCAGGTTGGATAACTGAGTGAATCCTATCCCACATTCTGAGCAGGTGAACGGCTTCTCCCCAGTGTGAACTCGCTGATGACTCTGTAGGGTGGATAACCAAGTGAATCTCTTCCCACAGACAGAGCAGGTGAATGGCTTCTCCCCAGTGTGAACTCTCTGATGTACCTTCAGTTTAAATGAGCAAATGAATCTCTTCCCACAGTCTGAGCAGGTGAATGGCCTCTCTCCAGTGTGAACTCGCTGGTGAGCCAGCAGGTTGGATGACTGAGTGAATCCCTTCCCACATTCTGAGCAGGTGAATGGCTTCTCCCCAGTGTGAACTTGCTGATGACTCTGTAGGTTGGAAGACCGAGTGAATCTCTTCCCACATTCTGAGCAGGTGAATGGCTTCTCCCCAGTGTGAACTCGCTGATGTACCAGCAGGGCGGATGACTCACTGAATCTCTTCCCACAGACAGAGCAGGTGAATGGCTTCTCCCCAGTGTGAACTCGCTGATGTACCAGTAGTTTGGATGACAGTGTGAATCTCCTCCCACAGAATGAGCAGGTGAACGGCTTCTCCCCAGTGTGAACTCGCTGATGTACCAGTAGTTTGGATGACAGTGTGAATCTCCTCCCACAGAATGAGCAGGTGAACGGCTTCACCCCAGTGTGAACTTGCTGATGTACCAGTAGGGCAGATGACTCAGTGAATCTCTTCCCACAGTCTGAGCAGATGAATGGCTTCTCCCCAGAATGAACCCGTTGGTGATTCTGTAGGTTGGATGACTGAGTGAATCCTTTCCCACATTCTGAGCAGGTATACGGCTTCTCCCCAGTGTGAACTCTCTGATGATTCAGTAGTGAGGATGACTGAGTGAATCCCTTCCCACAGACTGAGCAGGTGAATGGCTTCTCCCCAGGGTGAACTTGCTGATGTCTCTCTAGGTGGGATGACAATTTGAATCCCTTCCCACATTCTGAGCAGATGAATGGCCTCTCCTCAGTGTGAACTTGCTGATGTCTCTGTAGGTGGGATGACAGTGTGAATCCCTTTCCACATTCAGAGCAGATGAACGGCTTCTCCCCAGTGTGAATTCGCTGGTGACTCTTTAGGTTGGATAACTGAGTGAATCTCTTCCCACACACAGAACAGTTGAACGGTCTCTCCCCAGAGTGAACTCGTAAGTGTCTATGTAGGGGGGATGACAGTGCGAATCCCTTACCACATTCTGAGCAGGTGAACGGCTTCTGCCCAGTGTGAACTCGCTGATGACTCTTTAGGCTGGATGACTGAGTGAAGCTCTTTCCACAGACCGAGCAGGTGAATGGTCTCTCTCCAGTGTGAACTCGCCAATGTCTCTGTAGTAGGGATGACAGTGTGAATCCCTTCCCACATTCTGAGCAGTTGAATGGCCGCCCCCTGGTGTGAGCTCGCTGGTGTGGCATTAGGTCAGATGATCCCCTCCCTGAAATTCAACAGATGACCACCCTCTGCCCAGAGTGATCTGAGTGCTGTGCCCACAGGTGGGAAGACCCACTGAATCCTTTCTCATACACAGAACAAGTGAATGGCCTTGCCCAGTGTGAACTTGCTGATGTACCTTCAATTGAGATAACTGAGTGAATCCATTCCCACTGTCTGAGCAGGTGAACAGCCTTTCTCCTGTGTAAAATGACAGGCGTGCCAGTTGGTCAAATGACTGAGTGAATCCATTCCAACTGTCTGAGCAGGAAGGATGGTCGATTGAATCCCTTGCTCCACTTCTTAAATGTCTAGACAGAGTCTGCAAAATTGGTGTGCCGTGTTTGAGATTCCAGAAGCCAAGTTCCTTTTCATTTTTAACCTGTAAAGATTTAAAAAAATCCATCAATGGGTGTAGGAAAACATCTCAGATGAGATTACTTGAGTTGCCAAGGTTTGATCTGGTATCACACTGTTACGAGGAAATTAAATGCAGCATCTCCAAGTTTGCAGATGACATAAAGCTGGGCAGTGGTGTTAGCTGTGAGGAGGATGCTAAGAGGATGCAGGGTGACTTGGATATGTTAGGTGAGTGGGAAAATTCATGGCAGATGCAATTTAATGTGGATATAGGTGAGGTTATCCACTTTTGTGGCAAAAACAGGAAAACAGATTATTATCTGAATGGTGGCCAATTAGGAAATGGGGAGGTGCAACAAGACCTGTGTGCCATTGTACTCCAGCCATTGAAAGTGGGCATGCAGGTACAGCAGGCAGTGAAAAAGGCGAATGCTATGTTGGCATTCATAGCAAGAGGATTCGAGTACAGGAACAGGGAGTTTTTACTGCAGTTGTACAAGGCCTTGGTGAGACCACACCTGGAGTATTGTGTAAAGTTTTGGTCCCGTAATCTGAGGAAAGACATTCTTGCCATAGAGGGAGTACAAAGAAGGTTCACCAGATTGATTCCTGGGATGGCTTTCATATGAAGAAAGACTGAATTGACTAGGCTTATACTCGCTGGAATTTAGAAGATTGAGGGGGGATCTTATTGAAACATAAAATTCTAAAGGGATTGGACAGGCTAGATGCAGGAAGATTGTTCCCAATGTTGGGGAAGTCCAGAATGAGGGGGTCACAGTTTAAGTATAAAGGGGAACCCTTTTAGGACCGAGATGAGGAAAAACTTCTTCACAGAGAGAGTGGTGAATCTGTGGAATTCTCTGCCACAGGAAACAGTTGAGGCCAGTTCATTGGCTATATTTAAGAGGGAGTTAGATATGGCCCTTGTGGCTAAAAGGTGTCAGGGGGTATGGAGAGAAAGCAAGTACTGGGTTCTGAGTTGGTTGATCAGCCATGTTCAGACTGAATGGTGGCACAGTCTTGAAGGGCTGAAAGGCCTACCCCTGCACCTATTTTCTATGTTTCTATGTTTCTACAGTGAGGTTAAACACAAGCTGGACAGAGAAATCATCTTCTGACTGGGCAGAGTGCTGGGATCTGGAATGACCATCAATTCCCTGATGCTCTTCGTGTCTGTATAAGAATGGGGCATTTCTGCCATCTCCAATTTCTACCTTGGCTCAGTTTAACTCTCTCCATTGGTATTATTCCCTGTTCCTGCTGAGAAGTATGGGGGCCTGGCCACACAGTAACTGAAACAGTCTCACAGAAATAGTCTTTCTTGATGCACAGCTGGGAATTCTTTTATGTATCACAGATTTAAAGACTTAAAGTATCACAGATTTAACGCTATGTAGAAAATTCCTGCTGAGATGTACGGTTGGTCCACACAGCTGTTAAAATAACTTAGAGTGATTTTTTGCAGAATTCCCAGAAGGGGAATACCGAGGATTATTCTGAGACAGGGAGGGAAAAATCCAATAAATCCCTAGAGTTAATGGCTCCACAAAGGCAATTGCCCACCCGAATGCTGCCCAATCCACGAGCAGGAGGAGAGATAGCCCTCAGTGATCCCTGTGTATGCTCCCTGGAAGCCTCCAGAAATGATAATGATCATGAATCAGGCCCCAGATGGAAAAGAAAAACCAGCAGAGTTTGCTCAGTGTGTCCACAGTACTACACAAATGTTTAATGCGACTCCGCAAGATTTATTCAGTCTCTGCTGCATGATTCTCTCAGCTGCTGAGGGGCGGAAATGGAAGGCAGAATTGCGATACCAAACCTGTCAGGATTTACAGGCAGGAAACCATAATGGGAATGAACAGACAGACCAGATTATTCAAGCCTTGGAAAGGGCTCTCCAGCAACCTGTAAACATCACTAAAGTACTTGAATGCAAACCTAAGCCTGGGGAATCAGGACCAGACTATTGGGAGTGATTTGTGGCCTACTATGGCACTTTCACAGGAGACCAAACCTTTAATGATGGGTATCCATCCCCCTAGTTTATGCCCTACTGTTCCAATGGTTACCAACTAAGTTAGCCAACAAGATTAAAACAAATAATATGGATTGGCCTGACAATGGCCGAAATCGAATGCGATGAGCTTTGACATATTACTGGGACCTGACTTTCAAACCTCAATCAACCCCGAAGGGAACTAATATTAAAAGGTGAATACGTTCAGCGGGAAGAAGGACGTGAGTGGGTTTTATCTTGGGATCAGAAATGGGATCAAAAACCTACCAAGGGACAGGTGGGGACAACAACCCATTTAGAAATTGACAAGCAAGGTTGCTTCCTACCATGAGTACCATCCCTCAGGAAGAGCCCAGTGTAATATTGCAAGTTGCTGGAAATCCAGTTCCGTTTATGATTGATATGGGGGCAACCACAACACTCTCGATCAGGAAATAGTATCGGAAAAGGGATTCCAGCTATCAGATGCTACAATCACTCTGTCTGGGTTTGAAGGCACGGTATGTACTTATTCACGTACCCAGCCACTGCAGGTGGAATTCCAGGGGAACCAGTGTGAGGTTTCATTTACAGTCAACAGCAGTCAGGGGTGTAGTCTTGCAGAGAGAGACTTGCTCTGTCCACTGAAAATTGAGATTCTATGCACGGGCAAAGGTATCACCCCGGGGCTAGCGAACAACTAACAGCTTCACCAGTTTCCGATCCCTCCAGTGTTGGGCACTTAATCTGGGCTCCACTGTGTTCGAACCCCCTTTCCCAGCGGACAAATCTCATGTGACTCTGTGCTGTGACAGGTGTATGGAGGGATATGGGCTGAGTGCAAGTCAATAGGACGAGGCAGAAAAATGATTTGGCACAGCCAAGAAGGGCCAAAAGGCCTGTTTCTGTGCTGTAATGTTCTATGGTTCAATGAACCTACAGGGTGCTCAACTGAGGAAAGCCCATATCTCGAGGGACAGAACTTCCCAGTCACGGTGGTTGGAGATGTTACAGAAAGAGAGTACAGTGCATTACTGGCCGAAATTTCGGATTTCCTTTGGTGACAGACAGGGCTTGTGATGAAAGTAAACAAAGGGGTACGTAACAAACTAGCTATCAAGCAACAATTCCACTGTGTACACCACCCACGGTCCGCTGGCAGAATGGAAAGAGCCAATGGCACTCTGAAGAATAAACTGGCCAGACTAACAGTGGAGACTGGACTCTCTTGGTTGATGGTCCTACCAATACCCAGTTCCACATGAGGGTTACCCCACAGGGGAAAACAGGGTTGTCACCAGCTGAAATCATTTATGGATAGCCCATGAAGACACCCTGGGGACTAAGACCTTGTGTACCATTGTTCCCAGAAAGTCTACAAGCAAAATTGGATATACATACCTGAGGGGAAGACACTGGGAAATATATATGCCAACAAACCAAAATTTTCTAAGCATTACATTCACAGGTATGACAGGCTTACAAGGAAGAGAACCACTCCACAGAGAGGAGTGACTATCCCACCATGGAACCTGGGATTTTTTTTCCTGATGAAGAACTGGGATTAAGGTAATCTTGGACCTCGGTGGAGAGGACCATATCAGGTGTTACCAACCACTCCCACGGCTGTGAAACTGAAGGAGCAATCTCAGTGGATACACCGATTAGGCGACAAACATGTTACTAAAGGAACTGAGTAGAAGGTCTCTCTCGGACTAATGGAAAATGTATTGGTTGTTAGGGCTTTAAAAAGAGGCCCAGTTTCAGGAGTGACAGCGTCGGTACGGGCAGCGGAGTGTGTGGGAGCAGAATGCTGGGCTTTGGCTCAGCGGGCTTCGGCACAGGAGGACTTCGGTGAGAGGAAATCAGTGAGCCTGAGTACGTGCTTGCTGAGGCAAAAAGGTAAGGTCAGTCGGTTCCTTTTTTCATTTATTCTGACTAATCTGGGATCAGGTAATGGGGGAGACGGTTAGAGCAGTGGTGTGCTCCGTATGCAGTATGTGGGAGGTCAGAGTCAACACAGTTGTCCCTGATGACCACACCTGCAATAGGTGCATCCAGCTGCAGCTCCTATCAGACCAAGTTAGGGAACTGGAGTAGGAGCTGGATGAACTACGGATCATTCGGGAGGCAGAGGCAGAGATAGATCAAAGTTATCGGGAGGCAGTCACACCGAAAAGACAGGAGGTAGGCAAATGGGTGACAGTCAAGAGAGGCAGGGGGAATAGACAGAGAGAGCAGAGCACCCCTGTGGCCGTTCCCATCAACAATAAGTATACCGTTTTGGATACTGTTGGTGAGGATGACCTACCAGGAACGAGTTGCAGTGGTCCTGTCTCTGGCACTGAAGTTGGACCCTCGACTAGGAAGGGGAGGAGGGAAGAGAAGAGAGCGGTAGTGATAGGGGATTCTATAGTCGGGGGGCGGATAGGAGATTTTGTGGGGAAGATCGGGAGTCTCGGATGGTATGTTGCTTCCCTGGTGCCGGGGTCCGAGACATCTCAGATCGGGTGCAGGTTATTCTCCAGAGGGAGGGCAAGAATCCAGATGTTGTGGTCCATGTAGGGACCAACGACATGGGTAGGATGAGTGAGGGGGTCCTGCGTAGGGAGTTCAGGGAGTTAGGTGCGAAGCTGAAGAGCAGGACCTCCAGGGTAACAATCTCAGGATTGCTACCTGTGCCACGTGCAAGAGAGGCAAGGAACAGAAAGATTATACAGATTAATACGTGGCTGAGAGGATGATGCAGGAGGGAGGGCTTCAGGTTTTTAGATAATAGGGCTTTGTTCCAGGGAAGGTGGGATCTGTTCTGAAGGGACAGTTTACACCTGAACTGGAGCGGTACTAACATTCTTGCAGTGAAGTTTGCTAGTTTGCTAGTGCTTCTTGGGGGGGGGGGGGGGTTTAAACTAAATTTGCGGGGGGCGGGGATCAAGAATGAGGGAGAGGATAGTGAGATGAAGAATAAAGGACAGGTGGGGACAACACGGTTCCGGAATAGTAAGTGTGTAGTAGAGAACGGTGAGGCAGAACAAGTGATAAGGAGGACACATGTACAGAGGGATGGTCTGACGGAACATGGAGTTAGGAATTACAACAAAATTCTAGGGGTGTATAGCCCGATGGGAGTTTGGGGAGCTGGGTTAAGCACTATAGGCAGAGATTCAAACAGGGAGAGGAGAAATGGGCTAAAAATTCTATATCTGAATGCATGGTGTCAGAAATAAGGCGGATGAGCTTGAAGCTCAGGTGCGAATGGGTAACTATGATGTTGTTGGGATAACAGAGACATGGCTGCAGGGCGATCAGACCTGGAAAATGAATGTACAAGGGTATATGTGCTATCATAGGGACAGAAATGTGGGCAGAGTGGGTGAGGTGGCCCTGTTGGTGAGGAATGAGGTTCAGTCCTTTGCAAGGGGGGACATAGGATCAGGAGAAGTGGAGTCTGTGTGGATAGAATTAAGGAACAGTAAGGGCAAAAGGACCCTAATGGGTGTTGTCTACAGGCCACCAAACAGTAGCATGGATAGTGGGTGCAAGTGGAATAGGGAGTTAACACTGGCATGTGGCAAAGGTAATGTCACAGTAGCTATGGGGGATTTCAACATGCAGGTGAACTGGGAGAATCAGGTTGGTGCTGGACCCCAGGATAGGGAGTTTATAGAGTGCCTACAGGATGCATTCTTGGAACAGCTTGTACGAGAGCCAACCAGGGACAAGGCTATTCTAGATTTAGTGCTATGTAATGAACAGGATTTGATAAGCGATCTTGCAGTAAAGGAGCCATTAGGAGGTAGTGATCATAATATGATAAGTTTTTATCTGCAATTTGAGAAGAATAAGGGCAGCTCGGAGGTGTCAGTTTTGCAGTTGAACAAAGGAGACTATGGAGCCATGAGGGAGGAGCTGGCCAAAGTTGACTGGACGGATATCCTAGCAGAAAAGACTGTGGAACAGCAATGGCAGGTATTCTTGGGAATAATGCACAAGGTGCAAAATCAGTTCATCTCCCGGAGAAGGAAGGATTCAAAGGGGGGAAAGGGGCCACAGTGGTTGACAAAGGAAGTCAGAGATTGCATAGCATTAAAAAAAAGGAAGCATGACAGAGCTAAGGTGAGTGAGAGGACAGAAGATTGGGAAATTTTTAAGGAACAACAGAACTTAACTAAAAAGGCAATATGGGGAGAAAAAATGAGGTATGAACACAAGCTAGCCAGGAATATAAAGGAGGATAGCAAAAGCTTTTTTAGGTATGTGAAGTGAAAGAAGATAGTTAAGAACAATGTTGGTCCCTTGAAGAATGAATTGGGTGAAATTTTTTTATTTATTTATTAATTTTTTAGAAAATTACAAAGAATAAATGTGACGATAAAATAGTAAGAAAAAGAAAAATAATATTAATCCTCCCCCCCCTTAACCCTTATCTAAAGAAAGAAAAAAAAGAAAGACGAAAAAGATTGCTTGGATATCGGAGGATCCCCACATGCTCCACGGAGTTTAAAATAATTTTAATATTTATTTTTACTTTCCCCAATTACTTTATAATTTTATCTTCAAAGGACCTATGTATTTAATCCTATCTTTTGTAGGTATGGGAAACAAATTTTCAAAATGATATCATATTCATTTCTTAGATTATATGTAATTTTTTCAAGTGGAATACAACTATATATTTCATTATTCCAACGATCCATTGTTAAATATAAATCAGATTTCCAAGTAACTGCGATAACTTTTTTGGCTACTGCCAATGCAATTTTTATAAATCTTTCCTGATACTTATTCAATTTAGGTTTCGGTATTGTCCCTTCAATATCTCCTAATAAAAATAATATTGGACTATGTGGGAGTTGTACTCCAGTAATTTGTTCCAATCAAAGTCTTAGATTTATCCAAAATGGTTGAATTTTAAAACAAGACCAAGTAGAATGTAAAAAAGTACCAATTTCTTGATTACATCAAAAACATTGGTCAGACATATTTGAATTCAATCTATTTATTTTCTGTGGTGTTATAAATAATTGATGTAAAAATTATATTGTATTAATCTAAGTCGAACATTTATTGTATTTATCATACTATCAGAACATAATCTTGACCAACTTTTTCCATCAATTTTAACATTCAAATCAGATTCCCATTTTTGTCTTGATTTATGAATTCCTGATTTAATTGTCTGTTTTTGAATCAAATTGTATATACAAGATGTAAATTTTTTAATTTTTCCTTTTTGAATTAATATTTCTATTTCACTAGGTTTTGGCATCAACATTGTTTGACCCAGCTTTTCTCGTAAATAAGCCTTTAATAGAAAATAACAGAAAAGGTTGTTGTTTGATATTTGATATTTACTTTTTAATTGAACAAACGACATCAATTTACCTCCTTCAAAACAATCACCTATATATTTAATCCCCTTTTGGAACCAATTATGTAAAAGTTTATTATCCATTGTAAAAGGAATCAGTCTATTTTGAATTAAAGTTCTTTTTACTAATAAAGATTTCTTTATCTCATCGTCCATATTTACCTTATTCCATAAATCAATCAAGTGTCTTAATATAGGAGATACTTTTTTTTCCCGTATCCATTTGGATTCCCATTTATATACAAAATCTTCTGGTATGTTTTTTCCTATCTTATCTAATACTATTCTAATCCATGCCATTTTTTTTCATCAAAAAAGACGCAATAAATCAAAGTTGATTTGCTTTACAATAATTCTTAAAATTTGGAAGTTGTAACCCTCCAAAATCAAATTTACATATCAATTTTTACAATGATATTCTTGACATCTTTCCTTTCCAAAGAAATTTCCTTGCATATTTATTCAGTTCTTGAAAAAACTTCTGAGGTAATTGTATTGGTAAAGTTTGGAATAAATATTGCAGTCTAGGAAACATATTCATTTTTACAGCATTAACTCTACCTATTAACGTTATTGTTAACATCATCCATTTATCAAGATCCTCTTTTTGTTTAATAATGGCAAATAATTTTATTTATATAAATTTTTTGCATCATTATCAACTCTAATACCTAAATATTTTATCCCATTTATTGACCATCGAAATTGAGTTACTAATCGACATTGATTATAATTTCCTTTGGTAAGGGGTAAAATTTCACTTTTATCCCAATTTACTTTATACCCTGATACTTTCCCATATTCTTCCAATCTAAAAGATAATCTTTGCAAAGATTGCAATGGGTTTGTTAAATAAATCAAAACATCATCAGCAAATAAATTAATCTTATATTCTTCTTGATTAACTCTAAAACCCCCAATGTCTGAATCAGTTCTAATTAATTCAGCTAATGGTTCTATTGCCAATACATATAAAGCAGGTGATAATGGGCAGCCTTGTCTGGTTGACCTCGTTAAGCAAAATGGTGTTGAAATCTGACCATTTGTAATTACTTTAGCTTGAAGATTAGTATTTAAGGTTTTAATCCATTGTATAAAAGATTTTCCTAACTCATATTTTTCCAATACCTTAAATAAAAAATCCCATTCCAATCTATCAAATGCTTTTTCTGCATCCAAAGCAACTGCCACACTCATTTCCTCTCTTTTTTGTGCCAAATGAATTATACTAAGTAACCGGGTTATATTATCCATCGATTGTCTGTTTTTAATAAAACCTTTTTGATCCATATGTATTAACTTTGGTAAATATTTAGATATTCTATTAGATAAAATTTTTGCTATTATTTTATAATCTGTATTCAACAAAGAAATATGCCTATATGATGTTGTTTTTAAAGGATCTCTATCTTTTTTTTGGCAATACAGTTATGATCGCTGTTAAAAAAGATTGTGGGAGTTTATGCATTCTTTCCACGATATATTAATTCCATAAAAGGAATTAATAAATCTTTAATTTTTTTTATAAAATTCAGGAGGAAAACCATCTTCTCCTGGGGATTTATTACTCTGAAGTGATCCTAAAGCTTCTTCAACCTCTTTTAATGTAAAGGGCATATTTAATCCTTCCTGTTCTTCCAAATTTAATTTTGGAAGGGTTATTTGTGATAAAAATGCATCTATCTCAGCAATCTTATTTTGTGATTCTGATTGATATAGTTCAGTATAAATTTTTTTGAAAGTTTCATTAATTTCTAAAGGTTTATAAGTAACCTTATTTACACTTGTTCTAATTGCATTTATTGTTTTAGAACCCTGTTCTGTTTTCAACTGCTAAGCAAGAATCTTATGTGATCTTTCACCTAATTCGTAATATTTCTGTTTAGTTCTCATAATTACTTTTTCTGTACAATATGTCTGGAGTGTATGATATTGTAGTTTTTTATTAACAAGTTGTCTTCATTTTTCTTCTGTCATATATCTTTGAGATTCTTTCTCTAACTTTATAATATCTTTTCCCAATTGATCTATTTCTGCCATGTAATCCTTCTTAATTTTAGATGTATAACATAATCTGACCCCTTAAATATGCTTTCATCATTTCCCATAATACAATTTTATCCTCAACTGAATGTAAATTTGTATCAAAAAAAATTGAATGTTTTTTCATAAAATCACAAAAATCTTGACGTTTTAATAAAATTGAATTAAATCTCCATCTATAGATTGATTCCTCCTTATCCATCATTATCATTATCATTATCAAGTGGGAATGATCTGACTGTATTCTTGCTTTATATTCCACACTTTTCACTCTATCCTGAATATTTTTTGATAATACAAAAGAATGGGTGAAATTGTTATGGGAAACAGAGAAATGGCAGAAGAATTTAATAAGTACTTTAGATTTGTCTTCACTAAGGAAGACTCAAGCAATCTACCAGATGTATGGATGGGCCAAGGACATAGGGTAACAGAGGAAATGAAACAGATTGACATTAGGAAGGAAACAGTGATGAGTGGACTGATGGGTCTGAAGGCTAACAAATCCCCAGATACAGATGGTCTGCATCCTAGGATACTAAAGGAGGTGGCCCTGGAAATTGCGGATGCATTGGTAATCATTTTCCAATGTTCCTTAGATTCAGGATCAGTTCCTGAGGATTGGAGAATGGCTAATGTTATCCCACTTTTTAAGAAAGGAGGGAGGGAGAAAACAGAGAACTATTGACCTGTCAGCCTAACATCAGTAGTGGGGAAGATGTTAGAGTCCATTATTAAAGATGAAATAGTGGCATATTTAGATAGCAGTGATAGGATTGGGCCGAGCCAGCATGGATTTACCAAGGGTAAATCATGCTTTACTAATCTGCTGGAGTTTTTCGAGGATGTAACCAGGAAGTTAGACAAGGGAGATCCAGTGGATGTACTGTACCTCGATTTTCAGCAGGCATTTGATAAAGTCCCACATAGGAGATTGATGGGTAAAATCAAAGCTCATGGCATTGGGGGGGGGAGACATTGACATGGATAGAAAACTGTTTGGCAGATAGAAAGCAAAGGGTTGCGGTGAATGGGTGTTTCTCGGAATGGCAGGTGGTGACTAGTGGGGTGCCACAGGGCCTGGTATTGGGACCACAGCTGTTTACGATTTACGTCAACGATTTAGATGAAGGCATTGAGAATAACATCAGCAAGTTTGCTGATGATACTAAGCTGGGTGGCAGTGTGACATGTGATGAGGATGTTAGGAGAATTCAGGGTGACTTGGATAGGCTGGGTGACTGGGCAGATACTTGGCAGATGACGTTTAATGTAAATAAGTGTGAGATTATCCACTTTGGGAGTAAGAACAGGAAGGCAGATTATTATCTGAACTGTGTAAAGTTAGGTAAGGGAGAAATACAAAGAGAACTAGGAGTCCTTGTTCATCAGTCACTGAAGGCGAATGAGCAAGTGCAGCAGGCAGTGAAGAAGGCCTTTATTACAAAGGGAATTGAGTACAAGAGCAAGGAAATCCTCTTGCATTTGTACAGGGCCCTGGTGAGACCACACCTGGAGTATTGTGTACAGTTTTGGTCTCCAGGGTTAAGGAAGGGACATCCTGACTGTAGAGGAAGTGCACCGTAGATTCACAAGGTTAATTCCTGGAATGTCAGGACTGTCTTACGCAGAGAGGTTAGAGAGACTGGGCTTGTACACGCTGGTATTAAGGAGATTGAGAAGGGACCTGATTGCAACATATAAGATTATTAAGGGATTGGACAAGATGGAGGCAGAAAATATGTTCCAGATGCTGTGAGAGTCCAGTACCAGAGGGCATGGTTTGAGAATAAGGGATAGGTCATTTAGGACAGAGTTAAGGAAAAACTTCTTCTCCCAGAGAGCTGTGGGGGTCTGGAATGCACTGCCTCGGAAGGCAGTGGAGGCCAATTCTCTGGATGCTTTCAAGGAGGAGCTAGATAGGTATCTTATGGATAGGGGAATCAAGGGATATGGGGACAAGGCGGGAACTGGGTATTGATAGTAGATGTTGAGCCATGATCTCAAATGGTGGTGCAGGCTCGAAGGGCCGAATGATCTACTTCTGCAACTATTGTCTATTGGTGTTCATA
This sequence comes from Hemitrygon akajei, assembly GCF_048418815.1. Classification (NCBI taxonomy): domain Eukaryota; kingdom Metazoa; phylum Chordata; class Chondrichthyes; order Myliobatiformes; family Dasyatidae; genus Hemitrygon; species Hemitrygon akajei. The sequence goes on from NW_027331963.1 coordinate 1,037,372, forward strand.
TTTATGTCTTTGAGAGGACTCACCCCAGCATCCAGGGGCCCCCATGTTAACACATTTCCGTCTTTCTGTTATACCTATGCTAAACAGTTAGAACTAGGGGTCTGCTGGGTTTGTGCTGAAATTCCACAGCATGGTAAAACTATGGTTCCAATGTCAGTAATCCTGCTCAAGCAGAGTGAGGAACTCTCAGCCTGGGCTTTCTCAAATAACATCCGGGGAAGTGAGATGAGGACCTGTGTTCCAGTGAGAGGTGACTGTGGCTGTCAGTGTTTTGACGGATGGTGTCTCAGGCCAGCACCAATTGGAACTTCCAATACTGGGAAACATGCATCCTGGCCATACCTGCAGGTGCCCAGCAGAAGAGAGGAATAACTGAGACTGATTGATTTTGGAGGATCACTTTTCTCTCCTGTGGAGTAGCCAGGAATTCATGACAGATAATCAATTTGGATACAGCACTTGAGGAGTTGGCCACAATACTGCAGGGGCCCTGACAGAAACACAGGCCCAAGTAACAGAAATATCCACTGAAATTATTGCAATCCAGCAAACAGTCATACAGAATCGTAGGGCTTTAGAGTTTATCCCAGCTGAGAAAGAGGGAAGCTGTGCTGTTATTGACACAGAATGCTGCACCTATATCCCTCATGAATCTACTAACATTACATCCCTCTCCGAGCACACTGCAAATGAGATTGACAGCATCAAGAAAGTGGGCAGGATTTACACGAGTTCTCCGAAGGATCGTAATGGTGATCTTCGAAGTCCTGTTTGGTAATATGTGGGGCATGATACTGCATTACGTCCTAATAGTTCTACATATCTTTGTTATAATTACTGTTGTACACTGTCTTTACCCACTGATAAGTCAATGCTGTCGTCAGTTGCTTTCTCTGTAAAAGGTTACTGCGTTGTTGATAATGTAATGATCAAAAGGAGGGAAGGATAAAGTCTGTAAAATGGTTAACACTTCGTTAAACATTTGCAGCCTGTTTTTCTGAAAGAAACTGCTGATGATCAACCGATGTGCTGAGCCATGTTTCTTCTTGTGGGTAGCTGGCTAGGGTTTCAAGATGCTTATCTCCTTGCGCATTCACATGCAGAGATAGGATAGCTTCAGTCTGTTCTGTGTGTGTAAACCATTATGACTATTTTGTAGTTTGTCTTTAGGGGCTCCAGCCTGTCATGTAGTAAATATGCATTCTTGGAACAGCTTGTATGAGAGCCAACCAGGGACAAGGCTATTCTGGATTTAGTGTTATGGAATGAAAAGGATATGATATGCGATCTTAAGTAAAGGAGCCATTAGGAGGTAGTGATCATAATATGATGTTTTTATCTGCAAATTGAGAAGGATAAGGGCAGCTCAGAGGTGTCAGTGTTGCAGTTGAATAAAGGAGACTATGAAGCCATAAGGGAGGAGCTGGCCAAAGTTAACTGGATGGATATCCTAGCAGAAAATACAGTGGAACAGCAATGGCAGGTATTCTTGGGAATAATGTACAAGGTGCAAAATCAGTTCATCCCCAGGAGAAGGAAGGATTCAAAGGGGGGAAAGGGGCCACAGTGGTTGACAAAGGAAGTCAGAGATTGCATAGCATTAAAAAAAAAAGTAAGTATGACAGACCTAAGGTGAGTTGGAGGAGGGATGATTGGGAATTTTTTAAGGAACAACAGAACTTAACTAAAAAGGCAATATGGGGAGAAAAAATGAGGTACGAACGCAAACTAGCCAGGAATATAAAGGAGGATAGCAAAAGCTTTTTTAGGTATGTGAAGAGAAAGAAGATAGTTAAAAACAATGTTGGGCCCTTGAAGAATGAATTGGGTGAAATTGATATGGTAAACAGAGAAATGGCAGAAGAATAAGTACTTTAGATCTGTCTTCACTGAGGAAGACACAAGCAATCTCCCAGATGTATGGATGGGCCAAGGACATAGGGTAACAGAGGAAATAAAACAGATTGACATTAGGAAGGAAATGGTGATGAGTAGACTGATGGGACTGAAGGCTGACAAATCCCCAGGTCCAGATGGTCTGCATCCTAGGGTACTAAAGGATGTGGCCCTGGAAATTGTGGATGCATTGGTAATCATTTTCCAATGTTCCTTAGATTCAGGATCAGTTCCTGAGGATTGGAGAATGGCTAATGTTATCCCACTTTTTAAGAAAGGAGGGAGGGAGAAAACAGAGAACTATCGACCTGTCAGCCTAACATCAGTAGTGGGGAGGATGCTAGAGTCCATTATTAAAGATGAAATTGTGGCATATCTAGATAGCAGTGATGGGATTGGGCTGAGCCAGCATGGATTTACCAAGGGTGAATCATGCTTGACTAATCTATTGGAGTTTTTCAAGGATGTAACCAGGGAGTTAGACAAGGGAGATCCAGTGGATGTAGTGTACCTCGATTTTCAGAAGGCATTTGATAAAGTCCCACATAGGAGATTGATGGGTAAAATCAAATCTCATGGCATTGGGGGGAAGACATTGACATGGATAGAAAACTGGTTGGCAGATAGAAAGCAAAGGGTTGCGGTGAATGGGTGTTTCTCGGAATGGCAGGTGGTGACTAGTGGGGTGCCACAGGGCTCGGTATTGGGACCACAGCTGTTTACGATTTACGTCAACGATTTAGATGAAGGCATTGAGAATAACATCAGCAAGTTTGCTGATGATACTAAGCTGGGTGGCAGTGTGACATGTGATGAGGATGTTAGGAGAATTCAGGGTGACTTGGATAGGCTGGGTGAGTGGGCAGATACTTGGCAGATGACGTTTAATGTGAATAAGTGTGAGATTATCCACTTTGGGAGTAAGAACAGGAAGGCAGATTATTATCGGAATGGTGTAGAGTTAGGTAAGGGAGAAATACAAAGAGATCTAGGAGTCCTTGTTCATCAGTCACTGAAGGTGAATGAGCAAGTGCAGCAGGCAGTGAAGAAGGCTAATGGAATGTTGGCCTTTATTACAAAGGGAATTGAGTACAAGAGCAAGGAAATCCTCTTGAATTTGTACAGGACCCTGGTGAGACCACACCTGGAGTATTGTGTACAGTTTTGGTCTCCAGGGTTAAGGACGGGTCATCCTGGCTGTAGAGGAAGTGCAGCGTAGATTCACAAGCTTAATTCCTGGGATGCCAGGACTGTCTTACGCAGAGCGGTTAGAGAGACTGGGTTTGTACACGCTGGAATTAAGGAGATTGAGAGGGGATCTGATTGCAACATATAAGATTATTAAGGGATTGGACAAGATGGAGGCAGAAAATATGTTCCAGATGCTGGGAGAGTCCAGTACCAGATGGCATGGTTTGAGAATAAGGGGTAGGTCATTTAGGACAGAGTTAAGGAAAAACTTCTTCTCCCAGAGAGCCGTGGGGGTCTGGAATCCACTGCCTCAGAAGGCAGTGGAGGCCAATTCTCCGGATGCTTTCAAGGAGGAGCTAGATAGGTATCTTATGGATAGGGGAATCAATGGATATGGGGACAAGGCGGGAACTGGGTATTGATAGTAGATGATCAGCCATGATCTCAAAATGGTGGTGCAGGCTCGAAGGGCCGAATGGTCTACTTCTGCACCTATTGTCTATTGGTGTTCAAGTTTATGTCTTTGAGAGGGCTCACCCCAGCATCCGGGTGCACCCATGTTAACACATTTCTGTCTTTCTGTCATACCTATGCCAAACAGGTAGAACTAGGGGCCTGCCGGGTTTGTGCTGAAATTCCACAGCATGGTAAAACTATGCTTCCAATGTCAGTAATCTTACTCAACCAGAGTGAGGAACTCTCAGCCTGGGCTTTCTCAAATACAATCCGGGGAAGTGAGATGAGGACCTGTGTTCCAGTCAGAGATGACTGTGGCTGTCAGTGTTTCGAGGAATGGTGTCTCAGGCCCCCACCAAACGGAACTTCCAATACTGGGAAGCATGCATCCTGGCCATACCTGCAGGTGCCCAGCAGAAGAGAGGAATAACTGAGACTGCTTGATTTTGGATGATTACTTTTCTCTCCTATGGAGTAGCCAGGAATTCATGACAGATAATCAATTTGGCTACAAGCACTTGAGGAGCTGGCCACAATACTGCAGGGGCCCCTGGCAGAAACACAGGCCCAAGTAACAGAAATATCCACTGAAATTATTGCAATCCAGCAAACAGTCATACAGAATCGTACGGCTTTAGAGTTTATCCCAGCTGAGAAAGAGGGAAGCTGTGCTATTATTGACACAGAATGCTGCACCTATATCCCTGATGAATCTACTAACATTACACCCCTCTCCGAGCACACTGCAAAGGAGATTGACAGCATCAAGAAAGTGGGCAGGATTTACACGGGTTCACCGAAGGGTCGAAATGGTGATCTTCAAAGGCCTGTCTGGTAATATGTGGGGCATGATACTGCATTATGTCCTAATAGTTCTACATATCTTTGTTATAATTACTGTTGTACACTGTCTTTACCCACTGATAAGTCAATGCTGTTGTCAGTTGCCTTCTCTGTAAAAAGTTACTGTGTTGTTGATAATGTAATGATCAAAAGGAGGGAATGATAAAATCTGTAAAATGGTTGACACTTCGTTAAACAATAGCAGCCTCTTTTTCTGAAAGAAACTGCTGATGATCAACTGATGTGCTGAGCCATGTTTCTTCTTGTGGGTAGCTAGCTAGGGTTTCAAGATGCTTATCTCCTTGCGCATTCACATGTAGAGATAGGACAGCTTCAGTCTGTTCTCTGTGTGTAAACCATTATGACTATTTAGTAGTTTGTCTTTAGGGGCTCCAGCCTGTCATGTAGTAAATATGCATTCTTGGAACAGCTTGTACGAGAGCCGACCAGGGACAAGGCTATTCTGGATTTAGTGCTATGTAATGAAAAGGATTTGTTAAGCGATCTTAAGTAAAGGAGCCATTAGGACGTAGTGATCATAATATGATAAGTTTCTATCTGCAATTTGAGAAGGATAAGGGCAGCTCAGAGATGTCAGTGTTGCAGTTGAACAAAGGAGACTATGGAGCCATAAGGGAGGAGCTGGCCAAAGTTAACTGGATGGATATCCTAGCAGAAAAGACAGTGGAACTGCAATGGCAGGTATTCTTGGGAATAATGTACAAGGTGCATAAGGATTCAGAAGGCTCGATTTTCAGAAGGCATTTGATAAAGTCCCACATAGGAGATTGATGGGTAAAATCAAAGCTCATGGCATTGGGGGGAAGACATTGACATGGATAGAAAACTGGTTGGCAGATAGAAAGCAAAGGGTTGCGGTGAATGGGTGTTTCTCGGAATGGCAGGTGGTGACTAGTGGGGTGCCACAGGGCTCGGTATTGGGACCACAGCTGTTTACGATTTACGTCAACGATTTAGATGAAGGCATTGAGAATAACATCAGCAAGTTTGCTGATGATACTAAGCTGGGTGGCAGTGTGACATGTGATGAGGATGTTAGGAGAATTCAGGGTGACTTGGATAGGCTGGGTGTGTGGGCAGATACTTGGCAGATGACGTTTAATGTGAATAAGTGTGAGGTTATCCACTTTGGGAGTAAGAACAGGAAGGCAGATTATTATCAAAATGGTGTAGAGTTAGGTAAGGGAGAAATACAAAGAGATCTAGGAGTCCTTGTTCATCAGTCACTGAAGGTGAATGAGCAAGTGCAGCAGGCAGTGAAGAAGGCTAATGGAATGTTGGCCTTTATTACAAAGGGAATTGAGTTCAAGAGCAAGGAAATCCTCTTGCATTTGTACAGGGCCCTGGTGAGACCACACCTGGAGTATTGTGTACAATTTTGGTCTCCAGGGTTAAGGAAGGGACATCCTGGCTGTAGAGGAAGTGCAGCGTAGATTCACAAGGTTAATTCCTGGGATGTCAGGACTGTCTTACGCAGACAGGTTAGAGAGACTGGGTTTGTACACGCTGGAATTAAGGAGATTGAGAGGGGATCTGATTGCAACATATAAGATTATTAAGGGATTGGACAAGATGGAGGCAGAAAATATGTTCCAGATGCTGGGAGAGTCCAGTACCAGAGGGCATGGTTTGAGAATAAGGGGTAGGTCATTTAGGACAGAGTTAAGGAAAAACTTCTTCTCCCAGAGAGCTGTGGGGGTCTGGAATGCACTGCCTCAGAAGGCAGTGGAGGCCAATTCTCTGGATGATTTCAAGGAGGAGCTGGATAGGTATCTTATGGATAGGGTAATCAATGGATATGGGGACAAGGCAGGAACCGGGTATTGATAGTAGATGATCAGCCATCATCTCAAAATGGTGCTGCAGGCTCGAAGTGCCGAATGGTTTACTTCTGCACCTATTGTCTATTGTTTATATCTTTGGCTCACGCCTGTCTTGTGTGGGGGGTATATGGATGGAGATATCTGTGGTGTAATGGGAATTGTTAGTCAGTTAGTGGATTTGGTGGGTACAGTCACAGACTGTTCCCGTTTGAGCGACTAACTAAGTAAGCCCCGGGTGCTTGGATTAAAGAGTTTGTACCATACGGTCTCTGAGTGACTTTATCCGGATTCAACTTCCACAGAATGGGAGTGGTTTTAAAGGGCTGGGCTGCTCGAAGTTCATTACCAGACCTGGAGTGATTGCAACTGGGTCTGACAGAGACATAACTGGTACTAATGGGCACTTTCAGTCTCACTCCTACTATATCCCACCTTCCCTTATACAGGTATGTAATGTCTAAAGGACCAGTGTTTGAGTAAATGAGACTCACCAAACTTTCTCCTGACTGTATCAATGGAATCTCAGAGTCTCTTGAGTCAGAAGGCTTTCTCTCCAGTTAATGCTCTCAGTCCTCAGGCTGGTTCACTTGTTGCTGTTCCCTCGTCTTCAGCCTTGGTTTGCTTCTAGTTGGTGTTTTTCTTCAAATAAACCTCTCACCGCAGGTCTAACTTTAACCAGAGAGACAATGAAGCACAATAACAATAAAAAGGAGTACAAACATTTCTGGTTAATGTTACTAAGAACAAAACAATATGGGATAAGGAGGAGCCATCATGCAGTCAGGAACAGAATTAGGTGATTCGATTCATCTGGTCTGCCCCACCATTTAACCACAGCTGATTTTCATTCCAACACCATATTCCTGTCTTCCTCCTGTAACCCTGAGCTGTTCAGCAATCACCAATATGTTAATCTCTGTCATAAATATACCCAAATGGCAGCTTCAACCAACCTCTGTGGCAACAAATTCCACAGATCAAACATCTTCTGGCCAAATTTTTTCTTCACTCAGTTTTAAAGGGAAGCTTCTTTATTCCGAGACTGTGCTGTCAGATCACAGTCTAATGGAAATATGCTCTCCATGTCCACTGTATCCAGGCTTTTCAGCATTTGGTAGGTTTACTTAACCAAACATCCCCCACCACCCCCACCGTCCCTCTGAACTCCATTGAGCACAGGTCCAAAACAATCAAATGCTCCTCATACATAACGCCGAACATTCCTGAGATTATTCTTGTAAACCTTGTTCACAACAACTGTACTGAACACATTTCTAGGAATAACAAACTAATTGGCACCAGGGTAATTTGCAGGGAAAAGTTGTGGTTACTTTATTGTTCAACTGTCACAGAGTGAGCCATTTCCACTTCCACATTAAAAACGGTACATTTCAGGAAACATAAACCAATCCAGAGTGAATGTAATAAAAAGAAATTGGTATTACCAAACTGCTCAGCATGTAAGGAACAGCTGTGGGGAGAGGAACAATCTTTACAATTCAGGTTAATAACATTTTGTCAGAATGACATCAAACATTTTCAGTTTTTAGTGCAGATCTTCAGCAACTTGAGATTCTGCCCGATTTCCACCACTTTATCCAGATTTGACTTCCACAAAATGCGAGTGATTTTAAAGGGCTGGGCTGCTGGAAGCACATTACCAGACCTGGTGTGATTGCAACTGTGTCTGACAGAGGCATAAATGGTTCTTCTGGGCACATTCAGTCTCACCAACTATTTCCCACCTTCTATTGTACAGGTATGTAATGTATAAAGGACCAGTGTTTGAGTAAATGAGACTCACCAAACTTCCTCCTCACTGACTCACTGGGAACTCCAAGTCAGCTGATTCAGAGTTGTTCTCTCCAGTTGATGCTCTCAGTCCTCGGGCCAGTTCACTTGTTGCTATTCCCACATCTTTAGCCATGGTTTGCTTCCAGTTGGGGTTTTTCTTCCAATAAACCTCTCACCGCAGGTCTAACATTAACCAGAGAGATAATGAAGCACATTAACAATGAAAAGGAGAACCAAACATTTCTGCTTAATGTTACTAAGAACAAAACTCACTGAAATTTAAACGTTGAAGCCAAATATAATAATCTCAGTGAACAATCTTTTATTGTCCCTCACACATCACAAAACAATATGGGATAAGAAGGAGTCATTATTCTGTCATGGTAATACATAAGACACAGGAACAGGATTAGGTGATTTGATCCATCTGGGCTATAAACGTGCAGGAGCAATGTGTGGTTAAGTGCCATGCTCAAGGATACAACGCACTGCCTGGCCTGAGGCTCAAACTCATGACCTTCAGATTGCTTAACCACTTGGCCACATGCACATCACAGAAACCACTCTCCCCCCTAGACTTCCCAGTCCCTCGGTAAAGCAGGCAGTGAAATCAAAGATCCCCACAACCTGGGACGTTCTCCTTTCTCACCCACCCCAGTCCGGGAGAAGACACAACAGCCAGAAAGCTCAACTGCAAATGTGAGCAGCCTTAGGAAACGAGGCGAGTTGGGGGAAGTTAACGGGACTCAGTGACCAATGTCAGATCCCCCAACACAACATAGGGGAAGCATCCTGACCCACCCGGGGACTCTGAGCACACACCACATCATCTTGCATCGCTAAGTGAAGGGCAGGGCAGATCGACAGTAAACAGCCTCACGTGACCTGTTGGTGGGTCTCCCATTTCAACTCTGCGGAAATAGACTGCCTGGGCTCCAGGTTTGGATCGTTCAATGCAGATTAAGTGAAGTCTACACATTTTTGACCAGCCCAGATAATCAGAAAATAAATGAGTAATTGGTCCTCAGTTCGGGGCTCACGGCCAACATCAGATCTCCCAGCTTGGGATCGGTCTCAATACTCACCGATGGGAACGCGATATCTTCGGCCCACAGACAGTGATCCCGACCCCTGGCTCCCCCACCCAGGAGGTGAGGACCCTTCCCTCAATCCCACAGATGAGCGGAAAAGAAAACACCGCTCGGCCGGAGACAGTGAACATGCGCAAAGTGAGTGTCACATCATCCAGAGGGCAGGGCCTCAGAAACAGATGCACAGCTGTTGCCCATCTGCTGTTAAATGGGAGGGGCAAACGGGATCACGTGACCAGTCGTGTCTCCCACCCCAGGCAGAGTTTTCCAGCTACCCACCGTTCTGTGTAAAGAAACAAACTTGCTGCTTACATCTCTTCTCACCATAAATATATTAGACATTTCAACCCCCAGGAAAAATAGATTGTCTGTCCACTCAGAATCAGAATCAGGTTTATTATCACCGGTGTGTGTCATGAAATTTGAAAACTGTGCAGCAGCAGTTCAATGCAATACATATCATAGAAGGGAAAAAAACAAAATAAAATAATAAAAATAAACAACTAAATCATTTACAGTATATCTGAGACCCTTACTCTTTGTGATTTTGATAAATGACCTGGATGAGGAAGTGGAGGGATGGGTTAGCAAGTGTGCTGATGACACAAAGGTTGCGGGAGTTGTGGACAGTGTGGAGGGCTGTCAGAGGTTTCAGTGGGACATTGATAGGATGCAAAAATGGGCTGAAAAGTGGCAGATGGAGTTCAACCAAGATAAGTGTGAAGTGGTTCATTTTGTTAGGTCAAACATGATGGCAGAATATAACATTAATGGTAAGACTCTTGGCAGTGTGGAGGATCAGAGGGATCCTGCGGTCCCAGTCCATAGGACACTCAAAGTTGCTACGCAGGTTGATTCTGTGGTTAAGAAGGCCTATGGTGCATTGACCTTCAACAATCGTGGGATTGAATTTAGGAGCCGAGAGGTAATGTTGCAGCTATTTGTGATGCTGGTCACACCACACTGTGCTCAATTCTGGTTGCCTCACTACACGAAGCATGTGGAAACCATAGAAATGGTGCAGAGGATATTTACACAGATGTTGCCTGGATTGGGGAGCATGCCTTATTAGAATAGTTTGAATGAACTCGGCCTTTTCTACTTGGAGCAATGGAGGATGAGAGGTGACCTGATAGAGGTGTATAAGATGATGAGAGGCATTGATCGTGTGGATAGTCAGAGACTTTTTCCCAGGTCTGAAATGGTTATGAAAAGACAGCACAGGTTTAAGCTGCTGGGGAGTAGTTGCAGAGGAAATGTTACGGATAAGTTTTTTTACTCAGAGAGTGGTGAGTGTGTGCAATTGGCTACCAGCAATGGTGGTGGAGGTGGGTAGAATATGGTCTTTTGGATAGGTACCTGGAGACACTGGAGAAAAATAAAGAAATACTAGCTTAGAAAAATAGAGGGCTATGGGTAACCATAGTAATTCCTAAGGTAGGGACATGTTGGCACAACTTTGTGGGCCGAAGGTCTTGTATTGTGCTGTAGGTTTTCTATGTTTCTGTGAATAAATTAAAAATCGTGCAACAAACAGAAATACTATATATTTTAAATGTGAGGTAGTGTTCAAGGGTTCAATATCCATTTAGCAATCGGATGGCAGAGGGGAAGAAACTGTTCCTGAATCCACTGAGTGTGAGCCTTCAGACTTCTGTACCTCCTTACCTGCTGGTAACACTGAGAAAACCACATGCCCTGGGTGCTGGAGGTCCTTGCTAATGGACGCTGCCTTTCTGAGACATGGCTTCTAATCCTCTGGTAATCTTATAAACGTCTATCCAGTCTCACCCCAGCTGGCACGACTCCAGAGAAAACAACACAATTTTGTCCAACCTCCCGATAAAGCTCAGGTCCTCTAATCCAGGCAATATCCTGGTAAACCTTTTCTGCGCCCACTCCAAAGCCCCGACATCCTTCCGAGAATGGGGGCGACCAGAACTGTATGAAACACTCCAGATGTGGTCTAACGAGTTTTATAAAGCTGCAACACAACTTCATGACTTTTGAACTCAGTGCTTCAACTGATAAAGACAACCATGTCATTTGCCTTCTTAACCACCCGATCAATCTGTGCAGTCTCTTTCAGGGAGCGATGAACTTGGGGTCTAAGATCCCTCTGATCATCACTGTTCAGGGTTTTGCATTTAACAGTGTACTGTCTCATACATTCGACCTACCGAGCTGCCAAGATGATCATCACTAATCAAATCACACTGAGATTTCTCAGGTCCTGTTGAATTTATTGCCAAGTGCACAAGTACGGGAAGGTACAGGTACAGAGAAAAACTGACTTGTGGCAGCATCACAGGCAAGTACATTCAGATGAACACACAGAACAGCAATTATACAATTCTCTGTCAGTAACAGTATAGAAACGTGTTTTACGTCATCCTGCTAATAGGACCAGAACAACAGGGGCTGAGCGGCGGCTCATCTCAGACGGTTCTGTGTGAAGGTCTCACAACCCGGACCGACCCCGGCAGATTCTGTGAAGGAAGCGAGGCGAAGCCTCCCCCACCCCCACCTTTTATTCTCCAGTCCTGCCGAAGTGTTTCGGCCGGTAATGGCGACTGTATTCTTCCCCTAGATGCTGCCCGGCCTGCTGAGTTCCTCCAGCATTTTGTGCGCGTTGCTCGCATTTCCAGCAACTGCAGATTTTCTCTTGTTTGAGTTCGGGAAAGTTAACTCACCACTCAACGTCAGACCTCCCCGCTCGGGACCGGCTTCAATACTCACCGAAGGGAAATCGTTGGTGTTGCCCCGCAGAGAATAATCCGTCTCCGGCTCCCCGTCCAAGGGGGCGAGGACCCCCTCCCGATCCCGATCCCGATCCCGAACCCTGACCCACTTCCACAAAGAACGAAAAAAACACTGCCTGGCTTGGGCCTGTGAGCATGCGCAATGTGCTTCTTATTGCGTCACATGTGGTGGGCGGGGCCACGGAAACAAACCCGCAAATGCTGCCGATCTGCGGTAAAACATGATCACGTTTCGCTGGAGGGTCTCCCATGTGACTGGTGACTGTTCCTCGCCCTTCACATACTGCCCTACCCACCGCCGCATTTCCCACATTATTTCATTATTTCCCTATATCATTTCCATACGTATTTAGATTTTCCCTCGATATCTTCCCCGATCACTTTCCGTCCAGCCCCAGGGCACAGAGTTATAGTTTTGATTCACTTTCCATCCCGACACACAATTCAGACCCACACAGAAAATGAGCAGGTTTCTTTTAAATCCGTCAACACACACAAAATGCTGGTGGAACGCAGCAGGTCAGGCAGCATCTATAGGGAGAAGCATTGTCGACGCTTCGGGCCGAGACCCTTCGTCAGTCCTGAAACGTTCCGAAACGTGGACAGCGCTTCTCCCTGTAGATGCTGCCTAACCTGCTGCGTTCCACCAGCATTTTGTGTGTGTTGCTTGAATTTCCAGCATCTGCAAATTTCCTCGTGCTTGTCATTTAAATCAGTCTATGTTTATAAACACTCATTTCTATTCACATTCCTCCGGCCTCACTGGACAGGAACACTGAAGCATTAAGTGAGAAACAACAGGAGGAGGCCATTCGGCCCCTTTAACCATCAGCAAGATGGAGGCTACTCTCCCATCTCAGCCACATGCTTCTACCGATCCTCATTTTCTCGATCCCTTGGGTCTCCACAAATCTGCCAGCCTCTGTTTTATGTGAGGACGATCACCGAGTCTTCAACACCCTCTGTGGTATGGATTTACAGACATTCACCACCCTCGGCGTGGAGACATTTCCCCTCATCTCAGTCCCGACATTTTCACTGCCATCATATTTGACCTACTAAAATTAACCACTTCACACTTACCTGGGCTGAACTCCATCTGCCACTTCTCAGCCCTGTTCTGCATCCTATCAATGTTCCGCAGTAAACTCTGACAGCCATCCACACTATCCACAAAACATCCAACCTTTGTGTCATCAGCAAACTTACCAACCCATCCCTCCACTTTCTCATCCAGGTCATTTTAAAAATCACAAAGAGTAAGGGTCCCAGTTCAGATCCCTGAGGCACTCCACTGGTCACCGGAACTTCATGCAGAATATGGCCCATCTACAACCACTCTTTGCCTTCAGTGGGCAAGCCAGTTCTGGATCCACAAAGCAATGTCCCCTTGGATCCCATGCCTCCTTACTTTCTCAATAAGCCTTACATGGGTTACCGTATCAAATGCCTTGCTGAAATCCATATACACTACATCTACTGTTCTTCCTTCATCAATGTGTTTAGTCACATCATCAAAAAATTCAATCGGGCTCGTAAGGCACGACCTGTCCTTCACAAAGTCATGCTAACTATTACTAATCATATTATACCTCTCCAAATGTTCAGATCCATAGCGACTTATCCAACTTGATGCTTTCCAAAAGCTGCAGCACATCCTCTTTCTCAATATCTACATGCTCAAGCTTTTCAGTCTGCTGCAAGTCATCAGTACAACCACTAAGAGCCTTTTCCATAGTGAATACTGAAGTAAAGTATTCATTAAGTACCTCTGCTATTTCCTCCGGTTCCAGACCCACTCTCCCACTGTCACACTTGATATCTCAGGGTGAAAGATGAAATATTTTTGGGGAATCTGAAGGGGAGTTCTTCACTCAGAGGTTGGTGAGAGTGTGGAATGAGCTGCCAGTGGAAGTGGTGGATGTGGGTTCGAGTTAGACACTAAAGAGAAATTTGGGTAAGGACATGGATGGGAAGTGTATGCAGGTAGTTGGCAGTAAAAACACAAACGGGTCGGTATTGACTAGAAGGGCAGAAATGCCTGTTTCAGTGCTGCTGGGCTCTGTGACTCTAATAATATTCTGATATGTAATTTCCACAGTCACTGGGACGTCTCATCATTGAGCAGATAATATCTTCTCCATTCTCTTTCACTCAGTCCGTCACTCAACACGTTCCATGTTTACAGGAAATCACAGAACTCACAGAGAAGGAAACCGTGACAGAGGATTCCCCGCTTTTCCTCAGACCTGGTGATGGGGAAAGGCTCCCAGTCCCAGAGAGTGATGTGGGAATCAGGAATGAGATTGCAAAGTTGGACAAAAGGCTGAAAGAATTTCTGCAGCTCGGTTTGGTAAAACAATGCACCGAACTGAAAATAACATTGAAATATTGCTGAAGTAACAAAGTACGTCAACAAAGTTCGGCCCATCATGTTGAGCTCAACCAAATAAATTAGCAACCAAATGGCCACTAAACTGATTCCTTGTGCCTGCACAATGTCCATCTCCCTCCATGTTCTTCACATTTATGTGCCTGTCTCAGCGTCTCTTAAAAGTCTCTAATATATCTGCCTCTACCATCACCCCAGGCATTCCAGACACCCACCAATCTCTGTGTGAATGAACTTGCCTCTCACATCTCCTTTGAACTTACCCCCTCTCACATTAACTGATAAAAACAATCACAATAAACATGCGATTGTACTGGAGTGAGTGTCATGGTCCGGTCCGTGAAATCCGCATTCCGGTTTACGGTCCGGTTCATTGATCCTCATTCCGGGATTTCCTGTTTTCCCTGGGTCCAATGGCTGCCTTAATTGAGGCACCTGATTCTCGTTTTGGGCTGGCTCCATAAATCGTTTCGGGATTCAGCTTCAATCTGCTGGACTGTTCTCTCCTTTCTTCCTGTTCCCGCACTTCTGAATCCTTGGCAGTTAGTTCGGCAGCTTATCTCAACAGTTATTTTAATCCATTTTATAAAAGATACCCCTAATCCATATTTTTCCAATACCTTAAATAAAAAATCCCATTCAATCTATCAAATGCTTTTTCTGCATCTAAAGCAACTGCCACACTCATTTCCTCCCTCTTTTGAGCCAAATGAATTATACTAAATAACCGAGTTACATTATCTGCCGATTGTCTATTTTTAATAAATCCTGTTTGATCCATATGTATTAATTTTGGTAAGTATTTAGATAGTCTGTTGGATAAGATTTTTGCTATTATTTTATAATCAGTGTTTAACAAAGAAATAGGTCTATATGATGTTGGCTTTAAAAGATCTCTATCTTTCTTTGGCAATACTATTAAAATAGCTGTCAAAAAAGATTCTGGAAGTTTATGAGTTCTTTACGCTTGATGTATTAACTCCACAAAAGGAGGAATTAATAAATCTTTAAACTTTTTATAAAATTCAGGTTGAAAACCATCTTCTCCTGGAGATTTATTGCTTTGAAATGATCCCAGAGCTTCTTCAACCTCTTTTAATGTAAAACGCATATCTAATCCCTTCTGTTCTTCCGTATTTAATTTTGGAAGAGTTATTTGTGATAAAAACCTTTCTATCTTGACATTATCATTTTGTGATTCTGATTTATACAATCCAGAATAAAAATTCTTGAAAGTTTCATTAATTTCTAAAGGTTTATAAGTAATTTTATTTACTCTTGTTCGAATTGCATTTATCGTTTTAGAAGTCTGGTCTGTTTTTAACTGCCATGCAAGGACCTTATGTCATCTTTCACCTAGTTCATAATATCTCTAAAGTAGTGACAAATGGTCAAATTTCAACACCATTTCAGTTAACAAGGGCAAGGTTGCCCATTATCACCTGCTTTATTTGTGTTGGCGATAGAACCATTAGCTGAATTAATTAGAATGGACCCAGATATTAAGGGTTTCAGAGTTAATCAGGAAGAATACAAGATTATCTTATTTGCTGATGATGTTCTGCTTTATTTAACAAACCCATTGCACTTGTTGCGTAAATTATTCTATAGATTTGAAGAATATGGGAAAATATCAGGTTACAAAATAAATTGGGATATAAGTGAAATTTTACGTCTTACTAAAGGCGATTATAGTCAATGTCGATTAATAACTCAATTTAGATGGCCGGCAAATGGTATAAAATATGTAGGTGTAAGAGTTGATAATGATATAAAGAACTTATACAAATTAAATTACTTACCATTATTGAAAAAAAATTCAAGAAGATCTTGATAAATGGATGATATTACCAATAACATTAGTAGGTAGAGTAAATACCGTAAAAATGAATATATTCCCTAGACTACAATACTTATTTCAATCACTACCAATACAATTACCCCAGAAGTTTTTTCAAGAGTTAAATAAATATGTGAGGAAGTTTCTTTGGAAAGGTAAGATGTCAAGAATATCGTTGGAAAAATTGACATGGAAACTTGATCTAGGAGGGTTACAACTTCCAAATTTTAAGAATTATTATAATGCAAATCAACTTAGATTTATTGCATCTTTTTTTGAGAAAGATAGACCGGCATGGATTAGAATAGAACTAGATAAAATAGGAGAAAATACACCAGAAGATTTTATATATAAATAGGAATCTAAATGGATACGGGAAAAGAAAGAATCTCCTATATTAAAACATTTGATTGACTAATGGAATAAGATAAATGTTGATGATGAGACAAAGAAATCTTTATTAGCAAAGAGATCTTTAATTCAAGATAGACTTATTCCTTTTACAATCGATGATCAACTTTTATATAATTGGTTTCAAAAAGGGATTAGATATATAGGAGATTGTTTTGAAGGAGGTATATTAATGTCATTTGATCAATTAAGGAATAAATATAAAGTATCAAACAACACTCTTTTTTGTTACTTCCAATTAAGGGCTTATTTAAGAGAAAAATTAGGTCAAACAATGTTATTGCCGAAATCTAAATAAAATAGAAACTTTAATTCAAAAAGGAAAAACTAAAAAAATTATTTCTTGTATGTATAGCTTGATTCAAAAACAGGCATTTAAACAAGGAGTCCATAAGTCAAGACAAAAATGGGAAAGTGATTTGAATATTAAAATTGAAGAAACAACTTGGTCAAGACTATGGTTTGATAGTATGACAAATACAATAAATGTCCGGTTAAGATTAGTGCAATATAATTTGTTACATCAATTATATATTACACCACAAAAAATAAATAAATTAAACCCGAATTTATCTGATCAGTGTTTCCAATGTAACCAAGAAATTGGTACTTTTTTACATTCTACTTGGTCTTGTTCTAAAATTCAACCTTTTCGAACAAATTTAAGAGTTTTATTGGACCAAATTATTGGAACACAACTTCCACATAATCCAATATTATTTTTATTAGGCGATATTGAAGGGATAAAATCGAAACCCAAATTGAATAAATATCAGAAAGAATTTATGAAAATGGAATGGCAGTAGCCAAAAAGGCTATTGCATTTACTTGGAAATCGGATGCATACTTAAGTATAGATCGTTGGAAGAATGAAATTTCCAGCTGTATTCAACTTGAAAAAATTACTTATAATCTAAGAGATAAATATGAAACATTTTTGAACATTTGGCGCCCTTATTTACAAAAGACAGGATTAAATATATAGGTGCTCTGAAGATAAAATAATTGGCTATTTGGGGAAAGAAAGAAATATATATACTAAAGTTATTACGAACTCCGTGAAGCATGTGGGGATCTTCCGATATCCAGGCACTCTTTCTTTCTTTCTCTTTCTTCCTTCCTTCCTTCCTTCCTTCCTTCCTTCCTTCCTTCCTTCCTTCCTTCCTTCCTTCCTTCCTTCCTTCCTTCCTTCCTTCCTTTCTTTCTTTCTTTCTTTCTTTCTTTCTTTCTTTTTCTATAGGAATGATAGGGGGAGGGGCTAAGGGGAGGGGAAGAGTATTTTTTTTCTTCTTTCTGTAATTATCTGAAAACTCAATAAAAAAAAAGTTTTTTAAAAAAAACAGTTATTTTGGCACTAACCTTCGTCAGTTTCCTTCGCCTGCTACCTTGCCTGTAACCTCGCCTGCGTCCTTGCCTGTATCGCCGTCAAGTTCAACCGCCGGAGTGAGACTGGAGCCTCGCCATGCCAAGATATGGAGGTATCTATTACTGAGTTTGGATCTGTCTCTTTGTGTCCCTGTGTTTAGTGTCCGTCAAGGAAAGAGTCCCGGCCTTAGGAGGGTCCTGACTCTGTATAGATCCCCGGCCCTAAGTCCTGTTCCCAAGGAGGGGTCCTGCTTCTGTGTTCTGTGTAGAACCCCGGCTCTCAGACCTGTTCCCAGGGAGGGATAGCGGCTCTGTAACTCTGTGCTCCAACACCAAGGCTCTGTGTTCCAAGATCAAGGCAGGGCGCCATGTTCCAGCCCCGTCCAAGTCCGAGCTTCGTGTCCTCATCCAGTTCTGGTGCCTCACTGAGCCCAGGAGTAGCTCGCCCAGCCTGGTGCTGGAGATTCCTCGCCCAGCCCTAGCCACGTCCAAGATCCTGGTCTAGTCCAAGCCACGTCCCTGTGATCCCAGTGTTATCTTGTGTCTAGTCTGTTCCTAGTCCCGAGTCCTCGACTGGATCCAGGTTCCGAGCCCGAGTCAAGAACCATGTTCCGGGTCCCTGTCCAGTCTCTGGCTCGGAGTGCTAGTCCAGACATCTAGTTCCAAGTTCCTCATCCAGGTCCTGCTTTCACAGTCTGAGTCCTAGACCAGGCTCGGTGTGCTTGTCTCGTCCAGGGCCTGTATCCATGTCCAGCGACCTTTCCTCCGGACTTCCGTTGCATACTGGATAATCTTAGCCCTGCTCCCAGTACTTCAGTGTCTGTGTCTTGCATTTGGATCCAGTACCAGCGCCCCCCCCCCCCACGCTGGCAACATACATAAACCAGCCCGTGGCGTTCCTAACTGTGATTTCCTCAATATAACGAACATTACCGAGAATCTGGAATCTGCAACGTTCGCGGTTACAGAGCTACTGACTTGTTAAGTGATCTTTATATGAGGGTGGAAGTAGAGGTAGAACGCTAACTCCCTCCATTGCTGAGGAATGGGAGGAGAGTGAGGTGTTGAGAAAGTTGTGTGTGGAAAGTGGAGAGCGGGTAGCTGCAGATGAAAGTGAGTGTGTGGAGAGATGGTGGGGAAAAGAGAGGAGCAGGAGAAAGAGAGACTATAAGACATGGGAGTAGAATGAGGCCATCTGGCCTATCGAGTCTGCTCCGCTATTTAATCATGACTAAACCTTTTCCCCTCCTCCTCAATCCCAGTTCCCGCTCTTCTCCCCGTAATGTTCATTGACATGTCTAATCAAGAACTTGTCAATCTCTGCCTTAAACATACCCAATGATCTGGCCATCACCGCTGCATGTGGCAACGAATTCCACACATTCAACATACTTTGGCTCGGGAAATTTTTCCGGATCTGTTTTGAAAGGGCGCCCCTCTATCCTGAGGCTGTGCTCTCTTGTCCTAGACTGTCCCACGATGGAAAACATCCTTTCCACACTCACTCTGTCCAGGCCTTTCAACATTCGAAAGGTTTCAATGATATTCCCCCTCATCCTTCTGAATTCCAGCGAGTACAGACCCAGAGCCATGTAACGCTCCTCGTGTGATAACCATTTCATTCCTGGAATCATCCTTGTGAACCTCCTCTGGACCCTCTCCAATGGCAGCAGATCTTTTCTAAGATGACGGGCTCAACGCTGTTCAAAATACTCAAGGTGAGGCCTCACCAGTGCCTTATAAGGCCTCAGCATCACATCCTTGCTCTTGTATGCTAGACCTCTTGAAATGAATGCTAACATGGCATTTGCTTTCCTCACCACCGACTGAGCCTGCAGGATAACCTTCATGGTGTTCTGCACAAGGACTCCCATCTCCCCCTGCATCTTAGTTTCCTGGAATTTCTCCCAGTTTAAAAAATAGTCCGCACATTTGTTTCTGCTACCAAATTGCATGACCCTGCATTTTCCCACATTGTACTTCATTTGCCACTTTCTTCCCAATTCTCCTAATCTAAGTCCTTCTTCATCCTACCTGCTTCCTCAACACTATTGCCCCTTCATCAACCTTCGCATCATCTGAAAACTTGGCAACAAAACAATCTATTTCATTATCTAACTCATTTATATAAAGCATAAAAAGAAGCGGTCCCATCACTGACCCCTGTGGAACTAGTGACCTGCAAACAACCAGAAAAGGGTCTTTTTTATTTTAACTCCCTGCGTCCTACCAATCAGCCAATGTTCTAACCATTTTAGTGAATTTCCTGTAATACTATGGGCTCTTAACTTGGTAAGCAGTTCATGTGTGTGCACCTGGTTAAAGGGCTTCTGGAGTTTCAAATGTACAGCATCCAATTCATCACCTTTATCTAATCTACTTGTAATCTCCTTCAAGAATTCCAACAGAGTCGTCAGGCAGGATTTTCCCTGATGGAAACCATGCTGACTTTGTATTATCTTGTCCTGTGTCACCAGATACTGCATCATCTCACTCTTAACAATTGATTCTAACATCTTCCCAACAACTGAGGTCAGGCTAACTGGTCTATAGTTGCCTTTCTGCTGCCTTCCTCCTTTCTTAAAGAGTGGAGTGGCATCTGCAGTTTTCCAGTCCTCCGACACCATGCTGGAGTCTAATGATTATTGCAAGATAATTGCTAATGCCAGCAGAATCTCTAACGCTACATCTTTCAGCACCCCAGGGTGCAGTTCTTCTGGTCACGGTGACTTACTTTCCTTTAGGTCTTTCAGTATTTTGAGCACCTTCTCTCTTGTAATAGTAACTGTACCTACTTCTCTTCCTTCCCACACCACAACATCAGGCGTGTTGTTAGTGTCTTCCACAGTGAAGAATGATGCAAAATACTCAATTAGTTTCATCAGCCATCTCCTTGTACCCGGTTATTATTTCTCCTGCCTCGTTTTCTAGCGGTCCTTGATCCACTCTAATTTCTCTTTTATTTTTAATATACACTTGGGGAAAAACTTTTATATTCCACTTTGATATTATTTGTTAGCTTGCTTTCATATTTCATCTTTTCCCTTCTAATGATTTTAGTTGCTCGCACTCGTGTTGCGATCACATTTTCCAAAGGTTCTTCTACTTTAAGCTCCCTAATCGCCTCCCGTTTATTATATAGCACCCAATCCAGTACAGCTGATTCCGTAGTAGGCTCAACGACAAACTGCTCTGAAAGGCTATCCCTCGGGCATTCAACAAACTCACTCCCGTGAGATCCATTACTAACTTGATAGAGGGCTAAAAGAAAGGGAGTGGGAGGTTTTTTTTTACGGAGACTGGGATGGAAAGGTGGAATTGGTGGGGGGGGGGGGGAAGACGGCGTGGTGGGCTACAGAAAGGGGTGAGGATGGATGGGTGTGCAGGATACCGAGGTGGTGGGGGTGAGCTATAGGGGTGGCGAGGAAGGAGATGTGAGTGAAAATGGCGTCAAGAGAAAGGAGATGGGGAGACGAGTTTGCAGCGTAAATGAGTGAATGAGTGCAGTGTGGAGGGTGTGGTAAACTGACCGGGTTCGTGGAAAGGAGGGTTCAGTATTTTGGGTGTCGAGGAGAGTGGACCGATTTGGAAGGGAAGAGGGTGAGGCTGGAAGAAGAGTCCACTGTGACGGGGAGCGGCAGTGAGAAGTCATGGATGAGTGAGAGGCGGTGCGTCTGGTCAGAATGATTAAACTAACCAGTTATTTATCCACAGTGGCGAATATGTTAGTCATGGTTGAGATTGTGGCCCTCGTCTCGGAATCCCACAGCGAAACTTTTACCGCACATGGCCCCGGTTCTGCAACCCGACGCTGGGGTGGGGTAGGGGGTGTTGTGGGGTGAGGCGGGGGTTGGGGGTATTGCGATTTCCACGCACTGCTCCCGGTCTCTGTGTCGAACTGAAAATCCGTCAGATCATGCCCTCCCATCCATGTACTTAACCAAGTTTCTGTATGTACACTAAGTGAGTGTATATTGGACAGCGAAGGAGGCCATCTTATCTTGCAGAGGGATTTGGATCAGCTGGATAAATGGCAAATGGACCTTCGGTAGGAACCAGGAGGCTAGGGTTTACAGATTAAAAGTAGGACACTGATGAGTGTGTACAACAATGGGTTCGGGGAATACAAGGTCGCAATGCGTTGGAAATGGCGTCCTATGTGGATAGGGTCGTAAGGAAATGTTTTGACGCATTGGACTCCATGTACTGGGTGCAGGAGATGGGATGTTATGTTGAAGTTGGTGAGGCCTAATGTAGAGTATTGTCTGCAGTTTTGGTCACTTAACTGCATGAAATATGTAAATAGGTTTGTAAGAATACTTTGAGAATTTACAAGGATGATGCCGGGATTGGAGGACCTACGTTATAAGGAAAGATTGAATAAGTTAGGACTTTATTCCTTGGAATGTAGATTTCCGGGACATTTGATAGAGATTATACAAATTATGAGGCTTACAGGTAGGGTTAATGGAGCGGAGGGATGGGAAGAGAGGGATAGACCGGGGGAAAGTGGAATGAAGGACAAAGGATGTGCAGAGAAGACTATAGTGGTGGTGAGGGGGGTGGTGACGGAGCGGTGCAGAGCTAGAGGCGAGAGTGTGGACGGAGAGCGAGGGGGTTGAGAGAGTGCAGAGTGAGTGGAAAGACTGGTGGAGAGAGGGACAGAAATGTGATGGATAAGTGGAGATGGAGGACACGGGGTGATGATGGTTTCACTCACCTTTCCTCCTCTTCTACACTTCGCTTTCCCCACTCTCATCCCCAATCTCTTCCCATCACCCTCTCCCGTTCTCCATGTCCCCTGTAGAAGATGGTCTTGATTGACGTTAACCAACTCGCACCTTTAAACCTCGCCTCCAGTTGGCACAGAAATCCATTGAAGACACCTTCCCCGCTTTACAGCCTGAAGAGGTCAGTGCATTTCATCACAGGTGGCCATTTTCAATCCGCGGCTCACTCCTTCGCTGATTGTCAATCAGGTCGTCATACCCTCCCTTCGGGCATTTTAACACAGGTGAACATTTTCAGTGAATGCATCTCTCCCTCACAGACGACATTCTGACAACAATTTTTTACTGAAGTTCTTACCTCATTCCCTCCATGGTTCCCATTTTGGATCAGCCCATCACTCTTTCCCGTGTTAAATCATTTGGCCCTTTGGAATAAGCGACATTCCAAGAGGACATCGAAAGTTTCTTTCGAAACATACAGTCGGAAGCAAAATGCGAGACTAGGTGTCGGACGCTGAGAAAAGACGCTGGAGAGATAGTAATGGGGAAAGGAAATGGCGGACGAACTGATTGAGTGTTTTGCATCAGTCTTCACTGTGGACGA
Source organism: Hemitrygon akajei (assembly GCF_048418815.1). Taxonomy (NCBI): domain Eukaryota; kingdom Metazoa; phylum Chordata; class Chondrichthyes; order Myliobatiformes; family Dasyatidae; genus Hemitrygon; species Hemitrygon akajei. The sequence continues at coordinate 1,060,591 of NW_027331963.1, forward strand.
CACGAGCAATATGGTGGAATTTCCCGATGTCATGTTTCATGAAGTGTGTGAAGTTACCATCATTAGAGCGAAGGTTGTTGGGGAACTAAAAGGTCTGAAGGAAGATAAGTCACCTGGACCAGATGGTGAGATCCCAGGATTCTGAAAGAGGTGTCTGAAGAGATTGTGGAAGCATTAGTAATGATCATTCAAGAAGCACTGGGTTCTGGAAAGGTTCCGGAACACTGGAAGTTTGCATGTGTCACTCCACTCTTCCAGAAGGGAAAGAGTCAGAAGAAAGGAAATTGTAGGCCAGTTAGGCTGACCTCGGGTTGGAAAGGTGTTGGAGTCTATTGTTAAGTAGCTCTGACGGTACTTGGAGGCACGTGATAAGATAAGCCGTCGTCAGCATGGTTTCCTCAAAGGACAATCTCGACTGATTAATCTGTTGGAATTATCTGAAGAAATAACAAGCAGGAGAGGCAAAGGAGAATCGATCGAAACTGTGTACTCGGATTTTCAGAAGGCCTTTGACAAGATTCCATACATAAAACATAGAATAGCACAGCACATTACAGGCCTTTCGGCCCAGAATGTTGTGCTGACCCTCAAACCCTGCCTCCCATATAACACCCCACCTTACATTCCTCCATATACCTGTCTAGTAGTCTCTTAAACTTCACTAGTGGATCTGCCTCCTCCACTTACTCAGGCAGTGCATTCCACGCACCAACCACTCTCTGAGTGAAAAACCTTCCTCTAATATCCCCCTTGAACTTCCCTCCCCTTACCTTAAAGCCATGTCCTCTTGTACTGAGCAGTGGTGCCCTGGGGGAGAGGCGCTGGCTATCCACTCTATCTATTCCTCTTAATATCTTGTACACCTCTATCATGTCTCCTCTCTTCCTCCTTCTCTCCAAAGAGTAAAGCCCTAGCTCCCTTAATCTCTGATCATCATCCATACTCTCTAAAACAGGCAGCATCCTGGTAAATCTCCTCTGTACTCTTTCGAATGCTTCCACATCCTTCCTATACTGAGGCTGCTTAACAAGTTACGAACTCGTGGTATTACAGGAAAGATTCTGGCATAGATAAATCAGTGGCTGATTGGTAGGCGGCAAAGAGCGGGAATAAATCGAGCCTGTTCTGGTTAGCTGGCGATGGCTAGCGGTGTTCCACAGGGACATGTGTTGGGACTGCTTCTTTTTGCGTTGTATGCCAGAATTTGGATGATGTAATTGATTACCTTGTTGAAAAGTTTCAGGTGAGTTGAAGAAGGGTGGAGGGACAGGTAGTTTTGAGGAAGTTGAGGAGGTACAGGGGGACAGCCAGATTAGGAGAATGGACAAAGAAGTGGCTGTTGGAATACAGTGTCCACAGATGTACTGTCAGGCTCTTTGACTGAAGAAGTGGAAGGATTGAGTATTTTAGAAATGGAGAGAAATTACGAAAAAACACGAAAGCGCAAGTGCACTTGGGAGTCCTTGTGTTGGATTCCCTAAAGGTGAGTTTCCGGCTGAGTCTGTGGTGAGGAAGGCAGGTGCAATATTAGCATTCATTTCAAGAGGAATAGAATATAAAAGCAAAGATGTCCTGTTGGGACTTTGTAAAGCACTGGTGAGGCCGCACTGTCAGCAGTTCAGGCCATTACCTTAGAAAAAGTGTCGTGAAACTGGAAGGAGTTCAAACGAAGTTGACGAAAACGATTCTGCGATTGAATGACTTGTCATATGAAAAGTGTTTGACTCTGGGCCTGTATTCACTGGGTTTCAGAAGGATAAGAGGTGACGTCATTGAAGCCTGACTGAAGAGTTTGACGGAGTGGATGTGGAGAGGATGTTCCCTCTGGTGGGAGAGTCTGAGACCAGAGGACGCAACCTCACAATGGAGAGGCGTCCTTTCAGAAGGCATTTATTTTGCCAGAAAGTGGTGAGTGTGTGGAATTCTTTGTTACAGGCTGCTGTGGAGGCTAAATCTTTATGTATATTTAAGGAAGAGTTTGATCGTCTCTTGATTGGTCAGGGCATAAATGGATACACGGAGAAGGCAAGAGACTGGGGCTCAGACGAAAACGGAATCAGTCATGATGAAATAGCGGCGCAGACTCGATGGATCTGATGGGCTGATTCTGCACCGATGTCTTATGGTCATTTTGTCTTGTGGACTTTCAGGGAGACAAATTCCACAAATGATTCCGGTTGGGTGGGGGCAACAACCCCTGCTTGTGAAATGAAACCCGCTGTTTACCCTGGAGGAGGGGGTTTCTTGCGACAGCAGTTGTCCGGATGGTATGGTAATAATCTCTTAATGTTAGTGTTAAATAATGAACGTGAATAGACTCCTTTAGTTCTAGAATCACTGAGAAAATAATTGACAAAATTTGTTCCTGTTGGGTGGGAGTAAATTGTCGAACGTGTTTTGTCTACTTTCAGCAGAAATGCGTCTCCCTGGTGAGGGCTGTTTGAGCTGAAACTCGCTCTGTGCCGGGCAGCACCGTTTCACACTGGGCGGAGCACAGACCCTCCCAGAAACCGGGCTGGAGCAAATTCGCAGCTTTCGATTCGCCGAGTTTAACAGGGAAACTCCGCCCCGCTGGTTGTGATGAAAGGACAAGAAGGGATCTCCATGGACATCCAGACAGAAACTGCCTGCTGCCAGCAGCGAGGGTTAACGCAGCCTGTTTGTTGTCCTGTTTACGGTTGCTACAGTTGTTCCACTCCTCCTCCCTACTGCTGTTGGACCGCTCCGGTCGGTGAGAGTTAGTGCGACCGGGAGAACGGCAGTCCAACTTTACCCGGTCGCACCCGGCACTGTCCATCTGTAATCAGTGACTGACACTCCCCGTCACCCCACCCCCCTCCACCGTCTCCCCGTCTCCATGGTAGCGGAAACTCGCACCGCAGCTCGGGAACAGGAGGAAATGGCGAACGGAGCGAGAATGGGAAACTCAGACCCCTCCCCTTGTGCTAACTTGGTTACTGTGTTTGGGTCAGTGTGAATGGAATTTCCCAATCCCCTGTCTGAGTGTGTGTAGCTCCCTCACCATCTTCTCTCCCCTGTCCACGCTCCTCACCTCCTCCATCCCCCCATCCTCCCCACCCGTCACCATCCTCATACAGCAGTATGTCAGTAAATCTCCAGAAAAGCTCAATACTGACCACCATTAGAATAGTCGGAAAGTTCTGAGCAATTGAGAAATGAGTGTGCCCGGACCTCTGGTTTTATCAGCTTGAGCCGAGAAAAACAAAATAATACATATTGACGTGTATAACACACATATCACATAATATCCCGGTCTGAAACCGATCTGGAAACCTTACAAAGGAAAATAAGGACTGAAATGAGGAATTTCAGAAAACACCATGTACACTCAAACCTATTTACATTAACTCCACCTGGGAAAGAAGGGTGAACAGAATAAGACATAAATACTTTACACAACAGTCAGATAAAACTTCTAAGGATATATTTTCATTAATGGAGACATGATTAACCACTCCAACGAACATATACTATTCTGATAAGAAGTACACGAAACTGAAATTAAATGAAAGCACAAGGATGAATACTGAGGGAAGTATCACGACAGTAGACACTGTTAACCAATGGAAGAGCATGAACTCCAGACCCGGCAACATCCTTGTAAATTTCCTCAAAAATGTATCACACTACTTCAGCGTGACGTCCCATCTCCTGTATTTAACTCTTTGATACATGAAGGCCAATGTGCCCAAAGCTTTCTTTACGACCCTATCTACCTGTGACGCCACTTTCAACAGATTATGGACCTGTATTCCCAGCTCCCTTTGTTCTACCGCACTCCTCAGTGCCCGACCGTCCAGCCTCCCCTGGTTAGTTCTACCGAAGAGCAACACCTCGCATTTGTCTGCGTTAAATTCCTTCAGCCATTTCAGCTCATTTCTCCAGCTGGTGCGGATCCCGCTGTAAGTCATTACAGCCTTCCTCGCTGTCCACTACACCTCCAATCAGGTTGTCATCCGCAGATTTCCAGTAAACCACATTATCATTCAGATAGTTGATAGAGACGAGAAACAAAAACGTACCCGGCACTGCTCCCTGCGGCACTATAGGAGTCACAGGCCTCCAGTCAGAGATGCGACAATCTCCCTCCACTCTCTGGCTTCCACTACAAAGCCGATGTCTGATCCCATTTACTACCTCATCGTGAATGCCGAGCAACTGAACCTTCGTGACCAGCCTCCCGTGCGGGAGCTTATCATCTGGTTACTGACACGGACACAACCACGTGGCAAACATCATTCACCAAAATGTTGTTTTAAAAGGCAATCCCATAAAAGATGCCATACATTACTATGAATACAATCCGCGTCCTGTTTTAGAGTCAGAGGCCGACAATCACATGACGAGCGATCCAGTATTGCGGGCAGGGCAATCCATAATACCTGGGCTAGCACACCAGGACACCCAGTCGTGAGCAGGAAGTAGAGGTGAGAATACGTGTGGAATTCGGAGATAAATATACGAATATTAATCACTATAATAGCAATAATAATAGAAGTAGTAGTAATACTTGAAGAATTCCTCCCAAATATTGCCCGAGACTGCCGAAGTGCCACCAATGTAGATCGGGTTAAATGTGTTATATGAATCCGGGACCGCTTTGAGAAGTGAAATGAAGACGATACTGAGAGTCAGACCATTACACTCGATCATTTATGAGAGGGCGAGACTTTTCACGTCGCTCCTGTGTCAGTGGGGAATTCGTTCGTGACCAATAACCGTCACTCCACTAGTTTCCAGGTTTAAGAGAGATGAGAGAGAACAGACATTTCAGTCAAAAACTTAATAGGTGTGAACCCGACTTTCGGTGGCATAAGGAAGGAGCAATGGGATCAACATGCACGAAACAGCGCCCCCTAACGCCTTCACCGGCGATTTGGGGGATGGTAACCAGGCCAGTCTGACAAAATCACCAAGCAATTACCATCAACAGATCGCTTGCAGTACCAGAGGAAACCACACACTGGACCACTCTTACACCACCATCAACCGTGCGGTCCCACTCCCTCACTTCGGGAAGTCTGATCACCTGGCTGGACTTCTGCTCCCTGAGTATAGGCCGAGACTGAAGACCGCAGCACCAGGAGTGAGGACCAGGAACGTTTGGACCAGGGAAGCGCAGGAGCACCTAGAGGACGGCTTTGAATCGGCGGGCTGGACTGTATCCAGCGATTCATCTTCCAACCTGGATGAGTATGGTGTAGTTCTTACGGACTTCATTAAAACCTGTGTGGATGAGTATGTTCCTACAAAGAATTACTGTACAATCCCAAACCAAAGGCCGTGGATGAAACAGAGGGTACGCCGTCTGCTGAAGTCTAGATTAGTGGCATTAAAATCTGGCCACCCGCGCCTGTACCAGAAATCCAGGTGTGATTTGCGGAGGGCCATTTCAAGGGGCAAGAGGCAATTTCGAATGAGGTTGGAGGCGACATCTGATGTACGACAAATCTGGCAGGGTCTGCAAGACATTACTTCCTACAAAGCGAAACCCAATGGCATGAATGGCAGCGGGGCTTCACTACCAGATGTACCCAACGCCTTCTCTGCGCGAATGTAACTACAGCTGTGAAGATCCCTGCTGGACGCGGTGACTCTGTGATCTCTGTCTCAGAGGCCGATGTTAGGTTGTCTTTAAAGGCAGTGAAACCTCGCAAGGCGATAGGTTCGATGGAATTCCTGGTAAGGCTGTGAAAGTCTGTGTCAACCAGCTGGTGGGAGTATTCAAGGACATTTTCAACCTTTCACTGCTACGGGCGGAATTTCCCACTGCTTAAAAAATCAACAATTGTACCAGTGCCTAAGAAGATTAATGTGAGCTGCCTTAATGACTATCGCCCTGTAACACTCACATCGAGAGTGACGAAATGCTTTGAGAGGTTGCTCATGAACCAGGGAAAACTCCTGCCTCAGCAAGTATCTGGACCCACTGCAATTTGCCTATAGCCACAACAGGTCAACGACTGATGCAATCTTAATGGCTCTTCATACGGCTTTAGACCACCTGGACAATACAAACACCTATGCAGGATGCTGTTTAGTGACAATAGCTCACATTCCGCAATCCTGATTAAGAAGTTACAGAACCTGGGCCTCTGTGCCTCCGTCTGCAATTGGATCCTCGACTTCCTAACTGGAAGACCACAATCTGTGCGGATTGGTGAAAATAGCTCCTACGCTAACGTCAACTTTGGTGCACCTCAGGGCTGTGTGCTTAGCCCACTGCTCTACTCTCTATACACATGACTGTGTGGTTTAGACATGGCTCATATACCATCTATAAATTTACTGATGATACAACCATGGTTGGTCGAATATGAGATGGAGACGAGAGGGCGCACAGGAACGAGATATACCAACTAGTGGAGTGGTGTCTCAGCAACAACATTGCACTCAACGTCAGTAAGACGAAAGAGCTTCAGGAACGGCAAGACAAGGGATCAGATACCAATCCTCACAGAGGGATCAGAAGTGGAGAGAGGAGCAGTTTCAAGTTCCTGGGTGTCTGTTTATCTGAGGACCTAACCTGGTCCCAACACATCGATGCAGCTATAAAGAAGGCAAGACAGCGCCTATACTTCATTTTTAGTTTGAGGAGATTTGGTATGTGAACAAAAAAATACTTAAAAACTTCTATAGATGGGAGAGCATTCTAACAGGCTGTGTCACTGTCTGATAGAGAGGGTTGGGGGTTGTGCTATTGCACAGGACCGAAAAAAGCTGTAGAGCGTCGTACATTTAGGAGGCTCCATCTTGGGTAGTAGCCTATAAAGTTCCCAGGACATCCTCTTGGAGCCGTGTCAGTGTCCATTACTCAGGACCCCGATTACCCAGATCATGCCTTTCCTCACTGTTACCATTAGGTAGGGGGTGCAGAAGCATGAAGCCACACACTAAGCGATTCAGGAACAGCTTCTTCCATCCGATTCCCAGATGGACTGAACCCGTGCTTACTATCTCACGTTTTTAAGATATATTACTTCTGTTTTACACGATTTTGTTAAAATCCACTATACGTCCAATGTAATTGGTTTACTTATTTATTTACTTTTTCTATGTGATGTATTGCATTGAACTTCTGCTGTTAACAAATTTCACGACACATGCTGGAGATAATAAAACTGATTTTGATTCTGAAAGTATATGCTTTCATCCGGTACTGCAACGCTCCGGGGAGAGCGAAGGGCATGTCAAGATACAGATGAACTCATGGTTCTTCAATGGAACCAAGAAAGAGTTCAGTTTGTGATGGTTGTTTATACCACTGGACACGGAATTCTGGTCAAAAGAATGGAACTGCCCCAATGCAACGTGTTTCATGCTTTAGAAACCCTCCCCCACATGTTTCATGATCAAAATCACTTTATTACGATGATAGGAAAACTGGCCATTAAGCACTTGAAAAGGAACAGAATGACCGAGTGCAAAGAATAATAATGCTCGCTCTCTCGCGTTCTCTCTCTCTCCCCTTCCTTCTCTGTCTGTCTGTCTCTGTCTCACTCCCTGTCTCTCTCTTTCTTTCTCACTCTCTCTCTCACTCTCCCACTCGATCCCTTACTCTCTTTCTCTCTCTGTCTCACTACCCCTTTCGCTCTCTGTCTCGCTTTCCCTCTCTCTCTCACTCTCCGTCTCACGCACTCCCCTCCACTTCCTCTCTCCCTTTCTCTCTCTTTCCCTCCTGCCCTCTCTCCCTTTCTCTCTCTTTCCTCTCTCTCTCTCTCTCTCTCTCTCTCTCTCTCTCTCTCTCTCTCTCTCTGTCTCTGTCTCTCTCACTCTCTAAGCCAAACACTCATGCCACCCTGCTTTGCAATCGCAATAATAAAAAGTAAGCTTTTGAAACAAAAACACGAGGAAATCTACAGATGCTTGAAATTCAAGCAACACACACAAAATGGTCTCGGCCCCAAACGTCGACAGTGCTTCCCCCTATCGATGCTGCCGGGTCTGCTGCCGAATGGTCTCGGCCCGAAACGTCGACGGTGCTTCCGCCTATCGATGCTGCCTGGTCTGCTGCCTTCCACCAGCATTTTGTTTGTGTTGCTTTTGAAGCAAACATCGGTTTTCTGTAAACGAACTTAAGGAGAGAATCTGCACGTTTTATTCTAAACTTTTCATCGAATTTTACTCTGACTCAGTTTTTGCTAAATCTACTGAATATTTTATTAACGTATTATAAACATATAAATCTAGCTCCCCACACCTGCTGCTCAGCTGCTATGCAAAAAGGGTTAACTGCATGTGTCATTTCGTTAAATGCCGATATCGTCATTTCCACGGAGGGTTTCAGCGTCACAAGGGAGTTTCCCTCTCCTATTAATAAGCATCTGAATCACTGAGCTCTCACTGAACAGCCGCTCCGGCACTCACAGTGATTCGCCGATCCACACAGCGGGACAGAGAGAGCACGCTGCAGAAGGAAGGTTTGCTGGTTCCGTAATGGATCAGAGTCCCGGAGCAACAGTGTCGAATGTGGCAGAGATTCCTAAGAATGTCTTCTGGGTTGCTCAGTTTATCTTTGCTAATTATGAATGGATGACCTTAGAGCTTCGAATTGCGCATGCATTAAAAGTCATTCAAGTGATTTACTTTCCCGTCCTCGCTGTCATTGCTCTTCCCGGTAAGTCTCTCTCCAAAGCTCAACTATGCAACAGTATTTATCTGCTTTCTAATGTTTATCGCCCATTTGAAATCATTGCTGCTGTCGCACACTGCGTATAAGACATTCTGATAGCTTCAAATTCTGCAGCGATGCTGTTCCCTGTGACTCCTGGCACTGCGCAGGTCAGTGATGTAACCGGTAAACTCTGTCCAGCCGTTGCACACACCATGACATGACCGGGGCTTTGATATGTTGCCTCTGGAAACGTTGCTTCTTTTCTGTCGCTTCATCTCCACTCGAGAACATCAGCTGCCGAATCAAGTTGCTTCCAGAACTTGTGTTTAAAATGCAAATTAATTTTCCAAATCCAAATATTTGGAAATATAATCTAAAGCCGGAACATTCTCGCTGCCAACCGCCCTGTCGACTAAACGCCAGCCACAAATCTACACACTAGCCACAAATCGGACAAATTCTTAACAGAAATCGCTTCCTGATGTGTGTCACTTGAATATTTTTTTTTCCTCCTCGCAGTGAACCTGGTGACGATTTTAATCCTGTCCAGAGGAAAGTGTGGTCTCTCCAGAGTTGTCACTCGCTACCTGGTTGTCATGGCAGCGGCGGATCTTATGGTCGTTGTCCTGGACCTGATATTCAGCAAGATTCCGAATACTTATGCGCCAATGAAACTTTTCCTCTGGTCTTGGGATACACCAGTATGTAAAATCCACGCCGTCCTGCTTTACGCCGCCACCGATTGTTCGGTCTGGTTCACCGTCACTTTCACCTTTGATCGGTTTGTGGCCATTTGCTGCCAGAAGCTGAAAACAAAATATTGCACCGGGAAAACTGCGGCTGTGATTCTGGGGACAGTGACTGTGATCAGCTGCTTAAGGAACATTTACTGGTATTTTCGGCTCGTAGGGCATTATTCATGGATGATTGCTCCATTTATTTGTATGAAAACTGCGTATTATTTGCCTTTATCTGTCGCAATGCCAATAGACTTATTTCATTACCTTCTCACCCCTGTAATCCCATTCCTGCTGGTTCTCCTGACGAATGCATTAACCGTCCGGCATGTTTTAGTCACCAGCAGAGGGCGCAGGAGACTCCGGTGTGCTGACAAGGGAAAGGGTGCCAGGGACCCGGAGATGGAGAGCCGCAGGAAATCCCTCGATTTACTGCTGATCATCTCTGGTAATTTCGTCCTGCTGTGGGGACCGTTCACTGTTTATTCTTTGTGGAACCGACTGTCTGCTTCCTCTGCGGCGAATCTTCCTCCGGATTCTCTGCGAGAACTGGGCTCGATGCTGCAGCTTCTGAGCTGCTGCACAAACACGGCTCTTTACGCCGTCACCCAGACCAAGTTCAGGGAGCAACTGAAAGACGCGATAAAACATCCCCTGGCTCTCATTGCTGCGAGGATGTCATGAATTAATGATGTTTCCCTGCCTGGCTCAACTAATTCACCACTCATTGCAGGCAAACTCTGCACCAAAGGGGACCCGTGTAAATACGTGTTCGTCTCATTCCGCACTCGCTTTACTATCGCGCATGATTCCTCACTCCCGCTCAACTGACGACCCTTTGAATCGTGTTTTTTTCTGCATTCACCAGTGTATTCCCCTCTCTTCCCGAGTGGGACGACCTACGTTTGTCAGCGTAGATCAGCCCTGGTGACCCACAGTTCTGTCCTGCAAGTCCCACCGTCCACCTGGTGCGGATGCACTACCCCGCTCCAGCGTGAGATTCTGTGTTCCCGAAACCTCTCCTGTTCAGCGGTCCAGTTCCCCCAGTTCGCAGTTCGAGACTGGAGATCGTGTCGCGGGTATCGCTGACCGAGACCAAGGATTCCGGAAACATCTTGCAATCTCAGTGTTAACGGAAGCTTGAAAAGTCGATGCTAGTTTTGTGGAAATGCGAATGTCAGTCCGCAATGTCGGGTGCAATTGCTGTAGTTTTTTATAAACCCTCAGTCTGGTCGAGGGGGGGAAAGGCGAGGACAGACACTTCGCCGGATTCCAATGTGAAAGAAACGCGGGGGAAATACAGCGCACATACTTTGGTGTTTTACCGATAGGGATCGAGAGACTGAAAACTCTGGAACTGCGCGTTCCTTCAGACTTAGCACAGACCTAATGCCATTGGCGTGTGTTCCAAACTTACCTGAATTCCCCAAATCCATCAAAGTCATTCAGAGTCATTGGAGCAGCCGGTAAAATGGGCTGAGAAGTGGTCGATGTAATTTCATTCAGGGAACTGCGAGCTGTTGCGTTAGGAGGATTCACACGTTGAATGTTGGGGCAGCGATGAGTGCGGTGGAACAGGGGGATCTGGGAATGGAGATCCATAATCTCTCGAAAGCGGCATCAAAGTTCGACAGGGCCGTAAAGAGGGTATTTGGTACATTGATCTTCATATGTTGTATTGGGTATCGGTGATGAGATGTTATGTTGAAGTTTTATGACGTCGGTGACGCCGAATTAGGAGTATTGTATGCAGATCTGGTCACCTTTCTGAAGGAACGGTATCAATAAGATTGAATGAGTTCATACGGATTTTACGAGACTGTTGTGGGGTATTGAGGACAGAGCTATAAGTATAGCTTGAACAGGTTATCGCTTTATTCCCTGAATCAGAGGAGAAAAGCGAGTGATCTGACCTGTCACTTCAACGTGGAGTAAACAGAGCGATCACGACTGCTGGTGTCGCATCACTGACGCTCTGGTATTGTCACTGTGTATTCAGACCGGTCACTGACCACAGGGACAAGGCTTCTCCCTCAATATCGGCAATCGTGTTAGAAATGTTTCTATCAGGTCCATGAATATCTGCACAGATCATCTCATTGCTCATTCAGAACTTCCCTCACGAAACTAACACTGCCGTTACATTTCCTGTCCCAACTCGGGCACGGCAGTGACGTTCATATTTAAACTCGTCAATAATAATACCCCATAATCATCGACCACGGACTGTGACTGAATATCCGAGCACAATATTACATTTAATTCTAAATACCCAACCCTTATTCTGCATATTAAATTGTGAATTTTCCATCAAGAGCCAAAGTGTACAATCACAGGATGAATCAATCACAGTTGTGCGTTTGCGAAAAATCAAATATAGACAAGTTATTAAACGATCTCCAATTAAAACACGAATCCCTATGTTATTCCAGTCTCAGGATACGTTAGAAATCACCGGTTCAAAGTGAGTCTATCATCAAAATCCGTATATGTTACCAGATCCTATCTCAAGATCTTTTTCTTTTCTGGCTGTTACAGGAGGGTGTGGAAGAAAAGTAAACTATTTTCCCCCAACTGCTACACATAAGCAGACAGCCGCTGCCAAACAACTGAGAAGGTGCGTTTTAAAGATTTGTGAATGTGAGTCTGTACGCGGCAGGGAATCAAATCGAGGCAGATCTGCAGACGGAGAAGGACGTGAATCATTCCTATTGGATCAGCACAAACTCTCCACTCGGCATACTGACAGCGTGTCTGTGACGTCCTGGAGAGACACCGCCACGACTGAAGGGGTCAGCAGTCCCGAACACAAACTGAATGGTATGCCAACATGTTAGAGTAATCAAAGCCGTAATTTGGACCTTCAAAAAAGACACTTCAGTTCAATAAACAGAACTCTGTGTTTTCATAGACACCTCAGCGCTGCTGTGGAGCATAATGGGGACACGATTTTTTTCTTTCATCCCGCCCCTACCCCAGCTTATTAGCTTTATCTATCGCCTTCTATCTTTTATCACCTCCAGTTTCATATTCTAGCTCGATCCCCCATCTTTCCCAGTGTGATTAGACCATTATATACAGGAGTAGGAGTAGTCCACTCGGCCGATCGAGTCTTCTCTCCCATTCTATCATGGCTCATTTATAACTACTCTTAACCCCATTCTCCCGCCTTCTCCCCGTGACGTGGCATCCAGAACTAACCAGGAACCAACAAATCCACACTTTAGTATACTCAGTGTTTTGGCGTCTACAGCCGTCGATGGCAATGAGTTACACAGGTTCAACACCATCTGGCTGAGCGAATTCCTTCTCATCTCTGCTTTAAATGGTCTCCCTTCTGTACTGACGCTGTGCCCTCTGGTCCTGTTTCCACAGTTACTCCATCTAGTCCTTTGGGTATTCGATAGATTTCCATAAATCCACCCTCCTTGTTCTGAACTCAGGCGAGTACAGGTTCAGAATCTTCCAACTCTCATCCAACGCTCAGCCGTGCATTCCCGGAATCATTCTAGTGAGCCCCCTCTGGACCTTATCCAATACCAGCACCACCTTTCTTAATGAGGTGTCCCAGACCGATCACAATACTCCGTGCCGGCTGACGAACGCGGTGAAACTCTCCTCATACGCTCAGCCGTGCATTCCCGGAATCATTCTAGTGAGCCCCCTCTGGACCTTATTCAATACCAGCACTACCTTTCTGAATGAGGTGTCCCAGACCGATCACAATACTCCGTGCGGTCTGATGAACGCGGAGAAATACCCGCTGAAACGGTTATCTACATTCGTTAAACCATAGAGCGACCAGTTGGTTTCTGCACTAGAAATAAGTCAAACGCCATGTTTCCTCCATAAGCTATCCACCTGCCGATATGTGGAATCACGGTGAACAACTGAGCTCTCTGAAATGCGCATGCGTTTAGTGGTGATGTATTTTACTCGCCGTCTACCCTGTAGAGGTGAAATTTGCCCTTCATCAGATATGTAATATGTAAGGATCAGTTCAGCTGTTCACCCGGATGGTCGCTCTGTAGAACATGGGAACTGTCGGGGACGGGTCACTCGTGTCCCGCCCGTTCTTTCTTTTTGACCATATAACCATATAATAATCACAGCACGGAAACAGGCCATTCCGGCCCTGCCAGTCCGTGCCAAACTCTTAATCTCTCCTAGTCCCACCTACCCGCACTCAGCCCATAACCCTCCACTCCTTTCCTGTCCATATACCTATCCAATCATACCTTAAATTACACAACTGAACTGACCGCTACTACTTCTACAGGAAGCTCATTCCACACAGCTATCACTCTCTGAGTAAAGAAACACCCCCTCGTGTTTCCATTAAACTTTTGCCCCGTAACTCTCAAATCATGTCCTCTCGTTTGAATATCCCCTACGCTCAATGGAAACAGCCTATTCACGTCAACTCTATCTATCCCTCTCAAAATTTTAAATACCTCGATCAAATCCCCCCTCAACCTTCTACGCTCCAATGAATAGAGACCTAACTTGTTCAACCTTTCTCTGTAACTTAAGTGCTGAAACCCAGGTAACATCATAGTATATCGTCTCTGCCCTCTCTCTAATTTATTGATATCTTTCCTATAATTCGGTTACCAGAACTGTACACAATATTCCAAATTTGGCCTTACCAATGCCTTGTACAATTTTAACATTACATCCCAACTTCTGTACTCAATGCTCTGATTTATAAAGGCCAGCGTTCCAAAAGCCTTCTTCACCACCCTATCTACATGAGACTCCACCTGCAGGGAACTATGCACTGTTATTCCTAGATCTCTCTGTTCCACTGCATTCCTCAATGCCCTACCATTTACCCTGTATGTTCTATTTGGATTATTCCTGCCAAAATGTAGAACCTCACACTTCTCAGCATTAAACTCCATCTGTCAACATTCAGCCCATTCTTATAACCGGCATAAATCTCCCTTCAAGCGTTGAAAACCCAGCTCATTATCCACAACACCTCCTACCTTAGTATCATCGGCATACTTACTAATCCAATTTACCACCCCATCATCCAGATCATTTATGTATATTACAAACAACATTGGGCCCAGAACAGATCCCTGAGGCACCCCGCTAGTCACCGGCCTCCATCCCGATAAACAATTATCCACCACTACTCTCTGGCATCTCCCATCTAGCCACTGTTGAATCCATTTTATTACTCCAGCATTAATACCTAACGACTGAACCTTCTTAACTAACCTTCCATGTGGAAATATGTCAAAGGCCTTGCTGAAGTCCATATAGACTACATCCACTGCCTTACCCTCGTCAACATTCCTCGTAACTACTTCAAAAAATTCAATAAGTTTTGTCAAACATGACCTTCCACGCACAAATCCATGCTGGCTACTCCTAATCAGATCCTGTCTATCCAGATATTTATAAATACTATCTCTAAGAATACTTTCCATTAATTTACCCACCACTAATGTCAAACTGACTGGTCTATAATTGCCAGGCTTACTTCTAGAACCCTTTTTAAACAATGGAACCACATGAGCAATACGCCAGTCCTCCGGCACAATCCCCGTTTCTAATGACATCTGAAAGATCTCCGTCAGAGCTCCTGCCATCTCTACACAAACTTCCCTGAAGGTCCTGGGGAATATCCTGACAGGACCCGGAGATTTATCCACTTTTAAATTTCTTAAAAGCGCCAGTACTTCCACCTCTTTAATTGTCATAGGTTCCATAACTTCCTTACTTGTTTCCCACACCTTACACCATTCAATATCCTTCTCCTTAGTGAATACTGAAGAGAAGAAATCGTTCAAAATCTCTCCCATCTCCCTCGGCTCCACACATAGCTGACCACCCTGATTCTCTAAGGGACCAATTTTATCCCTCACTATCCTCTTGCTTTTAATATAACTGTAGAAGCCTTTCGGATTTACTTCCATCTTATTTGCCAAACCAAGCTCATAACTTCTCTTAGCTTTTCTAATCTCTTTCTTAAGTTTCCTTTTACATTCTTTATATTCCTCGAGCAATTCCTTTACTCCATGCTGCCTATGTCTATTGTAGACATCCCTCTTTTTTCGAACCAAGTTTCTAATATCCCTTGGAAACCATGGCGCATTCAAACCTTTAACCTTTCCTTTCAACCGAACAGGAACATAAAGATTCTGTACCCTCATAATTTCACCCTTAAATGACCTCCATTTCTCTATTACTTCCTTCCCATAAAACAACTTGACCCAATCCACTCTCTCAAAATCCCTTCGCATCTCCTCAAAGTTAGCCTTTCTCCAATCAAAAATCTCAACTCTAGGTCCGGTCCTATCCTTTTCCATAATTATATTGAAGCTAATGCTATTGTGATCACTGGACCCGAAGTACTCCCCAACACATACATCTGTCAGCTGACCTATCGCATTCCCTAACAGGAGATCCAACACTGCCCCATCTCTAGTCGGTACTTTTATGTATTGTTGCAAAAAACTATCCTACACACATTTCACAAACTCTAAACCATCCAACCCCTTTACAGAATGAGCTTCCCAATCTATGTGCGGAAAATTAAAATCTCCCACAATCACCACCTTGTGTTTACTACAAACATCTGCTATCTCCTTACACATTTGCTCTTCCAACTCACGCTCCCCATTTTTTAATTTTCACTCTCTCCGTTCGGTCTCATTCTTCTATCTGATTATGTTCACGGTGTTTTACTCCGGGCTGGTCCCGTCAGTGTGGATCAGCTCCCTTTTCTCCATCCTCCTCGCTGTTTCTCATTTTCCTATTTAGTGATGTTCCCGGTGTTTTACTCCGGGCTGGTCCAGTCAGAGTGGATCAGCTCCCTTTTCTCCATCCTCCTCGCTGTTTATCATTTTCCTATTTAGTGATGTTCCCGGTGTTTTACTCCGGGCTGGTCCAGTCAGAATGGATCAGCTCCCTTTTCTCCATCCTCCTCGCTGTTTCTCATTCTCGTATTTAGTGATGTTCACGGTGTTTTGCTTCCGATTTCACTCCCAATACCCTCGATTCCTCCGGAAACTTACCCGCTAATGTCTTCACCCTCGCCGGTATACAAATTTAGATTGGTGTGTTGCAGCATGAGGAATCATTATCGGACCTTCACACAGCGGAGTCGTGTGTTTTGTTTTCTTTCTCAACAATCTCTCCATCTCCTGACTGCTCCCTCTCTGTTCTTTCATATCTCCGTCATTATGTCTGTTCACCTCCCAAGGCTCCGTGACAATTTGCTTCTTTGCTTCTCCCTATGTTCTCTGTTTCTGTCCGACCACACGTCCGGTCCCCTACTGAGCAAAGTACATCTCATTGTAGCATTTCGGAACATATAGTTACACTGATCATAAATGTATGTTGCACTTTAAAGAGCTTTCAAAGCCACCGGAAAAAAAAACGTCTGATCTTTTTCCGTCTCTCTCTCTCTCTCTCTCTCTCTCTCTCTCTCTCTCTCTCTCTCTCTCTCTCTCTCTCTCTCTCTCTCTCTCTCTCTCTCTCTCTCTCTCTCTCTCTCTCTCTCTCTCTCTCTCTCTCTCTCTCTCTCTCTCTCTCTCTCTCGCTCTCTCTCTCTCTCTCTCTGCAACTAACTGGACATTATCTTGCAATATAATCGATTTTTGAAAAGAAATAGGAAATATGATGCTGGAAATCCGAATTAAAACAGAAATTGCAGAAAACGCTCAGCTGATAATGTAGGTTTTTTTAAAATAATAATTGATATTTGAGGTGTCTGTAGTTACTGTTCACCACACGGAGAAACACCACCGTACCTCGTGTCTGTGGATACGAAAACGGTATCTTCTTCCATTCATCATCTGATGGGTCTTCCACCCGATCGGAGTTTTACAACACCATTGAAGTAGAAGTAGGACGGGTAACTTTCGAGCGCGAAGCGATTCAGGCCACCACTTTGTCCATTCTCTTTATCAGTCTCTGTCCTCCTGCACCTGCCCTCCTTAAAACAACACTTGCTGCTCCTCCACCTGTCTAGAGAGCTGCAGGCGACGATTCAGGCATAAATCAGGTGAGTGGTTAGAAGGACATTGCCCTGGTTACTGGGTGAAAAGAGAAAGCTGAGTAACCTTTGATTTGAACGGGCGAGGACGATCAAAGAGCTGCGTTGGAATCGTAGTGTCCCTAGAATTGTCAGAAAGGCGGTGATATGCGTCATCCCGTGGCCTGTGGCCCCCAGTGCTGGAAGGACGAGCTAGTTGCCATAGGCAGGCTTTTGCCATCGGTCGACAGATGCCAGGCTGAAATCTGCATAATGATTGTCGGTAGGAGCCAACGTGGAGAAACTTGGTGTCGCTTTTCCTTCGATAGCTCAGTTGGTAGAGCGGAGGACTGTAGAGGAAATGGAGTCATCCTTAGGTCGCTGGTTCGATTCCGACTCGAAGTATCAGGACTTCTTTTACTGCGCCCATCATCAATTCCATACCACAGCCTCGCCATGATTGAAATTCCCCCGCGAACATGGCATTGGTGGACAAGCAGCTGGAATTTCTTTTATACCATGTTAACATCATTTTGAAATTATGCTAAACTCTTTCGAAACCTTTGGTAATATAATGATGAATTTAACTGTATTAATGAGTATAATCCATAAATGGGTAAACTCTAAACTAACCACATTTACATGAAACATTTTAGCTTCAGCGTACGTGCATTGTCATTGTTTCAAGTTACAACACTGTCACAAATGGCCACAATGAAGACAGAATGGAAGTCGGTCGCTCACTGTTCAGAAACCACCATCGCCGTCCCGTCAGAACATTTCACTGTTGCATCCTCCCTGTCAATTGTGACTGTCTGACAGTGTTTACGTGTGTTGTGTGATATGTTTTGTCATCGTTTGACTTGCATATTACAGATTAAAAAAAAAACATTATAAATGCACTTTTAAGACCGGGTAACAATGTTCTGCTCAGAGCAATGGTTTGTCCCCGAAGCAGTAAAATAAAACAGAGGGAAGGTTGCTGCGGTGCAAGATCTTGTTTACAGAATCTGACCTTGCAATCGAATAGTAACTCAGACTTTCGGAAAGAAGCGTAGATGCGCACTTCAATTACACTCCCCCTCTCCTTGGAGATACCGCGCTTGGAGTTCTGTGAACTGTCTTGGTCGCCCTGTTATAGGAAAGGCAGAAGTCCGCTGAAAAGAGTGCAGACAGTATTCACAGAGATGCTGCAGGGACTCTCGGGGTTGAGTTACAGGGAGAGGTTCGGCCGAGTGGCATTTTATTGAGGGGTCGCCCTGTTATAGGAAAGGCAGAAGTCCGCTGAAAAGAGTGCAGACAGGATTCACAGAGATGCTGCAGGGACTCTCGGGGTTGAGTTACAGGGAGAGGTTCGGCCGAGGGCAGAAATGTAGCTGGATTGCGAGCGACGTTTCCTCACATAGAAGTTGCTCTGTGTATTGAACAGCCTGACAAAGGAAATGGGAGCAACAGAGTCGTTAACAATATTTAAAGTGCACATGGACAGTTTCACGAGTCTGATCCAATCACGGACAACGGTATCAGATGGCCACGTCGGTCAGCATGGAGATGTTGGGCCGAAGGACCCGTTACTGTGATCTATCATTCTTGGACTCTACTCATCGCTGCTGCATCGGTGAACGTGAAGAGATTAATGTGAGCATGCGCTACTGTAAAACGTTTCATGCTGCGGTCACATGATCAAACAAACAAAGTATCTTTTTACTTCCACTGATAATGTCCAGCAGAGATTTAATTTCAAGAGAACAATTGACGGCTGTGTTTCTACAAAAAACTACGTTTGAATTTCTTTATTCTTATTTTTGGTCATTTTTGCTTCACTGTAGTTAACCTTGTGGCAATCATCATTCTCAGCCGAGGAAACTGCGGTCTCTCCAAATGTGTCACGCGGTACCTGGTGGCGATGGCTGCGGCGGATCTAATGGTGGTGATTATCGAAGTCCTTTTCTACCAGATGAGTCGAGCAAACGGATTTAATTCCGGAATCCTGGACAACGCTCCGTTCTGCCTTGTCCACTACGTCCTGTGTCACGTGGCCGTTGACTGTTCCGTGTGGTTTACTGTCGCTTTCACTTTCGATCGCTTTGTGGCCATTTGCTCGCTGAATATAAAACAAAATACTGCATCCCCAAAACTGCGGGTATAGTGATTGGCGCAATATCTATCGGTTTCTGTTTAAAAAAAAAATCCCATTTTATGTCATATATATGGAAGGAACAGCGTTGTTGGTAAAGCGTAACTGGGTCTGTTTCAGTAGGTCCGTACTTCTTTTCTCGCCATCGTTTGAGGGGTTTTATTGGGTGGACCGTCTGTTGAATCCGCTAATTCCTTTCTTCCTCATTTTGACCCTCAACGCTCTGACCGTCAGACAGATACTGACGGCGAGCAGAGTCCGCAGGGGGCTGAATTGACGGGGAAATTGCGGGAAACAGCGAGATCCGGAGATGGAGAGTCGGAGACAATCCGTCATTCTGCTCTTCAGCCTGTCGGCGAGTTTCCTTCTCTGTTGGGCGACAACCACTCTGGTCTTCATTCTCATGCGATGCCTCTACACAGACCTGGAAATGTCCATTCGGCTTTTTCAGGCACAGTTTTGGGGTTCTGTGATTCAGAATTTCAGCAGCTGCATAAAATACATTTATCTACGGAGTGACCCAGACCAGATTCAGAGAGCAGGTAAAAACTCTTCTGCTCTCCCCCGCTACCTCAGCTTTGAATTTTTTTAGAAGTCTGTACCGCTCAGAAGAAAGCGTCAAATAATGTTCCAATATCGGAAGTAATCCCACACCAGATCCACAGGGATGGTAATAAATTGAACTCCCTGAAATCGTTATTTTCAGTGATTACATTTCTTCCCAGCAGGACTGCATGGCCTTTCATTCAGACTCTCCTTTCCCGTTATTGATAACAGCGTTTGATAACATCCCTCCCGTAGCAATGTATTTTACCTTGCAGATTAAATCACCCGGGTATCTAATATTGAAAACACATATATCCATTCTCGAGGTGTGTATCACCTAAACGTTTGCAGAGTGCTGGTCGTGGCTGCCGAACCGGACACCCACCGTTCATTCTCTCTCTCTCTTGTTCGGTGTTTTCGCTAAATTTATTTCTGCAGGGTGATTGTTTTTTCCTTTCTCTGTCTGGCTGAAGCTCTCTAGTTTCGGCACAAGTCGAAGCCCACAGTATGAATGAGAAATCATTTTGCTTCGGCCCAACTTCGCTCTAATTTGACAACACATCGGGACACATTTCCCATTGGCCTGACAGTATTTCCACACAGTGGATACAGGCTGTCCTTGCTACAGCAGGTTTGCAGCACCGGCCCTTCACAGTAATGATGTCGAACATGGGGAACGATCAGAAGCAAGTTTAAAGACCTTACGCTTTGTTCCTTACACTCATTCTAAAATGTATACATTCACATTGAGTTCGAGCCATTACTGGCCTGATCATTCAAGCTAATGTCCTGCTTTATATATTCCGGGTTTCATTGTTTCCCAGGGCTGTTGGACTGTGATGGTATTGAACTGTGACCCCTTTGCAGTGTCACGTGTCGCACGCAAATGGGTTGTAAACAATTCCTGTGAATTGATGGCTCCGAGTCTGTATTCGCGGGGGTTCAGAAGAATGAGGCGGGATCTGATTGAAACATTTCGAATGTTGCAATGCCTCGATAGAGTGGAGTGGAAAGGGCATTTTCCAGTAGTGGGGGAGATTAGGAGGGGAGGATACAGAATTGAGAGATGTCAATTTACAACACAGATGAGGATTTTTTTCCTTTAGTCACGCACGGTAAATCTGTGAATCGATTGGCACAGTCGGCGGTGCAGGTCAAGACACTGGATGGGTTTAAGCCGGAGTTTTATAGCTTCTTAGTTAATCAGGGCGTCAAAGGTTAGGGGCGCGAAGGCAGAAAAATAACTATAAATCAACCATAACGGAATGGCGGAGTGCATTCGACTGGCCAAATGGCCTAATTCTTTTCAAGGGTTTTATGATCTTATTACATTTATTCTGATTCAAAGACACATCACACCGGTTTCTCAAGCTTTCAACGCCTGTTCTTAGATTTTAAAATGTAAGTTCAAAGTCAGAATCATCTGGCGACTTTCTGTCTGGTTTTCCTGCTGGTCTGAACATATTCGTCATCATTCTCCAATTTCAAAAGAGCGCGATAAGTCTGGAAATTCAGACGTCTGTCCTTGTCCCACTAACACGTTGACAGCCGGTATATTAAAATAAGCACGAACAGTACAGATTATCTAATCAAGAGCGTTCAATTAACTATGTTTGACTCTACGTACCCAGGATTAACTCAATATAAAGCTGACGTGCTGATTTTGATATCTGCCCGGTTTGCAGCATTTAAAGACACTTTCCGGAGAAACGTCCCAATCAGCGGAGCGACTTCATATCTCGATCGAGTCCCCGCCATTAAAATTGCTCCTTCGTCTGATTCGGGATTTCTGGAAACATACTACGCAATCCGAATTGGCGTATCATATACAGCGTTAAGTCAATGAGAAGTCGTTTCTAATCACTGAAACATCAGAAACGTCTCGAAATTCCTGCACCTGTCGTGCTGCTTTGTTTCCCGTAAAATTTTCCGAGGAAAAGTGGCCGAAAGGGTGGGGTTGCCGTATGTTCAGTTTAGTGATCCCCATTAGAATGTTTTAAACTTGATATGCAGCAAAATCCTGAATTCACTTCTACTTGCAGGTACCGGCAGAGTCTGATTACTGATTTAAAATTCAGACCTATTCCTTTGAGTATCTCGTTCCTGACGTGAGTAGTCTGTCTCTGACTGACAAAGTCGTGTCCCATGTTTGTATTGCTTAGGAAAATAATTCTGAAATGCCGAAGCTACTGGAAGATGCTGGGTCTCCCGCTGCGCCTTTTCTAATTCTACCTGCATGATCGGTTATGGTGCTTTCTAATGTCCCAGTGGGGTTACATGTCTTTTAGTGAAGACAGCACATTCAATGTTACACAATTAGAGCAAAGAATCGTTCAGTGGTGATGCAGCCGCGCTCTCTGAGTTTATCCGTAGGTGTAGTGTTTGGAATTAGGGATTGTCAGTGCGATTCCAATAAATGTAAAATCATTTCATTACAGTGTTTTCGGAGATTAAAACGGGCGGAAGATAAAACCTGAAGAATGTAGAAGAATAACTAATAGCAATGGAGATCTGACGTCATAACCGGCATTGTGGACAGAGGAAATGCGTTAAATCCAGATTTTCCGGAGTTGTTCGCTCTCCTGCAGTTCCGTTTCCAGCCCCTCGCTCTCCAATGCCATCGTTTAACCCCTTCACACATTTCCCCTATCGCGTGGTGCAGGATCGCTGACACAGTCGGCAACAACCACAAATATCAGTTGTAAAAGAACGGAATAAATTGCTTGTACATACCGGTCGGCAGTGAGAGCGGTCTCGTTGTTGTTGCTCAGGAACAGGCCGAACGGTAGTTTTACAAACGTGAACCAAATGAAATGTACAACCAGATGTCACTATGGGACTAACTTCCCAGACAAAGTGAGAGGAGTGACTTTATTCTAATGATTAGTTTAACCGAGTTCAAATTTCCAGCAACGTTCTTAGGCTATGAAAGCATTCCCCATGCTGAATGCTGACTGTATGACGGGAAAGCATTTCCACCATATTTCACGAATACCGCGGTCAATGGCGATTTCTCGATGTTTATATTCCGTGGAGTGAAGGTTTTAGAAGGAAGTTCGTGCAGCTGATGCACTTCTTGTCGAATTACAGGTTCCACACACAGAATTCTGGAGGAACTCAGCAGGCCAGTCAGCATCTATGGGAAAGAGTACAGTCGATGTTCCGGGCCGGAAGCTCTTGCTGGTCTGTTGAGGAATATCATATTGAACGGATGTGATAAAACGTGCCGATCGCCTGTGATCACATTGGACGAAAGGGAATGCGTTACCCCAACTACTCCTGAAGGGGGCGGTTATGAGTCTATTATTGTGATGAAGCTGCCTGGTTTTCACCTTTGTCATTATCTTCCGTCGGACTAATGTGTGCCCGGCAATTTTGCTTCAGTAAGGTCAATCACAGTGTTAATTTTTATTATTTATGTTGTCTTCTTATCGTGACAATCAAACGATAAACTTGCAACATAATTGCTAAGAGCGTTTGCTATCAGTGATACGGGTGATTTGGCGAGAGGGGTTAGATTATCCTTTGAAGATGAGAGGCTGTGATGGAATCGGCCCGGATGATATAGAAGTTTTGTAGGACAGTCAAATGCTAAGAACGTTGGCTTTCAGTTATATGGAAGATTTGGAGAAGGTACTTAAATTATGCCTAGAAGAGAGAAGATGTGGGGAATCTGCAGGGAAGATATGAGAATTTGGAAGGCAGAGTCAGAGTGGGTGTAAGGACTGTGGACGGTGGGTACCGGAAGAATACAGTGAATGTGTCTCGAAGAATCTGACCGGGAATCAAAACACATTCCACACAGAGGATGGAGGTGCAGGGAAGGGGCTCAATTTGCATTCACTGGGACAATTGAGATATATTAGAACGAAGTTGTTAAAAAAATCCTTCTTAGTAACACGGGAAAACCCTTCAGTGAAGCAGAAGATGCGTAACCTAATGCAACGGGGCAGTTACTGACTCCCAAAAGCTGCTGGATAATCGGGTTGCCATGGAGATTTGATAACGTGCAATAACGGGGAGCGCGACTCTGCAGAACCAAGCCCTGAAATGTTGCTGCTTCTCCGGACCGGTGAAGGATTCACACTGGACTTCCTCAGATGTCAGTAGCATTTCCAAATTTTTATAATCATTAAAGGAGAGCGGAAAAACTCTGGGAAAACAAAACCGTGATATAGAGGAAGGTTAATGGGAAATATAGCAGATGAAATAAAATACTGAAGATCGTGACTCCCGATAATAAAACAAGCCTCTTGCACGACACTCACTCACTGACTACGCCTGTCTCCAGGTAGCAACAGATACTGACCTTCGGAATCCCTCAGCCCCCACAGACATCACAACTCCTCCTCTAACCTCTTCCGATCACCCAGTGCCTTCCGTACGGGCTGTACCCACATCTCTCCACCAGAGACCGTTCCCCCTCAGCTCGCCTGCTCATTAAACACACCTCCCAGTAAACACACGTCTCCTCCAATAACCTGTCCGAATGAGCCCGGTCCTCCTACACGGAAAGCCCCCGAGTCCATTCCATCAGCACAGGCCCTTCGCATTGAAATCACCGACACCCACCGCACACGTTTTACACACATCCAAAGACCACACACCACCTCACTGAACCCTCCCTCTGAATCTTCCTCTTCGCCACCGACACCCGGCAATGTCTCTGATCCTCCCCATCAGCTTGTGCCAGTGGGTGTTCCACTCTCAGACTAATGGGCAGGCTGAGAGGATGGACCCGGACCTGGAGCGAGCCCTTCTCTGCCTTCTGTCCGGGAATCTGCCCTCTTGGAGTGACCATTTAATCCGGGCCGACTCCGCCCACAATACCCTTCAGCATTCACCGCTGGGTACGACCCCATTCGAATGTCAAATCGAGTTTCTGCCCGCTCAGTCTCCTGATCAGGAATTAGATGTCGGGGTCCCCTCCGCCGAGTAATTTGTTCAAAGATGTCTCAATGACAAAGACTCGGAAAGGAAGTTCAGCCGGGCTGCAGGCCAAGGCCAACAGACACAGGCGGCTTGGCCCCTCTTTCAATATTGACAAGCGGGTCTCTGTTCAAGTAAAGATCGTCCACTCCAACTGGAATGGCGGAAACTAGCCCCTCGCTTTATCCGTCTCTCTGAAGTCATGAGGGAAACTGCCCCGGCAACATGCACATCACATCTTCCCCGTTCTCTAAAAATTCATCCCGCCTTAATGTATCGGGATTTAAACTTGTACGTTGTCCCTACTTGGCCCCGAATCGGAAGCGTCACATGCCTCTCCCTCCGCCCCTCTCCCCACCCCTCTCCCACCGAGGATCATTTTACCAGTATGGGAGGAATATGGTCCGGAGGAACCAGGGATATTTTGGATCCTGTCCTTTATTCAGAATTCCAAAGGACATTCCGGACAGTATTGGGCCGTCAGATGTCGGCCATGGTGGGAAGGGATTTGCCGCACCCTCGGGTCGGCGGTAGAGTATTCTCAGCTCTCTGTTTTTCCCTTTGCTATTTTAGTAATCCTCTGCTTAGTTGCTGCCTGAATTGCAGAATTCCTCCATCATTTTGTGTGTGAGCGTCTCTGCATTTCCAGCAACTGCAGAATCTTTTGTGTTTTATATCTGCCTTTGTAAGAGGATTGCACTTTGAAGTTAGATACACTTTGATATTGAGTATATTGTTTATGGGAGCCGCTTTCTGCGTTAAAACAGCTGCTGAGTTTTCTATATACAAAAAAAAATGAGGTTTGTAGATGGAACCGGAGCTTGAAGAAACTTTTAATGGCACCGTGATTACCGATAATGCCCTGTATTAAAAAATTCGCCTGCGCTGAAGCGTCGGTCACATGCGCAGGCGTCAAGATTGATGACGTTTACGAATATCACGCATGCGCGCAGTTCACAAAAGGCCTCAGGAGCACGGCTGCTGGATCGGACGCAGGTAGGCGATTATCTCCGGGCGACTGTCCTAAACACTGACTGAGGGACAGTTTCTGTGACCTTCCTGCTCACCTCCCTCTCTCTCAGCCCCACGATCCGTACACGGGCCCCCGGGAGCTTCCGGCTTATCAGGGAATGGGAACCAATGGATCTCTCAAACAAAGCTGAGCTCCAGCTATCTAAATGCAAGGATTCGGAACTCCGAAAAAGGGAGCAAAATCGGGTCTTTTACATCACCAGTTGAGAAAATCACCTTTGTTACACTTCCAATCACAAACTCTGCAGATGCTGGACATTGGAGGGAAGGTGGGGAGACATCCAGTGTCCCTGATGCCCTCACCTACAAGATGTGTGTCCAGCTGCAATTTAAGGAGTTGGAGCTAGAAATGGATGAATTCTGGATCATCCAGGAGTTGGAGGGGGTGATGAATATGACATGAAGAGAGGTGAGTTACACCCAAGTTGCAGGACACAGGAAACGGGATGAGAGTCAGGAAGGGGAATGAGGTTAAATAGCCATCGCAGAGTACTCTTGCGGCCATCCCCAAAAAACAACAGGTGGAACACTTTAGAAGCTGTTGGGGGGAATTACCTGGCAGAGGAAAGTCAAAGGGCTGATAGGGGATTCGTTAGTTAGGGGAACAGAACAAGAGGAGACTAATATCCTAGTGGTAATGGTTGCTAATGGTAGGGTGGGGGGTGGGGGGTAATGTGGATAAAATAAGTTGTAGGGGGGAATGGGAGCCAGAATGACAGAACCGATAGTGGAGAGGGTGAATTGAATTGAATTGACTTTATTACATCGATCCTCCCTATACATTACGTCTCCGTCTAAATGTGCAATGTGTAATATATAGTCATTTATGATAAATAGTTTGTACATAGAACAGTTAATATAACATACAAATGCAATTGTATCAGCATGAAGTAACCGGTCTGATGGCCTGGTGGAAGATGATGTCCTGGAGCCTGTTGGTCCTTTTGCTGTCGTACCGTTTCCTGGATGGTAGCAGCGGGAACTGTTTGTGATTGTGGTGAATTTGGTCCCCGATATCCTTTGGGCCCTTTTTACACACCTGTCTCTGTAAATGTCCTGAATAGTGGGACGTTCACATCTACAGATGTTCTGGGCTGTCCGCACCACCCTCTGCAGTTTCCTGCAATTAAGGGAAGTACAGTTCCCATACCAGGCAGTGATGCAGCCAGTCAGGGTGTTCTCAGTTGTGTTCCTGTAGAAAGTTCTTAGTATTTGGGACCCCATCCCAAACTTCTTCAGCCGTCTGAGGTGAAAGAGGTGCTGTTGTGCTTTTTTCACAAAATAGCCGGTACATATACACGAGAAAATCGGCAGATGTCTGGAAATTCAAGCAACACACACAAAATGCTTGTGGAACACAGCAGGCCAGGTAGCATCTATAGGAAGAAGCACTGTCGATGTTTCTGGCCGAGACCCTTCGTCAGGGCACCATGTGATATCCTCGGTGGTGTTTATGCCAAGGAACTTAAAGCTCATCACCTTCTTAACCACAGATTGATTAATGTCACTAGGGGTTAGCCTGTCTCCATTCCTCCCGTAGTCCACAATCAGCTCCTTTGTTTTTGTGACAATGAGGGAGAGTTTGTTTTCTTGACACCAGTCAGATGTTGTTCAGACCTCAGATAGAGTCAGCAATCAAATGGTTGAGCCTGGAGCGATGAATGTGCTGAGCTGTGTATATCACAATGCACGAAGCATCACAGGAAAGCCCGATGAGCTCAGGACACGGAATTATCATATTGTAGCCATTATTGGGACTTGTTTACACCCAACAGTCTGAGGGATTTAGAGGAACAAATTTGTAGAGAGATTGTAGACCATGTCAATAAACTTAGGTTTATTCAGTAAGTGATTTTAACTTTGCATATATTGACTGGGACGCCCATACTGTAAAAGGACTAGATGGGGTAAAGTTTGTCAAATGTGCCTTTAATCAGTATGTAAAATTCCCAACGTAGAAGTGTGCAATAACCTGTTAGGCAATGATCCAAGGCTGGTGACAGAATTTAGTGATCATAGTGCCATGAGATTCAAAGGAAATATGGAAAAAGAAAGGTCTGGACCACGGGTTGAGATTCTATATTGGAGAAAGGTCAATTTTGATGGTATCAGAAAGGATCTAACAAGTGTGGTTTGGGACAGGCTGTTTCCTGGCAACGGAGTACTTGTAAGTGGGAGGCCTTCAGAAGTGAAATTTTGAGGGTGTAGAGTCTGTATATGCCTGCCAAAATAAAAGTTGAGTGATAACTGGTACAGGGAACCTTGGTTTTCAAGAGATATCGAGGCCCCAGATATTTTGTTCCTCTAAATCCCTCAGACTGTTGGGTGCTACCAAGACCCATTAATAACATGATTCCATGCACTGAGCTCATCTGAGTTTTTTAGTTGTCTGCTGTTGGTTTCTAAAAGTTTTTGCTCTATTAGGTGTCCTCTCTCTGGCTTTATGTTGGCTTTGGCTTCTCATTTTAGTCACGGTTGTGTACTCCTGTCTTTCTAATATTTCCACTTCTGTGGAATCACTCAGCTCCCGATTTGCTCCCAGAAACTCCAGCCATTGTTGCTCCGTTGTCACTCCTATCTTTCCCTTCCAAACAAGTTTGGCCAGCTTCTCTGTCATAGAAACATGGAGAAGTTCAGTATGGAAATTTGGCCCATCTAGTCAATGCTGAAAAAAAAAAACATTTAAGCTGTCTAAAGCAACTACCTGCACTGGGACCATCGCCCTTCATACCCCTACCATCCAGGCTCCCATCCAAACTTCCTTTAAGTGGTGAAACCGAGCTCATATTCACCACTTGTACCGGCATCTCAATCCACACTCTCACAACCATTTCAGTAAAGAGCTTTTCCACATGTTCCCATTAAATATTCACCTTCCCCACTTACCCATGACCTCTGGTTGTGGTCCCACACAACCTCCGTGGAAAAAGCTGCTTTCATTTAACCTATCTATACTCTCATAATTTTCTATACTTCTAACAAATCTCCAATCCAATGTATAATTTCCTTGTTTATGTTTAGAGCCTTTTTTAGGTGTATAAAATGATGAGGGGCATTGAGCGTGTGGATAGCCAGAGGTTTTTTCCCAGGGTTGAAATGACTAACACAAGAGGGCATAGTTTTAAGGTGCTTGGAAATAGATACTGAGGGATGTCAGGGGTAAGATTTTTACACAGAGAGTGGTGCGTGCGTGGAATGCACTGCCAGCAGCGGTGGTCCAGACAGATACAATGGGGTCTTTTAACAGCCGCTTAGATAGGTACATGGAGCTTAGAAAAACAGGGCTGTGTGCTGGGGAAATTCTAGGCAGTTACTAGAGTAGGTTACATGGTTGGCACAACATTTTAGGCTGAATGGCCTGGAATATGCTGTAGATTTCTATCTTCTATTTTGAACAGTGAAGTAACTACTCTTCTTTAATCTGTACAGGGTCCACAATTTTAATGCCACTTTTCCACACTCCCATGGACTCTTTGTCCATCTCCTGAGTAAATAGAGATGGAAAAATATTTAAGAATTAAGATCTCCCCCATCTGCTTTGTTTCCACACATGGATTGCCATTCCGGTCTTCCAGAGGACCAACTTTGTGCCTTGCAATCCTTTTGCTCTTAATCTATCTCTAGAATCCCTGAGCATTATCCTTCACCTTTTCTGTGAGGGCAACCTCATCCCTTCTTTTAGCCATACTGGTTTATTTCTTATGTGTTCTCTTGCATTTCTAATACCCCATAAGATTCTGCCTGCCTATACCTTTGCCATAAAGCAGCCTGTCCCAATCCACAGTTGCCAGATCCTAGTGTTAATACCAGGTGTTGATCCATGCCCTGAACACATCCACATTTCCTACGCTGCTCCTTGTATTGAAATGTACAGGGCTCAGCATATTCACTGTACCATGCTCAACTTTTTCATTCCTGACTTTGTCTGAGGCCTGAACAACATCTGTCTCCACAACCTCTCCACTATCTGTTCTGTTATTCAGGCTCCCATTCCCCCTGCAACTTTAGTTTAACCCTCCTTACCCCCACCTCCCACCATGCAGATCTATCACCCCTTTGGCTTTCCTCTCCCAGATCAATAAAAAGGAGGTGCATACCAGGTACAGGCAGATAGGAACAAATGGGGTCCTTATGAAATACAGGAAATTCAAGTGAACACTTATGAAAGAAATAAAAGAAGGCATGAGGTTGCCCCAGCAGACAAGGTGAAGGAGAATCCTCAGGGAATCTGCAGATATGTTAAGAGCAAAAAAGATTACAAGGGAAAAAATTAATCCTCTGCAAGATCAGAATGGTAATCTATATGAGGAAACAAAATAGATGGGGAGGTCAAATCAGTGGATTTTGTCTACATGAACTTTAGCAAGGCACTTGACAAAGTCTCATAAGGGAGTTTGGTCAAGAAGGTTCAGTCACTCAGCATTCAAGATGAGATAGTAGATTGGATGATCAAACCTTGGCAACTCAAGTAACCTCATCTGAAATGTTGTCCTGCACCCATTAATGTATTTTGTAAATCTATTTACAGGTTAAAAATGAGAAGGAATTTGTCTCCAGGAATCTCAAACACGACACGCCAGTTTTGCTGTCTCTGTCTAGATGTTTAAAAAGTGGAGCAAGATATTCAATCGACCATCCTTCCTGCTCAGACTGTGGGGAGGGATTCACTCGGCCTTTGACCAACTGGCATGCCCATCATTTTAGACAGGAAAAAGGCCGTTCACCTGCTCAGACAGTGGGAATGGATTCCCTCGGTCATCTCAACTGAAGGTAAGTTCACACTGGGCAAGGCCATTCACCTGTTCTGAATGTGAGAAAGGATTCAGTCAGTCTTCCGACCTGTGGACACAACAGCCAGTTCACACCGGGCAGAAGCTGTCATCTGCTGAATTTCTGGGAAAGAATGCACTCAGTCATCTGACCTAATGGCACACCAGTGAGTTCACACTGGGGAAAAGCCGTTCACTTGCTCAGTCTGTGGGAAGGGATTCACTCAGTCATCCAATCTGCAGAGTCATCAGGGAATTCACATTGGACAGGCCATTCACATGCTCAGTCTGCAGGAAGTTATTCACTCATTCATCTCACCTACAGAGTCACCAGCGAGTTCACACTAGGGAGAAGCCGTTCACACGCTCAGTCTGTGGGAAGGGATTCACACAGTCATCCACAATACAGAGTCATCAGTGAGTTCACACTGGAGAGAGGCCTTCACCTGCTCAGAGTGTGGGAAGGGATTCACTCGATCATCCCAATTACTGGCACATCAGTTAGTTCACACTGGGGAAAAGCAGTTCACCTGCTCAAAATGTGGGAAAGGATTCACTGAGTCAGCCACCCTACAGATACACCAGTGAGTTCACACTGGAGAGAGGCCATTCACCTACTCAGAAAGTGGAACGAGATTCACTCATTCATCCACCCTATGAATCACCAGCAAGTTCACACCGGGGAGAAGCCATTCACCTGTTCAGACTGTGGGAAGGGATTCACTAAATCATCCAATCTACAGAGACATCAGCAAGTTCACACTGGAGAGAGCCCATTCACCTGCTCAGAATGTGGGAAAGGATTCACTCAGTCAGCCCAATTACTGGCACACCAGTCAGTTCACATTGGGGTGCGGCCGTTGTTATGATTCCCTAGGTTTTGTTTGCCGTGGACTGTCATTTTAAGAGAGAGAGAGAGATTAAGAAGGTGAATCAGTCTGACTTGCAGCTTGTTTACATCGCTCGCAGCTTGTTTAGTTTTAACCGAGGACAAAGACACTCAGAGTCAGACTGAGATGAAGGAGGGAAAATAGGATCGAAACCAGGGAACTAGTGGCCAAGGGTCACTGATGATTACAACTTTCCTATGCCCACAGGGTGGGTTAATTATCGATTCAGCATACATCGAATGTGTGGATGTCACCTCGTTTGATCCATAGGAGTGGATCTGATTTGGGGTATCCTGTGAAGACCACTGATGTGTTAACCCTTGCCTGAGTGTGGTGTGGTAATTCACTTGAAGACGATACCCTTTGTGACAAGTCAATTTCGGTGATAATTCATATGTGGATTTGGAACGAAGACAGATAAAATCTACAGCAGCTGTTGTATCGTTTTACCACCATGAAACCTGTGGTATTCAAAATAATTGCCTTCTCTCAACATTTACGCTGGATTACAAATATCTCTCTCATCAGCTATTCCATGGTTGAACTGCAACTTTCATACTTTGCCTTCTCAAGACTCCAAGTCTTTTTTCTCCCGAGCTCAATAATTTTGGACATATATATTTGCACATATATATACACATAACAATGTTAACTTTTGTTTATCTTGATTGTTACTATATTATAAGTAGATTCTAATAAAGATTGTTTTAACTTCAAAAACAGACTCCAGCTGTAGTCTATTGCTGCTGGTTCATTTCTAAAGCGTTATGATTCATAACAAAATTGGGCCTGCGTCCGAGATATCAACAGTTTTGGGGGCATTGTCATTAATTATCGATTTCATTGAGGAAGTCCCTTTGATTTATTTGTGTGTGGAAAATCAGCAGCAATGGATGTTGATAGATGTCAGGAAGCGCCAACCTCTGAGGTATTAGAGGACGCCAGAAGGGTTGAGTTGTTGAGTCTTGCTAGAAGGTTAAAACTTGCTAAGGTGAAATCGACAATAAGGAGGGTACAGATGCAGAGGATAATAGCTGAACATTATGTATCTGAGGGAATGTTTAAAGTGGAGGGGTTGGAGGTGTTTCCTGAAAGTAAACCTCATGAGCGTGTGCTGCAATACAAGTGAGAAAAATTAAAGCTGCAGAAGGCAGAGGCAGTTTGAGGCTAGGGAGGCAGAAAAACAGGGAGGAAGCAGAAAGACAGAGGCTGTTTAAGCTGGAAAAGATAGAGTGATTGCAGCAAATGGGTCTCGCGTTAGACTCTAGTGATAAGTTTAAAGCTAGTCAGGAATTTAAATTGACACCTCCATTTGACGAAGCAGAGGTTGATAAATACTTTCAGCATTTTGAGAAGGTTGCTCAAAGTTTAAAGTTGCCAAAAGAGGGTTGGCCCTTTCTCTTACGAAGTGTAATTAAGGGGAAGGCTCAGCAAGCCTATTCTGCTTTGACAGTTGATGAAGCAGCTGATTATGACATAGTGAAACAGTCTGTTCTCAGAGTTTACGAGTTCTTCCCAGAATCATGCAGGCAAAAGTTTGGAAATTTGAAGAAATCTGTGAAACAGACTTATATGGAACTTGCTTATGAGAAGTTTGTGTGTTTTGACCGCCGGTGCACATGTAAAAATATAAATGATAATTGTAACAGCTTGAAAGTGTTGCTTTTAATTCAAGAATTCAAAAGGTGCATTCCTGATGACATAAAGACCTATTTAGATGAAAAGGATGCTGCCACTTTGCAGGAGTCTGATAGAATAACAGATGAGTTTGTTTTTACTCATAAGGTTAAGATTGTCCCGAATAAGAGCTTCCAAAAGAGGAGCAGGGATCACCAGGGTAAACCAGAAATTAAAGCTGGAATACTGACAAGAGTAAGGATGAAGGGAAGCAGTTGCAGGAGAAATATTCTGGTCTCACTTGTTACTATTGTAAGAAAACTGGTTATATTATGGCTAATTGTTCCATCCTGAAGAAGAAAACGGAAAAGGAGTCAGTCCCAAATGCCTGTGTCAGTATGTTGAAGCACCTATCAATCCACAGGGTTCTGAACATTCTCTTTCAGGCTGAGTTAAGGTCTGAGAGGTCTGACCGAGTTAAGAAGGGATTCGATCATTTTATGTCAGATGGGTTTGTATTAGTAAAGGAAGGGTCAACCCGGGTACCAGTGAAAATTCTTTGAGTTACTGGGGCTTCTCAGTCACTTATATCAGACGTTCTAAAGTTTGGTGATGAGACTAACACTGGTGAGGTAAATCTTATTAAAGTCATTGGGGGCGACATGGTTTCCGTGCCATTGCACAAGGTAACTTTACTGTCAGGGTTGGTTTCAGGACCTGTTCAGATCGGAGTATGCTCCAGTTTACCAGAGGAAGATGTTACTTTGCTGTTCGTGAATGACCTGGCAGATGGTAAAGTTGTTCCTGCAGTGCAGTTAACAACTAACCCAACCACTGACGACCCACAGATGGATTTTAACATTTACCTTCCGGCGCAGGAACTCGAAGTATGGCTAAAATGTCTGCTGACGCAGACGAGTTTATCACAGAACAGAACCAAGACCCTGAGTTTGAAGCTTTAAAAGAAACAGCTTTCTCAGATGATGAAATTAAGAAGGTGCCAGTAGGATATTATCTCAAGGATGGAGTGATATGAGGAAATGGAGGCCAACTGCTATACCAGCGAATGCGAAATGGGCAATTGTTCACCGTTGTAGTTCCTGAAGTTTATAGGACTGAAATGTTAACTTTGGCCCACAGTCTGCCCTCAGTTGGCCATTTTGGAGTAAATAAAACTGTAAACATGATTATGTAATAATTCTACTGGCCTAATCTGAGGAAGGATGTTGTGACCTTTTGCAAAATCTGTCACATTAGTCAAGTTGTTGGTAAACCTAATCAGATCTCCACAGTGCCCCACTACAGTCTATATATAACTGCATTTGGTGAACCTTTTTCATAATTTATAGTGGATTGTGTTGGCCCATTGCCAAAGATTAAAGCTGGCCATCAGTATCTGCTAACTATTATGTGAACTGCATCCAGATTCCCAGAGGCAATACCTCTCAGAAATATTAAAGCTAAAACTGTGGCGAAGGCTCTTACCAAGTTTTTTTTTACTTTGTTTGATTTGCCTAAAGAAATCCAGTCTGATCAAGGAAGCGATTTAACATCTGGATTATTCCAGCAGGTATTTTATCTACTGGGAGCTAAACAAATTACACCGTCTGCGTACCATCCAGAATTACGATGGGTTCTAGAAAGATTTCATTCTACCCTCAAAACAATGATTAAGACACAATGTGTTCCACACTGTCTCTCTCTCTCACTCCATGACTTGTAAAGGCTTGAAAAAGGCATCATCGGACGCACGCATGCACATGCCAAAAAAAGACATACTGTGTTGAAAATGGAAAACACTGAGATGAAGGAATATATTTGCTTTTGTTCGCAGTAAGAGAGTTGGTACAGGAATCACTGGGCTTTAGTTCATTTGAATTTGTATTTGGAGATAGAGTGAGGGGACCTTTGACCTTGTTAAAGGAACAGTGAATGGATGGGGATGTGCATGTTAACTTTTTAGACTAAGTTTTCAAGTTCAACAACGAACTACTCCAGGCCTGTAGTCTAGCGAGACAAAACTTAAAGATTTCTCAAAACAAAATGAAGTGTTGGTTTGATAAGTGGGCTTGCGAAAGAAAATACCAGGTGGGGGATAAGGTGCTTACCTTATCTCCAATGTTGACAAATCCACTTCAGGCAAAACTCAATGGACCGTATGAAATAGCCTCTCAAATTAATACTGTGAATTATGTTATCAAAACACCCGACTGATGTAAACTAACACAGGTGGTACAGATAAATATAATAATGTCTTATTTTAACAAGCAGGCACCATCTGTGAGTGTTGTTGTCAAAACATATGAATGTGGCAACTCTGAGAATAAAGCAATTGACTTGTCTGAGACTTTTCACAAGCCAAACATTGTCCCAGTTAAGCTAATGAACTCGGTTGCTCCAGAAAACTTTGATAACAGGTTGGCTCTACTGCAGCCAAAGCAACAACAACAGCCGAAGGAATTAATTCTGCAGTTTAAAGATTTATTTCCCGATGTTCCCAAGCAAACCACGGTCGCAATACATGATGTACATATTGGTTAAACCGATTAAAGAACACCCATATCGCATTAACGTAGAAAAGTGTAAATAGGCTGAGAAAGAAATTGAAAAAATGCTGGAAAATGGTATTATTAGTCCTTCAGCATCAGATTTGAGCTCACCCTGCATTATTGTGCCTAAACCTGATAGTAGTGTTAGATTTTACACTGATTATAGGAAGGCAAATGCAGTAACAAAAACACATGCCTATTCTATCTCTAGGATGGATGATTGCATCAATGAGGTTGGAAAAGCTTAATTTCTTACAAAGATTGATCTGTTTACAGGGTATTGGTGTGTTCCATTGACGGACGGAGGTAGAACAAATTGTGCAGTTGTGATACCATCTGGGTTGTATGAACATAATGTCTTGCTATTTGGAATGAAAACCGGTCCAGGATCATTTCAGAGAACGTTTGATTCTGTAATTCGAGGGTTGGAACACACTGATGCCGATATTGATGACTTAGTCACAGGGAGTGACACTTGGGAAGAGCATATCTCTGTAGTAGAAAAACTGTTTGACAGGTTTTCCCAGGTCAGCCTTACAGTTAACTTAGCTAAGAGTGAATTTGGCCATGCCACTGAGACCTGTCTT
The DNA here is from genome assembly GCF_048418815.1 of Hemitrygon akajei. NCBI lineage: Eukaryota > Metazoa > Chordata > Chondrichthyes > Myliobatiformes > Dasyatidae > Hemitrygon > Hemitrygon akajei. The sequence goes on from NW_027331963.1 coordinate 1,097,012, forward strand.
GGCTATGTTGTAGGTCAATGCAAGTTGGCTCCTGTTCGGGCAAAAGTCCAGGCAATTTCTTAAATTCCTATTCTGACTGCTAAGAAGGCTCTTAGAAGGTTTCTGGGAATGGATGGATATTACCGTAAGTTCTGTAAGAACTTTGCTGATATCGCTCTTCTTCTGACTAACCTGAAGAAGGGTGAAAAGTTTGTTTGGACCGAGCCTTGTCAGGAGGCATTTGAACGATTTTAAGTTATTATCTGAGATTAGGCCAATCAATGGAGTGCATTCAGCAAATCTAATTAGCAGATTGGAGCTGTGGGTGGCAACACAAATCATGGGTGCACAGAAAGTAAAGGAGAGGGCCAAAGAGACAACCCTGTGGGTTATGTGTCCTGAGGGTCAGAGAGACAGTTGAGATGGAGCCCATTCTTACCACCTGCCGGCGATCTGACAGGAAATCCAGGATTCATCTACACAAGGCGCGGTGAAGGCCGAGGTCTCTGAGCTCCATGTCGATACTTCACGCCTTTGTATGGCTACTGCTCTGCCCATGACTGCAAGGAACTGCAGAGAACTTTGGAGAGCAGAGAACATCAGAGAAACAAGACTACACTCCATGGACTCTTCCTACACTTCCCCTCCCGCGGAAAAGCAGGCCATGTACTCAAAGATCCTCACAACCTGTACATTCTTACTGCAAACCCGCTCCCCCATCGGGGAAGATATACAAAAGCCTTAAAGTGCGTAACACCAGGCTGAAAGATGGCTTCCTGTCTGCAGTTATAAGCCAAATGAATGATAAAATTGACTCGACCTCACAATGTAACTCGACCTGACCCTGCACCATATGTCTATCTGCACTGCACATTCTCTGCAGCCATAATGCTTTGATACAGTAATTTTTTTGTTGTATATCAGCTCGATGTACCGTCGTAATATATCGATCTGTGTGGATGGTACATCAGGCAAGATTTTCACTGTAGCTCAGTACGTGATGATAATAAACAAATTCTACACTTTAATTGTGTGGAAATATTAGACAGACTGAGCTTCTGCTCCGGAACCGCAGAAGGAAACTGAACTGTTGTAATTTCTATGGAAAGCAAATATATGGAAAATGCTTCAATCTCACATCACAATCTGCAGTAACAGGGATCAGGTGACCGGTGGTTGGTCTCCCATATCAATATCAGAATCAGGTTTAATAACATCAGCATATGCCAGGAAATTCGTTGTTAATTGTTAATTCTTAACAAAAGATTTTAACAATTGTGATTTAAAATAAGAATATAGATATTTATAGTACAAAAATAGAAAAAATAAAAATGTAATAAACTATTTTAATTGTGTGGAACTATTTGACTGACTGGGTTGTTGCTTTGGAAATTCTGAAGTGAAGCTTAACTGAACTGTACACATTTATGAGAAGCTCAGAGAAATATAAATGGCTAAATTCTCACATAAATGGGTCAGACACCCAGAAACGTTGGCAGCACTTCCGCACGTCGAAACAGTCAAATGAAACATGCAGAAAATATTACAAAAAAAAAACATTGTCCACCCACAATGAGAGGACGTGACAGATCCGGATCTCACTGACTTGTCTGAACGGGGAAAGATGAAGCTACACGTACACGTAGAGCAGTGACCCGCAGATGCTGCAGATCTGCAGAAAAACGTGAACAGGAAACGGGATCAGGTCACGGGTGGAGGGACTCCCTCCTGAACCGGTGACTCTGCTCCTCTCCACTTACACACTGCCCGACCCATCCGCCGCATTCCCCACATTATTCCATATTTACACGAGATACATGTCTACTTTTCCACACCATATCTACCCCGATCCCCTTCCCTCCACCCCCAGGTCACAGAATCACCGGCTCGATTCCCATCCCGGTCCGAAACATAATTCAAGCCCAAACAGGAAGTGTTCACGTTTCATTTAAATCAGTTCTATGTTTATAAACACTAATTTCTATTCACATTCCTCCGGCCTCAGTGGACAGGAACACTGAAACACCAAGTGAGAAACTGCAGGAGGTGGCCATTCGGCCCTTCTAACCATCAACAAGATGGCGGCTGCTCTCCCATCTCAGCCATGTTTCTGTCCGATCCTCAATTCCTCGATCCCTTCCACACTTCTGCCGGCCTCTTTTCCACGTGAGGACGATCACTGAGTCTTCACCGCCCTCTGTGGAGGGGATTTACAGATATTCACCACCCTCGAAATTGAGACTTTTCCCCTCATCACAGTCCCGGACAGTCCATTCCCTTTTTCAGAGACTGGGATCTCTGGTTCAACCGGTAATGATGTTGTGCATTTCAATGTGTTCTCCTCTCAGTCCTCGAATCTCTAAATGACATTTAGAGTTATCACATTTGATCTTTCTTCAAGTTATGACCCCACCATTCCAGGATTCAGTCAGGTGAATATTCATAATCTTCTTATAGCAAATAATCTCTAACCTCTTTGCTCATCCTCTATGGAATTAATTTACATCTTCTTCAGCCCCGTGTTGCCCCAAACACTCACCTCCCACCCCTGTCACTATTTCCACCTTCCCACCTCTCCCCTCACCTGAATCCACCTCTCACTCCCCAGCTCTTGCCTCATCTCCACCCCTCACCTCTTTTCTCTGACTATTTCCCGTCCACACTCAGTCCAGAGGGTGGGTCTCGGCCCGAAATGTTGACGGTCCATTTCCCTCCACAGATGCTGCCCGACCCACTGAGTTCCTCCGGCAGTTTGTTCCTTGGTCTGTATAACCCGTGTTACTATGGGGAGAGGGATTTTACACCATATTCCAGGGTTAGGGTTAGGGTTAATGGACATCTCGGTGAGACAACAACATTAATCACGGGTTTCATCACTGAATCCAGTGTTGTGAGATGTAAAGTCCTCTGTTATGTGTCCGGCTGTGTCGTGTTGTTGGTGGAGTGGGCAGCGTGGTGTTTGTCTCGATTCGGGTCACAACACCAGAATTGCCAGCGGGGTCCACGCACAGTGCATTAGTCAACAGAAAACCTCTCGTCCCTGCAGTCTTTGTCTCCTGGTAAACTCAACACCCTGACAGTGTGGACCATAGATACCACTTCCTCTGAGAGTCAGGGAATCATTCTGACAGCTGATCGCTGAGAGGAATTATATTGGTTGGCCATTAAAGTTCATCGAGATTCGTTTGGACGGATTTGATGTGGAGTTCGGGGTGTCACAGTGAAAGGGCCGGACGGCCGAACTCTCTACATTGTCCAATCATCCTTCCAGGTGAGGCGATACTTCAACTGTCAATATTCTGGGGTCGCCTGTTGTGTCCGCTGCTCCCGATGCGGCCACCTCGACACTGGTGACACCGGCTCCTCCGCTGTTGTGCCGGGTAGGAATTTTTTTTAACGGGTGTCAATATTTTTCTTCCCTTTTGTGCCGGAAGGGTGGGTTTTGGGGGTTGATGATCGGGATGCCGTCCTTTTTGATTCAGGGGGTGGGGAGGGAGTTTCATTTTTTTTCTCTCTGAACGATTTTCCTGTTTTCTTTGTTTCGTGGTTCTCTGGAGAAGAAAAAAAAACACTCAGCGTTATTTATGGATACCTGCTTTGATAATAAATTAACCTTTGAACTATCCACTCCGAGCGGGACTTAGTTAGTTAGTCACTCAGACAGGAACAGTCTGTGAATGCTCCCACCCAATTCCCCTTACACCACAGATATATCTGTCCAGATACTCCCCACGCAAGACAGGCTGGAGCCAAAAATATTTACTACATGACAGACCCTAAAGAGAAATTACAAAATAGTCATAATGGCTTACACACACAGAACAGACAGAAGCTGTCCTATCTCTATACATGAGTGCACAAGGTGATAAGCATCCTGAAACCCGAGCTAGCTACCCTGAAGAAGAAATATGGCTCAGCACGGCTTAGCACATTGGTTCATCATCAGAAGTTTCTTTCAGAAAAACAGGCTGCTATTTTTTAATGTAGAGTTAACCCTTTTACATACTTTATCATTCCCTCCTTTAGATCATTACATGATCAAAAAAGCAGTAACTTTTGACGAGAAAGCAACCAAGTAGAGCATTAACTTTTCAGAGGGTAAAAACGGCATATATCAGTAATTATAACAATGATATTTACAACCATTTGGACATAATGCAATATCTTGCCCCACATATTACCGACAGGTCTTCGAAGATCACCATTTCGACCCTTCAGTGAACCCGTGTAAATCCTGCCCTACTCTCTTGATGCTGTCAGTCTCCTTGGCAGTGTGCTTGGAGAGGGATGTAACGTTTGTAGACTCATCAGGGATATAGGTGCAGCATTCTGTGTCAGTAATAGCACAGGTTCCCCCTTTCTCAGCTGGGATAAAATCTAAAGCCATACGATTCTGTACGACTGTTTGCCGGATTGCAATCATTTCAGTGGATATTTTTGTTACTTGGGCCTGTGCTTCAGTCAGGGCCCCTGCAGTATTGTGGCCAGCTCCTCAAGTGCTTGTAGCCAAATTGATTATCTCTCGTGAATTCCTGGTTACTCCATAGGAGAGAAAAACGATCATCCAAAATCGCTCAGTCTCAGTTATTCCTCTCGGCTGCTGGACAATTGCGGTTATGGCCAGGATGCATGTTTCCCAGTATAGGAAGTTCAGTTTGGTGGGGGCCTGCGATACCATCCCTCAAAACACCGACAGCCACAGTCATCTCTGACTGGAACACAATTCCTCACTCTCTTCCCCAAGTGTTATTTGAGGAAGCCCAGGCTGATAGTTCCTCACTCTGGTTGATCAGGATTACTGACATTGGAATCATAGTTTTACCCAGCAGGCCCCTAGTTCTACCAGTTTGGCAGGGTGTGACAGAGAGACATTGAGGTGTTAACATGGGGACTCCCAGAAAGACATAAATACGAACACTTCTGTTACATTCCCATAACGGTTTAAATGAACCAGCAGCAATAGACCACACCTGGAGAGTGGTTTTGATGATAAAACCACTCTCTTTATTCGTATCTACTTATAATATAACAAATTAAGCAAAATAATCAAAAACTAAAAGTGTCATAAGTACACATATGTGTAAATATAACTCCCAAACCACTAAGCTCAGAGAATGCCAAGCTTAAACTCTTGAGATGGCAATCTGTGAAATTCAGTTCATCCACGGAATCAATGACGAGAGAGAGATATTTGTAATCCAAGGTGAATGTCAAAAGAAGGCAATTACGTTGAATTCCACAAATTCCACAGTGGTAAAACAAGATAACAGTCGCTGTAGGTCTTATCCGTCGTTGTTCTAAATCCACATACGAATTATCACCAGAAGCAGCTTATCACAGGAGTACTGTCTTCAGAAGGAACTACCACCCAGGCAAGGGTTAACACACAGGTAGATTCCGCAAGGTACTCCCAATCCAGATCCAACACACAAAGTACTACCGACAGTGATTTCCACAGAATATCCCTTCTCACAAGTGTTTACCACATAACACACCCGAATCCAGCTAAGGGTTAACAAAAGTGGTAGCCACGGGATACTCCAACAAAATCCCCAGATGGATTATACGAATTATCACCAACAGTGATTGGTCACAGGGGTACCTCTTCAAGTGAATTACCACACCCAGGCAAGGGTTAGTACAAGTGGTCCTCACAGGATACTCCCAAACCAACAGATCCACTCCAATGGATCAAACAAAGTGACAATCACACATTCGGTATACGCTGGATCAATAGTCAACCCACCTTGTGGGCATAGGAGAGTCCAAACAGTGGCCTTTGGCCACTAGGCCCTTTGTTTCGAACTTTCCATCTTCTTTCTTTCTCTCTGGCTGAGTGTGTTTGTGACTGTCCTTGCGTAAATAAAACAAACTGTGAGCTGTGTAAACACAAGCTGCAAGCAAGTGTAAACACGCTGCATCGTCAAATAGTTCCGCCCCCCTCTCTCTCTCTCTCAGTAAGAATCAAACAGGAGCCGGGAGAGCCAGGCTTGTATACACAGGAATTTAGAAGGAGAATTTAGAATTTAGTATTTTCTCCCCGTATTGCCTTTTTAGTTATCTTCTGTTGCTCTTTCAAAGTTTCCCAATCCTCTTGCTTCACTCTCATCTTTGCTATGTTATACATCTTCTCTTTTATTTTTATACTGTCCTTGACTTCCCTTGTCGTCCACGGACGCCCCCTATTCCCCTTAGCTGGCTTTTACCACTGAGATGGTGCGGGACTACAACCAGAGGCCATGGGTTAAGGGTGAAAGGTGAAATGTTGAGGGGAACATGAGGGGAAACTTCTTCACACAGACGGTCATCCGGGTGTGGAATGAGCAGCCAGCACAGATGGGTCCATGTGAGCATATTTTCAACATTTAAGAGGTCGTGTAGGTATCTGGACGGTAGGGAGTGGGCAGTTTAATTAGTTCAGCACAATTGTTTCTGTAATGTAATTTTCCACAAGAACCTGAAGTAATACTAATATTCACTCTAAGTCCTTTTAACAGCTGTGCAGACCAACCATTCACCTCTTCGGGGATTTTTTATATCGCGTTAAGATTGTGGAACTTTAAGTTAATAATACATAAAATAAAATCCCAGATGCACGTCAAGAATACAAATTTCATGAGAGTGTTTCAGTTACTGTGGGGCCAGGCACCCATGCAGCTCAGCAGGAACAGGGAATAATACCAATGGAGAGAGTCAAACTGAACCAGGTTACAAATTGCAGATGGCAGAAATGCCCCATTCTTATAGAAACAGGAAGAGCATCAGGGAATTGATGGTAATTCCAGATACCAGGATTCCAGATACTCTGCCCAATCAGGAGATGATTTCTCTGTCCAACTTGGGTTCAACCTCATTGTAACAGTGTGAAACAGCCAGATCAAAACTTGGCGACTCAAGCAATCTCATCTGAAATGTTGTCCTACAGCCATTGATGGACTTTGTAAATTATTTTACAGGTTAAAAACGGGAAGGAATTTGTCTCCAGGAATCTCAAACACAGCACGCCAGTTTTGCTGTCCCTGTCTAGATATTTAAGAAGTGGAGCGAGGTATTCAATCGAACAACCTTCCTACTCAGACTGTGGGGAGGGATTTATTCGGTCATCTGACCAACTGGCACGCCCATCATTTTACACAGGAGAAAAGCCGTTCACCTGCTCAGACAGTGGGAATGGATTCACTCGGACATCTCAACTGATGGTGCATCATGAAGTTCACTCTGGGCAAGGCCATTCACCTGTTCTGTGTGTGAGAAAGGATTCAATTGGTTCTCGCCTGTGGACACACCGTTCAGTTCACACCGAGTAGAGGCTGGTGATCTGCTGAATTAGTGGGAACGGATTCACTCAATCATCTGACGTTATGGCACACCAGCGGGTTCACACTGGGGAGAGGCCGTTCACCTGCACAGAATGTGCGAAACGATTCACTCGGTCATCCGACCTACAGAGACACATTCGAGTTCACACTGGGGAGAAGCCATTCACTTGCACAGTCTGTGGGAAGGGATTCACTCAATCATCCCACCTACAGAGTCATCAGCGAGTTCACACCGGGGAGAAGCCATTCACCTGTTCAGTCTGTGGTAAGGGATTCATTCAGTCATCCACCCTACGGAGTCATCAGCGAGTTCATACTGGGGAGAAGCCATTCACCTGCTCTGTCTGTGGGGAGAGATTCGCTCGGTCAGACAGCCTACAGAGACACCAGCGAGTTCACACTGGGGAGGAGCCATTCACCTGCTCAGTCTGTGGGGAGAAATTCGCTCGGTCAGACAACCTACAGAGTCACCAGCGAGTTCACACTGGGGAGAAGCCGTTCACCTGCTCAGAATGAGGGAAGGTATTCACTCAGTCATCCCAAGTACTGGCACAGCAGTCAGTTCACAATGGGGAGTGGCCGTTGTTATGAATTCCTGGGTTTCGTTTGCTGTGGCTGTCATTTTAAGAGACAGAAATTAAAAAGTTATTTCAGTTTGACTTGTAGCTTGTTTACATCGCTCACAGCTGTTTAGTTTTAACCGAGAACACAGACGCTCAGAGTCAGATGAAGACGAAGGAGGAAAAATGGAAGGATCAAAACAAGGGAACTAGTGGCCAAGGGTAACTGATTGCAACTTTCCTATGCCCACAAGGGTGGGTTAATTATCGATTCAGCGTACTCAAATGTGTGGTTGTCACCTCGTTTGATCCGTAGGAGAGGATCTGATTTGGGGTATCCTGTGAAGACCACTGATGTATTAACACTTGCCCGGGTGTGGTGAGGTTATTCACTTGAAGACGATACCCCTTGTGACAAGTCACTTTCCGTGATATTTCGTATGTGGATTTGGAATGATGAAGGATAAAATATACAGCACCATGAAACCTGTGGAATTCGTCATAATTGCCTTCTCTCAACATTTACGCTAGATTACAAATATCTCTCTCATCACCTGAGCTTTCATACTTTGCCAGCTCAAGACTCCAAGTCTTGTTTCCCCCGAGCTCAATAGTCTGGGAGTTATATTTACACACATATATACACATAACACTTTTGTTTATCTTGTTTAAGTTACTATATAATAAATAGATTCTAATAAAGATAGTTTTAACATCAATACAGACTCCAGGTGTAGCCTATTGCTGCTGTTCGTTTCTAAAGCGTTACAATTCATAACAAAATTGGGCCTGCGTCTAATATTAACAGATTAGGGGGCGTAGTCATTAATTATCGATTTCATTGGGGAAATTCCTTTTGATTCATTTGTGTTTGGAAAATCAGTAGCAATGGATGTTGATAGATGTCTCGAAGTGCCAGCCTCTGAGGCATTGGAGGACCCCAGAAGGATTGAGTTGTTATGTATTGCTAAAAGGTTAAAACTTGCTACGGTGAAATCGACAATAAGGAGGGCACAGATGCAGAGTGTAATAGCTGAACATTATGAATCTGAGGGTGTGTTTAAAATGGAGGAGTTGGAGGTGTTCCTGAAAGTAAACCTCGTGAGCTTGAGCTCCCGTACAAGTGAGAAAATTAAATGCGGCGGCTGCGGAAAGACAGAGGCAGATTGAGACTAGAGAGGCAGAAAAACAGAAGAGAGGCAGAAAAACAGAGAGGAGGCAGAAAGGCAGAGGCTGTTCGGCCTGGAAAAGATAGGGAGATTGCAGCAAAGGGGTCGAGTGTTAGACTCTGGTGATAAGTTTAAGGCCATTCGGGAAGTTTCATTGGTATCTCGATTTGACGAAGCAGAGGTTGATAAATACTTTCAGCATTTTGAGAAGGTTGTTTAAAGTTTAAAGTGGCCAAAAGAGGGTTGGCCTATTCTCTTACAAAGTGTAATTAAGGGGAAGGCTCAGCAAGCCTATTCCGCTTTGACGGTTGATGAAGTAGCTGATTATGACATGGTGAAACAGGCTGTGCTCAAAGCTTATGAGTTGGTCCCAGAATCATACAGGCAAAAGTTTACAAATTTGAGGAAGTCTGTGAACCAGACTTATATGGAACTTGCTTATGAGAAGTTTGTGTGTTTTGACCGCTAGTGCACATATGAAAATATAAATGATGAGTTGAACAGCTTGAAAGAGTTGGTTTTAATTGAAGAATTCAGAGGGTGCATCCCTGATGCGATAAAGACGTATTTAGATGAAAAGGATGCTGCCACTTTGCAGGAGTCTGCTAGATCAGCAGATGAGTTTGCTTTAACTCATAAGGTTAAATTTATCCCGAATAAGAGCTTCCAAAAGAGCAGCAGGGATCACCAGGGCAAACCAGAAATTAAAGCTGGGACTAGTGACAAGAGTAGGGATGAAGGGAAACAGTTGATGGAGAAATATTCTGGTCTTACTTGTTACTATTGTAAGAAAGCTGGTCATATGATGGCTAATTTTTGCCTTCTGGGGAAGAAAAAGGAAAAGGAGGTAGTCCCGAATGCCTGTGATCAGTCTGTTGAAGCACCAGTAAACCCACAGAGTCCTGGACATTCTGTTGACACTCAGATAAGGATTTGAGAGGTCTGACCCATTTAAGAAGAGCTTTGATTATTTTATGTCAGATGAATTGTATTATTAAAGGAAGGGTCAACCCCGGTACCACTGAAAATTGTTTGAGATACAGGGGCTTCTAAGTCACTTATATTAGACAGCGTTCTAAAGTTTTGTGATGAGACTGAAACCGGTGAGGTAAATCTATTAAAGGCATTGGGGGCAGTGTGGTTTCTGTTCCATTGTACAAGGTAACTTTACAGTCAGGGTTGGTTTCGGGACCTGTTAAAATCGGATTGTGCTCCAGTTTACCGGTGGGAGATGTTACTTTGCTGTTAGGGAATGACCTGGCAGATGGTAAAGTTGTTCCTGCAGTGCAGTTAACAACTAACCCAACCACTGACGACCCACAGATGGATTTTAACATTTATCCTTCCTGCACAGTAACTCGAGGTCTGGCTAAAATGTCTGCCGACACAGACGGTTCTGTGCAGCATGATTCTGATACCCATGATAGCCAAAATCGGGATTCCTGTTATCATGACTTGCCAGGGACTTTTCTGCCTTCATTGTTTCAACAGGATTCAGGTAGTAAGTCTGATGAGAAAGATCTATCCCTGTCTAGGAAGGAGATTATAACAGAACAGAACCGAGACCCTGATATTGAAGCTTTAAAATAAACAGATCTCTCAGATGATGAGATTTAGAAAGTGCCAGTAGAGTATTATCTCAAGGATGGAGTGTTAATGAGGAAGTAGAGGCCACCGGCTATACCAGCGAGTCAGGAATGGGCACTTGTTCGCTAAGTTGTAGTTTCTAAAGTTTTAAGGGCAAACATTTTAACTTTGGCCCACAGTATGCTCTTAGGTGGCCATTTTGGAGTGAATATAACTGTGAACAGGTTTATGAAATAATTTTACTGGCTTAATTTGAGGAAAGATATGACCTTTTGCAAACCTATCACACTTGCCAATTGTGGGTAAACCCCACCAGGTCACCCTAGTAGCCCCACTGTGGTCTATACATGCATTCGGTGAACCCTTTTCTAAAGTTATAGTGTTGGCCCATTGCCGAAGCCTAAAGCTGGCCATCAGTAAATACAAAGTATTATGTATACTGCATCCAGTTTCCCAGAGGCAATACCTCTCAGGAATATTAAAGCTAAAACTGTGGTGAAGGCTCTTACCAAGTTTTTTTTTTTTACTTTTTCTGGATTGCCTAAAGAAATCCAGTCTGATCAAGAAAGTAATTTGACACCTGGATTATTTCAGTAGGTAGTTCATGAACTAGGAGCTGAACAAATAACATCATCTGCGTAGCATCTGGAATCACAAGGGCTGTAGAAAGTTTTCATTCTACACTCAAAACAATGATTAAGACACAATGTGTTTAAAATGGAAAGACTGTGATGAAGGAATATATTTGCTTTTGTTCTCAATAAGAGAGTCAGTTCATGATCACTGGGCTTTAGTTCACTTGAACTTCTATTTGGTTGTAGACTGAGGGGAACTTTGACCTTGTTAAAGGAACAGTGGATTGATGAGGATGTACATGTTAACTTGTTAGACTATATTTTGAAGTTCAAAAAAAAACTACACCAAGCGCAAAAATTTCTCAAAACAAAATGAAGTGTTGGTTTGATAAGTGGGCTTGCGAAGGAAAATACCAGGTGGGGGATATCTTATCTTAACTTATCATATTTTATCTCCAATGTTGACGAATCCACTCCAGGTGAAACTCAATATGAAACAGGCTGTCAAATTAATGTTGTGAATTATGTTATTAAAACACCCGGCTGACGTAACCTAACACAGTTTGTACACATAAATATGATAAAGACTTATTTTGACGAACAGGCACCATCTGTGAGTGTTGTTGTCAAAACATATGAATCTGGTAACCCTGAGAACGAAACAATTGACTCGTCTGAGACTTTTCACAAGCCAAACGTGGTCCCAGTTAGGCTAATGAACTCGGTTGTTCCAGAAAATATTGATCTGCAGCCAAAGCAACAACAACAGCTGAAGGAATTAATTCTGAAGTTTAAAGATTTATTTCCTGATGTTCCCAAGCAAACCATGGTCGCAGTACATGATGTAGATATTGGTCAAGCTAAACCTATTAAACAACACCAATATCGTATGAAAGTAGAAAAGTGTAAATTGGCTGAGCACGAATTTGAAAATATGCTGGAAAATGGTATTATTAATCCTTCAGCATCATATTGGAGTCACCCCCCGTTATTGTGCCCAGACCTGATGGCAGTATTAGATTTTGCACTGGTTATAGAAAGGTAAATGCAGTAACAAAAACAGATGCCTATCCTATCCCTAGGGTGGATGATTGCATCGATAAGGTTGGAAAAGCTAAATTTCCAACAAAGATTGATCTGTTGAAAGGATATTGGTGTGTTCCATTGATGGACAGAGGTAGAGAAATTTCTGCATTTGTGACACCTTCTGGGTAGTATGAATACAATGTTTTGCCGTTTGGAATGAAAAATGGTCCAGGATCATTTCAGAGAAAGTTTGATTTTGTAATTCGAGGGTCAGAATACACAGATGCCTATATTGATGACCTAGTCACAGGGAGTGACACTTGGGAAGAGCATATCTCTGCAGTAGAAAAGCTGTTTAACAGGCTTCCCCAGGCCAGCCTTACATTTAGCTAAGAGTGAATTTTGTCATGCCACTGTGACTTATCTTGGCTATGTTGTAGGTCAAAGCAAGTGGGCTCCTGTTCAGGCAAAAGTCCAGGCAATTTCTGAAGTTCCTATTCCAACTGGTAAGAAGGCTCTAAGAAGGTTTCTGGGAATGGTTGGATAAAGTTCAGCAAGAACTTTACTGATATCGCTCTTCCTCTGACTAATCTCCTGAAGAAGGGTCAAAAGTTTATTTGGACCGAGCGTTGTCAGGAGGCATTTGATTGATTGAAAGCCATTTTTATGTCATTAACCTGTGCTCAGGGCACCTGACTTTAGAAAACCATTTTCTATAGCTGTGGATGCCAGTGATGAAGCTGCCGGGACAGTGTTATTACAAAAAGATGATGATGATGTTGAACATCCCGTAGCTTACTTTTCGAGAAAATTCAATCAGCATCAAAGAAATTATTCCAGCTTAGCGGGCTCAGTTTTGACATTTAAGAAAAACTTGGACAGATATATGGATGAGAGGGGCTTGGAGGGACATGGCCCAGGTGCAGGTGAGTGGGGGCAGGCAGAAAAATGGTTCGGCACAGCTAAGAAGGGCCAAAAGGCCTGTTTCTTTGCTGTAATGCCCTATGGTTATTAGAGAAAGAGTTGTTGTCACTCATCTTGGCCTTGCGGCATTTTGATGTCGATGTTTGTCCTGAGAAGAAATCTCTTGTAGTTTATACTGATCATAATCTGTTGGTGCTTTTTATTAAGGTAAAGGGCAAAACCAGATGATTGTTAAACTAGGGTCTGATTTTGCAAGAATATGGTATTGTGATAACGCATATGAAAAGCACGGACAATATCATTGCCGATTGTCTTTCCAGATTCTGAGCTTACAGTTTTAATAGTGAAGCACAATCTGGTATTTGTATACGACTCTGCAATATGTTACATGATAACCATACATGCATTGTCTTACATACGGTAGCTTGCAGTTAAAATTTTCACTTTTAGAGCAAAAATAATTTTTTGTGTGAGGGGAAGTGTTATGAATTCCTAAATTTCGTTTGCTGTGGACTGTCACTTTAAGAGAGTGCCAGAGTGAGGTGGGTACTAAAAATGACGTCAGCCGCTGACTTTCTCAGCTCACTTTTGATTTTTACAGAGCGAGAGCTCAAGGAGGCGGGACTGTCTGACTTGCAGCTCGTTTACATTACTTGCAGTTTGTTTCGTTTTAAGCGAGGACACAGACACTCATAGTCAGAAAGAGACAAAGAAAGAGAACAAAAGGATTTAGACAAGGAAGCTAATGGCCAAGGGTCACTGTTTGGAACTCTCCTGTGCCCACAAGGGCGGTTTGATTATCGATCCAGTGCACATCGAATGTGCGCCTGTCACCTCGAATAATCCACAGGAGTGGATTTTGTTTGAGGAATCCTGTGGAGACCACTTACGTGTTAACCCTTGCCTAGGTATGTGGTGTGGCGATTCACTTGAAGACGATATCCCTGTGACACACACGAGGAAATCTGTAATTCAAACAACAACACACACAAAATGCTGGTGGAACACAGCAGGCCAGGCAGCATGTATAGGGAGAAGCGCTGTCGACGTTTCGGGCCGAGACCCTTCGTCAGGACAAACCGAAAGGTAAGATAGTAAGAGATTTGAAAGTAGTGGGGGGAGTGGAATTGCGAAATGATAGGAGAAGACTGGAGGGGTGGGATGAAGCTAAGAGCTGGAAAGGTGATTGGCGAAAGTTATACAGAGCTGGAGAAGGGAAAGAATCATGGGACGGGAGGATTCGGGAGAAAGAAAGTGGGGAGGCGTAGATGGAGAACAGGTAAACAACTAAACGTGTCACAGATTGGGTAAGAAGGGGAGGAGGGACATTAACAGAAAGACATTTTAATTACACGTCCCATTCCCATTCTGATATGTCTATCCATGGCCTCCTCTATTGTCAAAATGAATCCAAACTCAGGTTGGAGCAACAATACCTTATAATCGGTTGGGTAGCCTCCAACACGATGGCATGAACATTGACCTCTAACTTCCGTTAATGCCGCTCTTTCCCTTCTTACCCCATCCCTGACATATTTAGTTTTTTGCCTGTTCTCCATCTCCCTCTGGTGTCCCCCCCCCCCCCCACCTTCTTTCTTACTCCTGAGGCCCCCCGTCCCATGATCCTTTCCCTTATCCAGCTCTGTATTACTTTTGCCAATCACCTTTCCAGCTCTTAGCTTCATCCCACCCCCTCCGGTCTTCTCCTATCATTTCGCATTTCCCACTCCCCCCACAACTTTCAAATCTCTTACTATTTTCCCTTTAGGTTAGACCTGACGAAGGGTCTCGGCCCGAAACTTCGACAGCGCTTCTCCCTATAGATGCTGCCTGGCCTGCTGTGTTCCACCAGCATTTTGTGTGTGTTGTTGATCCCTGTGACAAGTCATTTTCGGTGATAATTTGTATGTGGATTTGGAAAGGCGACGGATAAAATCTACGGCGACTGTTCTCTCATTTTACCACCGTGGAACCTATGGAATTCAACGTATTTGTCTTCTCTCTGTATTTGCCCTGGATTACAAATATCTCTCTCCCATCCCTTATTCCATGAATGAACTACACTTTCATACTTTACCATCTCAAGACTCTAAGCCTTGTTCCCCTCCCCCCCACCCACCACTGAGCTCAATAGTTTGGGAGTTATATTTACACATGCATATACACACATATCTTGCTTAAGTTACTATATTGTAAGTAGATACTAATGAAGATAGTGCTTCTAACATCAAAAACGTGCTAGTCAGAGCAGAAATAGGACGATATTTCAGATGACTACGTGGCTTGAAAAGTGGTGCAAGGGGGAGGGATTCAAATTTTTGGGGCATTGGAACCTGTTTTGGGGGAGGTGGGACCGGTATGTCTGCGCCTGGGCTGGACTGGAACCAATGTCCTAGGGGAGCGTTTGCTACTGCTGTTCAGGAGGACTTAAACTAACGTGGCAGGGGGATGGGAACAGGTGCAGAGAGACAGAGGTGTGTAAAATGAGGGTAGAAGCAAAAAGTAGTAAGGTGAAAAGTAAAAATGGCAGGCAGGCAAATCCAGGGCAAAATGCAACAAGAGCCACTTTTCAACATAATTGTATAAGGGCTAGGAGTGTTGTGAAAACAAGCCTGAAGGCTTTGTGTGTCAATGAGAGGAGCATTCGTAACAAGGTGGATGAATTGAATGTGCAGATAGTTATTAATGAATACGATATAGTTGGGATCACAGAGACATGGCTCCAGGGTGACCAAGGATGGGAGGTCAACATCCAGGGATATTCAATATTCAGGAGGGATAGACAGGAAAGAAAAGGAGGTGGGGTAGCATTGTTGGTTAGAGAGGAGATTAACGCAATAGAAAGGAAGGACATTAGCCTGGAGGATGTGGAATCGATATGGGTAGAGCTGCATAACACTAAGGGGCAGAAAACGCTGGTGGGAGTTGTGTACAGGCCACGTAACAGTAGTAGTGAGGTTGGGGATGGCATTAAACAGGAAATTAGAAATGCGTGCAATAAAGGAACAGTAGTTATAATGGGTGACGTCAATCTACATGTATATTGGGTGAACCAAATTGGTAAGGGTGCTGAGGAAGAGGATTTATTGGAATGTATGAGGGATGGTTTTCATGAACCAAGATGTTGCGGAACCAACTAGAGAGCAGGCCATTCTAGATTGGGTATTGAGCAATGAGGAAGGGTTAGTTAGCAATTTTTTCGTGCGAGGCCCCTTGGGTAAGAGTGATCATAATATGGTGGAATTCTTCATTAAGATGGAGATTGACATAGTTAATTCAGAAACAAAAGTTCTGAACTTAAAGAAGGGTAACTTTGAATGTATGAGACGTGAATTAGCTAAGATAGACTGGCAAATGATACTGAAAGGGTTGACGGTGGATATGCAATGGCAAGCATTTAAAGATCGCATGGATATACTACAACAATTATTCATCTCAGTTTGGCAAAAGAATAAACCAGGGAAGGTAGTGCACCCGTGGCTGACAAGGGAAATTAGGGGTAGTATCAAGTCCAAAGAAGAAACATATAAATTAGCAAAAAAAAAAAAAAAGCGGCGCACCTGAGGACTGGCAGAAATTCAGAGACCAGCAGAGGAGGACAAAGGGCTTAATTAGGAAAGGGACAAAAGATTATGAGAGAAAGCTGGCAGGGAACATAAAAACTGACTGTTAAAGCTTTTACAGATATGTGAAAAGAAAAAGATTGGTCAAGACAAATGTAGGTCCTTTACAGTCAGAAACAGGTGAATTGATCATAGGGAACAAGGACATGGCAGACAAATTGAATAGCTTCTTTGGTTCTGTCTTCACTAAGGAGGACATAAATAATCTTCCGGAAATAGTAAGGGACCGAGGGTCCAGTGAGATGGAGGAACTGAGGGAAATACATGTTAGTAGGGAAGTGGTGTTAGGTAAATTGAAGGGATTAAAGGCAGATAAATCCCCAGGGCCAGATGGTCTGCATCCCAGAGTGCTTAAGGAAATAGCCCAAGAAATAGTGAATGCAGTAGTGATAATTTTTCAAAACTCCTTAGATTCTGGATTAGTTCCTGAGGATTGGAGGGTGGCTAATTTAACCCCACTTTTTAAAAAAGGAGGGAGAGAAAAACCGGGGAATTATAGACAGGTTAGTCTGACGTCGGGTGTGGGGAAAATGCTCGAGTCGGTTTTCAAAGATGTGATAACAGCACACCTGGAAAGAGGTGAAATCACCGGATAAAGTCAGCATGGATTTGTGAAAGGAAAATCATGTCTGACGAATCTTATAGAATTTTTTAAAGATGTAACTAGTAGAGTGGATAGGAGAGAGCCAGTGGATGTGGTATATTTAGATTTCAAAAGGCTTTTGACAAGGTCCCACAAGGAGATTAGTGTGCAAACTTCAAGCACACGGTATTGGGGGTATGGTATTGATGTGGATAGAGAATTGGTTGGCAGACAGGAAGCAAAGAGTGGGAGTAAATGGGACTTTTTCAGAACGGCAGGCAGGGACTAGTGGGGTACCGCAAGGCTCAGTTCTGGGACCCCAGTTGTTTACAATATATATTAATTATTTAGACGAGGAAATTAAATGCAGCAACTCCAAGTTTGCAGATGACACGAAGCTGGGCGGCGGTGTTAGCTGTGAGGAGGATGGTAAGAGGATGCAGGGTGACTTGGATAGGTTAGGTGAGTGGGCAAATTCATGGCAGATGCAATTGAATGTGGATAAATGTGAGGTTATCCACTTTGGTTGCAAAAATATGAAAACAGATTATTATCTGAACGGTGGCCGATTAGGAAAAGGGGAGGTGCAACGAGACCTGGGTGTCATTGTAGACCAGTCATTGAATGTGGGCATGCAGGTACAGCAGGCAGTGAAAAAGGCAAATGGTATGTTGGCATTCATAGCAAAAGGATTTGAGTACAGGAGCAGGGAGGTTCTACTGCAGTTGTACAAGGCCTTGGTGAGACCGCACCTAGAATATTGTGTGCAGTTTTGGTCCCCTAATCTGAGGAAAGACATTCTTGCCATAGAGGGAGTACAGAGAAGGTTCACCAGATTGATTACTGGGATGGCAGGACTTTCATATAAAGAAAGACTGGATCGACTAGGCTTATACTCACTGGAATTTAGAAGATTGAGGGGGAATCTTATTGAAACGTATAAAATTCTAAAGGGAATAGACAGACTAAATGCAGGAAGATTGTTTCCGATGTTGGGGAAGTCCAGAATGAGGGGTCACAGTTTAAGGATAAATTGGAAGCCTTTTAGGACCGAGATGAGGAAAAACTTCTTCACACAGAGAGTGGTGACTTTGTGGAATTCTCTGCCACAGGAAACAGTTGAGGCTGGTTCATTGGCTAAATTTGAGCAAGTTATATGTGGCCCTTGTGGCTAAAGGGATCGGGGGTATGGAGAGAAAGCAGGTACAGGGTTCTGATTTGGATGATCAGCCATGATCATACTGAATGGCGGTGCAGGCTCGAAGGGCCGAATGGCCTACCTCTACACCTATTTTCTATGTTTCTATGTTTCTAAAACCAGTCTCCAGATGCAGTCTGTTCCTGCTGGTTCGTTTCTAAAGTGTTACTGTTCGTAACAAAATGCTAGAATCTGTCCTGCATGCCCTACGATCGTAGCTTATAACTCTTAACCCACCAGGTGCTGCATTCAATTAAACCTCTTGTCGTTCCAGCAAACAGAAACTGATTTTTGGAAAACTCAGTGAGATAGAAGGTGCAAGATAAGACTTCACAATGAAGTCAAATGTTACAGGAAACTTTACCGATACACTGTACATCTTTGCCTCAGTCAAAGTAAGAATTATAAAGCTCAATTGTTTAATCAAATGTTGTGTACCATTTGTTATTTCGGGGTACAGTACTGATTTGTAACAGGGGACACATCACGCAGCATCCACCCAAATGAGATTTCTGAAGTTTGGCTGGGTGGGGAGAGGACTATCACCTCCTATTTTAAGCTGCCAGCCGAAGCGAGAGTTACATAAGATTAGATGAATAAGCGAATCGCTTCCCAAATTCACAGTAGGTGAACAGCCGTTCCAAATCCACATACGAATGATAATCGAAAGTGACTTGTCACAGGGATCAACAACGCACACAAAATGCTGGTGGAACACAGCAGGCCAGGCAGCATCTATAGGGAGAAGCGCTGTCGAAGTTTCGGACCGAGACCCTTCGTCAGGACTAAACTAAAGGGAAAATAGTAAGAGATTTGAAAGTCGTGGGGGGAGGGGGAAATGAGAAATGATAGGAGAAGACCGGAGGAGGTGGGATGAAGCTAAGAGCTGGAAAGGTGATTGGCGAAAGTGATACAGAGCTGGAGAAGGGAAAGGATCATGGAACAGGAGGCCTCGGGAGAAAGGGGGGGGGGGCAGATGGAGAGCAGGTAATCAACTAAATATATCAGGGATAGGGTAACAAGGGGAGGAGGAGCATTAACGGAAGTTAGACATTTTAATTACACGTCCCATTCCCATTCTGATATGTCTATCTATGCGCTCCTCTATTGTCAAAATGAATCCAAACTCAGGTTGGAGGAAGAACACCCTATCTACCGGCTGGGTAGCCTCCAACCTGATGGCATGAACATTGACTTCTCTAACTTCCATTAATGCTCCTCCTCCCCTTCTTACCCTATCCCAGACATATTTAGTTGATTACCAGTTATCCATCTGCCCCCCCTTTCTTTCTCCAGAGGCCTCCCGTTCCATGATTCTTTCCCTTCTCCAGTTCTGTATCACTTTCACCAATCACCTTTCCAGCTTTTAGCTTCATCCCACCACTTCCGGTCTTCTCCTATCATTTCGCATTTCCCCCTCACCCCACTACTTTCAAATCTCTTACTATCTTTCCTTTCGGTTAGTCCTGACGAAGGGTCTCTGCCCGAAACGTCGGCAGCGCTTCTCCCTATATATGCAGCCTGGCCTGCTGTGTTCCACCAGCATTTTGTTTGTGTTGTTGTTTGAATTTCAGATTTCCTAGGGGATATCGTCTTCAAGTGAATCGCCACACCACATACCCAGGCAAGGGTTAACACGTAAGTGGTCACCACAGGATTCCTCAAACAAAATCCACTCCTGTGGATTATTCGTGGTGACAGCCACACATTCGATGTGCACTGGATCGATAATCAAACCGCCCTTGTGGGCACAGGAGAGTTCCAAACAGTGACCCTTGGCCACTAGCTTCCTTGTCCAAATCCTTTTGTTCTCTTTCTTTGTGTCCTTCTGACTGTGAGTGTCTGTGTCCTCGCTTAAAACGAAACAAACTGCGAGTAATGTAAACAAGCTGCAAGTCAGACAGTCCCGCCTCCTTGAGCTCTCTCTCTCTGTAAAAATCAAAAGTGAGCTGATAAAGTCAGCGGCTGACGTCATTGTTAGTCCCCACCTCACTCAGGCACTCTCTTAAAGTGACAGTCCACAGCAAACGAAACTTAGGGATTCATAACACTTCCCCTCACAGAAAACATTTATCTGGAAAGACAATCGGCAATGATATTGTCCGTGCTTTTCATATGCGTTATCACAATACCATATTCTTGCAAAATCAGACTCTAGTTTAACAATCATCTGGTTTTGCCCATTACTTGAATCAAAAACACCAACAGATTATGATCAGTATAAACTGCAAGAGGTTTCTTCTCAGGACAAACACAGACATCGAAATGCCGCAAAGTCAAGATGAGTGACAACAACTCTTTCTCTAAGAACCATAGAACATTACAGCATAGAAACAGGCCTTTTGGTCCTTCTTGGCTGTGCCGAACCATTTTTCTGCCTAGTCCCACTGACCTGCGCCTGGGCCATATCAACCCAAACGGCTCTCATCCATATACCTGTCCAGGTTTTTCTTAAAGGTCAAAAATAACCCGCTAAGGTGGAATAATTTCTTTGATGCTCATTGAATTTTTTCGAAAGGTAAGCTATAGGATGTTCAACATCATCATCATCTTTTTGTAATAACACTGCCCCGGCAGCTTCATCAGTGGCGTCCACAGCTACAGAAAATGGCTTTGTAAAGTCAGAGCAGAGGTGAATAACATAAAAACGGCATTCAATCGATCAAATGCCTACTGACGAGGTTCGCTCCGAAGAAACTTTTCACCCTTCTAGAGGAGATTAGTCAGAGGAAGAGCGATATCAGCAAAGTTCTTACAGAACTTACGATAATATCCATCCATTCCCAAAAACCTTCTAAGAGCCTTCTTACCAGTCAGAATAGGAACTTGAGAAATTGCCTGGACTTTTGCCTGAACAGGAGCCCACTTGCCTTGAGCTACAACATAGCCAAGATAGGTCACAGTGGCATGGCAAAATTCACTCTTAGCCAAGTTACCTGTAGGGCTGGCCTGGGAAAGCCTGTCAAACAGCTTTAATACTGCAGAGATATGCTCTTCCCAAGTGCCACTCCCTGTGACGAAGTCATCAATATAGGCATCTGTGTGCTCTAATCTTCGAATTACAAAATCAATCATTCTCTGGAATGTTCTTGGAGCATTTGTCCTTCCAAAAGGTAAAACATTGTATTCATACAACTCAGCTGCTGTCACAAACGCAGAAATTTCTCCACCTCTCTGTATCAATGGAACACACCAATACCCTTTCAACAGATCAATCTTTGTTGGAAATTTAGCTTTTCCAACTTTATCGATGCAATCATCCACCCTAGGGATAGGATAGGCATCTCTTTTTGTTGCTGCATTTACCTTCCTATAATCAGTGCAAAATCTAACACTACCATCAGGTTTGTGCACAACAATGCAAGGTGAGCTCCAATCGAATGCTGAATGATTAATAATACCATTTGCCAGCATATTTTCAATTTCTTGCTCTGCTAATTTACACTTTTCTACGGTCATGCGATATGGGTGTTGTTTAATCGGTTTGGCTTGACCAATATCTACATCATGTACTGCGACCGTGGTTTGCTTGGGAATATCAGGAAATAAATCTTTAAACTTCAGAATTAATTCCGTCACCTGTTGTTGTTGCTTTGGCTGCAGATGACCCAACTTGTTATCAATGTTTTCTGGAACAACCGAGTTCATTAGCCTAACTGGGACCATGTTTGGCTTGTGAAAAGTCTCAGACGAGTCAATTGTTTCATGCTCAGGGTTACCAGATGCATATGTTTTGACAACAACACTCACAGATGGTGCCTGTTTGTCAAATTAAGGCTTTATCATATTTATGTGTACAACTTGTATTAGTTACGTCAGTCGGGTGTTTTAATAACAGAATTCGCATCATTAATTTGAGAGCCTATTTCATACGGTCCATTGAATTTCACCTGGAGTGGATTCGTCAACATTGGAGGTAAGATAAGATATCCCCCACCTGGTATTTTCTTTCGCAAGCCCGCTTATCAAACCAACACTTCATTTTGTTTTGAGAAATCTTTAAGTTTTGGCTCACGAGACTGCACGCTTAGTGTAGTTTATTATTGAACTTCAAAACATAGTCTAACAAGTTAACATGTACATCCCCACCAATCCACTGTTCCTTTAACAAGGTCAAAGGTCCCGTCAGTCTACAACCAAATAGTTCAAGTGAACTAAAGCCCAGCGATCCTGTACCGACTCTCTTCCTGAGAACAAAAGCAAATATATTCCTTCATCCCAGTCTTTCCATTTTCAACACAGTATGTCTTAAACATTGTTTTGAGTGTAGAATGAAAACTTTCTACAGCCCTTGTGATTCCAGATGGTGCACAGATGATGTTATTTGTTCAGCTCCTAGTTCATAAACTACCTACTGAAATAATCCAGGTGTAAAATTACTTTCTTGATCAGACTGGATTTCTTTGGGCAATCCAGAAATGGTAAAAAAAAACAACTTGGTTAGAACTTTCGCTACAGTTTTAGCTTGAATATTTCTGAGAGGTATTGCCTCTGGGAATCTGGAGGCAGTATACATAATACTTTGTAGTTACTGATGGCCAGGTTTAGGCTTTGGCACTGGGCCAACACAATCCACTATAACTTTAGAAAAGGGTTCACCGAATGCATGTATAGACTACAGTGGGGCCACAGGGGTGACCTGGTGGGGTTTACCCACAAATGGACAAGTGTGACATGTTTGAAAAAGGTCACATCTTTCCTCAAATTAGGCCAGTACAATTATTTCATAAAGCTTTTTACAGTTATATTCATTCCAATATGGTCACCTAAGGGCATACTGTGGTCCAAAGTTAAAATTTCAGCCATATAAACTTTAGGAACTACAACTTTGTGAACAATTGCCCATTCCTCACTCGCTGGTATAGCAGGAGGTCTCCACTTCCTCATTATCACTCCATAATGATATAATACCCCACTGGCACTTTCTTAATCTCATTATCTGAGAGAGCTGTTTCTTTTAAAGCTTCAATCATAGGGTCTCGGTTCTGTTCTGCTATAAACTCCTTCCTAGACAGGGATAAATCTTTCTCATCAGACTTACTACCTGAATCCTGTTGAAACAATGAAGGCAGAAAAGTCCCTGACATTCACCATAACCTGCATCCCGATTTTGGCTATCATGGGTATCAGAATCATGCTGCACAGAACCGTCTGTGTCGGCAGACATTTTAACCATACTTCGAGTTCCTGCGCAGGAAGGATAAATGTTAAAATCCATCTGTGGGTCATCAGTGGTTGGCCTAGTTGTCAACAGCAATGCAGGAACAACTTTATCATCTGCCAGGTCATTCTCTAACAGCCAAGTAACATCTTCCACCGGTAAACTGGAGCACAATCCGATTTTATCAGGTCCCGAAACCAACCCTGACTGTAAAGTTACTTTGTACAATGGAACAGAAACCACAACGCCCCCAATGCCTTTAATAAGATTTACCTCACCTGTTTCAGTCTCATCACCAAACTTTGGAATGCTGTCTCATATAAGTGACTGAGAAGCCCCTGTATCTCAAACAATTTTCAGTGGTACCGGGGTTGACCCTTCCTTTAATAATACAATCCCATCTGACGTAAAATGATCGAATCTCTTCTTAAGTGGGTCAGACCTCTCAAATCCTTATCTGAACCTCAACAGAATGTTCAGAACCCTGTGGGTTTACAGGTGCTTCAACAGACTGATCACAGGCATTCGGGACTGCCTCCTTTTCCTTTTTCCTATCTGAACCTCAACAGAATGTTCAGAACCCTGTGGGTTTACAGGTGCTTCAACAGACTGATCACAGGCATTCGGGACTGACTCCTTTTCCTTTTTCCTATCTGAACCTCAACAGAATGTTCAGAACCCTGTGGGTTTACAGGTGCTTCAACAGACTGATCACAGGCATTCGGGACAGCCTCCTTTTCCTTTTTCCTATCTGAGCCTCAAACAGAATGTTCAGAACCCTGTGGGTTTACTGGTACTTCAACATACTCATCACAGGCATTCGGGACTGCCTCATTTTCCTTTTTTCTTCCCCAGGAGGCAACAATTAGCCATCATATGAGCAGCTTTCTTACAATAGTAACAAGTAACATGAGAATATTTCTCCTTCAACTGCTTCCCTTCATTCTTACTCTTGTCACTAGTCCCAGTTTTAATTTCTGGATTACACTGTTGAGCACTGCTACTCTTTTGGAAGCTCTTATTCGGAATAAATTTAACCTTATGAGTAAAAACAAACTCATCTGCTCATCCAGCAGGCTCCTGCAAAGTGGCAGCATCCTTTTCATCTAAATATCTCTTTATGTCATCAGGCACGCACCCTCTGAATTCCTCAATTAAAACCAACTCTTACAAGCTGTTAAAATTATCATTTATATTTTTTATATGTGCACCAGCAGTTAAAACACACAAACTTCTCATAAGCAAGTTCCATATAAGTTTAATTCACAGACTTCCTCAAATTTCTAAACTTTTGCCTGTACGATTCTGGGAAAAACTCGTAAGCTTTGAGCACAGCCTGTTTCACAATGTCATAATCAGCTGCTTCATCAACTGTCAAAGCAGAATAGGCTTGCTGAGCCTTCCCCTTAATTACACTTTGTAAGAGAATAGGGCAACCCTATTTTCGCCACTTTAAACTCTGAGCAACCTTCTCAAAATGCTGAAAGTATTTATCAACCTCTACCTCGTCAAATGGAGGTACCAATTTATCTTCCCGACTGGCCTTAAACTTATCACCAGAGTCTAACACTAGACCCCTTTGCTGCAATCTCTCTATCTTTTCCAGTTGGAACTGCCTCTGCCTTTCCGCAGCCTCCACATTTAATTTTTTTCACTTGTACTGGAGCTCAAGCTCACGAGGTTTACTTTCAGGAAACACCTCCAACTCTTCCATTTTAAACACACCCTCAGATACATAATGTTCAGCTACTACACTCTGCATCTGTGCCCTCCCTATTGTCGATTTCCCCTTAGCAAGTTTTAACCTTCTAGCAATACGTAGCAACTCAACCCTTCTGGCGTCCTCCAGTGCCTGGCACTTCGAGACATCTATCAACATCCGTTGCTACTGATTTTCCACACACAAATAAATCAAAAAGGAATTTCCCCAATGAAATCGATAATTAATGACCACGCCCCCAAATCTGTTCATATCCCAGACGCAGCTCCAAATTTTGTTATGAATTGTAACGCTTTAGAAACGAACACCGGCAATAGGCTCCACATGGAGTCTGTTTTTGATGTTAAAACCATCTTTATTAGAATCTACTTATAATATAGTAACTTAAACAAGATAAACAAATGTGTTATGTGTATATATGTGTGTAACTATAACTCCCAGACTATTGAGTTCGGGAGAAACAAGGCTTGGAGTCTTGAGATGGCAAAGTATGAAAGTTCAGTTCAACCACGGAATAGGTGATGAGAGAGATATTTGTAATCCAGCGTAAATGTTAAGAGAAGGCAATTATGTCGAATTCCACAGGTTTCATGGTGGTAAAACAAGACAACAGTTGCTGTAAATTCTATCCGTCATCATTACAAATCTACATACGAATTATCACGGAAAGTCACTTGTCACAAGGGGTATCGTCTTCAACTGAATTACCACACCACACCCAGGCAAGGGTTAACACATCAGTGGTCTTCACAGGATACCCCAAATCAGATCCACTCCTACGGATCAAACGAGTTGACAACCACACATTTGAGTACGCTGAATCGATAATTAACTCACCCTTGTGGGCATGGGAATGTTGCGATCAGTGACCCTTGGCCGCCACTTCCCTTGTTTTGATCTTCCCATTTTTCCGTCTTCGTCTCCGTCTGACTCTGAGTGTCTGTGTCCTCGGTTAAAACTAAACAAGCTGCGAGTGATGTAAAGAAGCTGCAAGTCAAACTGATTTAACTTTTTAATTTCTCTCTCTTAAAATGACAGTCAACTTCAAACGAAATCTAGGGATTCATAACAACGGTCACTCCCCATTGTGATCTGACTGATGTGCCAGTACTTGGGATGACCGAGTGAATCACTTCCCTCATTCTGAGCAGGTGAACGGCTTCTCCCCAGTGTGAGCTCGCTGGTGACTCTGTAGGGTGGATGACTTACTGAATCCCTTCCCACAGACTGAGCAGGTGAACGGCTTCTCCCCAGTGTGAACTCGCTGGTGTCTCTGTAGGGTGGATGACTTACTGAATCCCTTCCCACAGACTGAGCAGGTGAACGGCTTCTCCCCAGTGTGAACTCGCAAGTGACTCCGTAGGTTGGATGACTGACTGAATCGCTTCCCACAGACTGAGCAGGTGAATGGCTTCTCCCCAGTGTGAACTCGCTGATGAATCTGTAGGTGGGATGACTGAGTGAATTCTTTGCCACAGACTGAGCAGGTGAATGGCTTCTCCCCAGTGTGAACTCGCTGATGACTCTGTAGGTTGGATGACTTACTGAATCCCTTCCCACAGACTGAGCAGGTGAACGGCTTCTCCCCAGTGTGAACTCGCAAGTGACTCCGTAGGTTGGATGACTGACTGAACCTCTCACCACAGACTGAGCAGGTGAATGGCTTCTCCCCAGTGTGAACTCGCTGATGACTCTGTAGGTTGGATGACTTACTGAATCCCTTCCCACAGACTGAGCAGGTGAACGGCTTCTCCCCAGTGTGAACTCGCAAGTGACTCCGTAGGTTGGATGACTGACTGAACCTCTCACCACAGACTGAGCAGGTGAATGGCTTCTCCCCGGTGTGAACTCGCTGATGTATCTGTAGGGTGGAAGATCGAGTGAATAGCTTCCCACATTCTGAACAAATGAAGAGCTTCTCCCCAGTGTGAACCCGATGGTGTGCCATTACTTCAGATGATTGAGTGAATCCTTTCCCACAAATTCAGCAGATCACCAGCCTCTGCCCGGTGTGAACTGACTGGTGTGTCCGCAGGTGGGAAGACCGATTGAATCCTTTCTCACACACGGAACAGGTGAATGGCCTTGCACAGTGTGGACTTGCTGATGTACCTTCAGTTGAGATGACCGAGTGTATCTATTCCCACTGTCTGAGAAGGTGAACGGCCTTTCTCCTGTGTAAAATGACGGGCGTGCCAGTTGGTCAGATGACCGAATAAATCCCTCCCCACAGTCTGAGTAGGAAGGATGGTCGATTCAATCCCTCGCTCCACTTCTTAAATATCTGTACGGAGACAGTAAAACTGGCGTGCTGTGTTTGAGATTCCTGGAAATAAGTTCCTTCTCGTTTTAACCTTTGAAATGATTTACAAATTCCTTCAATGGCTGTAGGACAACATTTCAGATGAGATTGCTTGAGTCGGCAAGTTTTGATCTGGCTGTTCCTCACTGTTACAATGAGGTGGAACCCAAGTTGGACAGAGAAGTCATCTCCTGACTGGGTAGAGTGTTGGTATCTAGAATGATCATTAATTCCCCGATGCTTTTCCTATTTCTATAACAATGGGGCATTTCTGCCAGCACCAATTTGTACCCTGGCGCAGTTTGACTCTCTCCATTGGTATTATTCCCTCTTCCTGCTGAGCTGCATGCGTGCCTGGCCCCACAGTAACTGAAACACTCTCATGCAAATTGTCTTTCTTGACGTGCATCTGGGATTTTCTGTCACGTATTATTAACTTAAAGTTCCACAATTTTAACGCAATATAAAAAATCCCTGCCGAGGTGAACGTTTGGTCTGCACAGCTGTTAAAAGGACTTGTGGAAAATTACAATACAGAAACAGGCCATTTGGGCCATCTGGTTTGTGCTGAACTAATTAAACTGCCCACTCCCACATCCCTACCATCCAGATACCTACACGAAGCTCTTAAATGTTGAAAACATGCTCGCATGCACCACTTGTGCTGGCTGCTCATTCCACACCCGGATGACCGTCTGTGTGAAGAAGGTTCCCCTCATGTTCCTCTTAACATTTCACCTTTCACCAACATGCAACACCTCGCACTTGTCCGCATTGAATTCCATTTTCCATTTCTCAAGCCATATTTCCACCTGGTCCAGGGATATTCTGTGGAAATCACTGTCGGTAATACTTTGTGGTTGGATCTGGATTGGGAGTACCTTGTGGAAGCTACCTGTGTGTTAACCTTTGCCTGGGTGGTAGTTCCTTTTGAAGACAGTACTCCTGTGATAAGCTACTTCTGGTGATAATTCGTATGTGGATTTAGAACAACGACGGATAAGACCTACAGTGACTGTTATCCTGTTTTACCATTGTGGAATTTGTGGAATTCAACGTAATTGCCTTCTCTTGACATTCACCTTGGATTACAAATATCTCTCTCTCGTCATTGATTCCGTGGATGAACTGAATTTCATACTTTCCCATCTCAAGACTTTAAGCTTGGTATTCCCTGAGCTCAGTGGTTTGGGAGTTATATTTACACATATGTGTACTCATAACACTTTCAGCTTTTGATTATTTTGCTTAATTTGTTATATTATAAGTAGATACGAATAAAGACAGTGGTTTTAATATCAAAACCACACTCCAGGTGTGGTCTATTGTGGCTGGTTCATTTAAACCGTTACAGGAAGTAACAGAGGTGTTCGTGTTTATCTCTTTCTGGGGGCCTCCATGTTAACACCTTTCTGTCTCTCTGTCACACCTTGCCAAACTGGTAGAACTAGGGGCCTGCTGAGTAAAACTATGATTCCAATGTCTGTAATCCTGCTCAACCAGAGTGAGGAACTCTCAGCCCGAGCTTCCTCAAATAACACCTGGGGAAGAGAGTGTGGAACTGTGGGCCAGGCAGAGATGACTGTGGCTGTCGGTGTTTTGAGGGATGGTATCGCAGGCCCCCACCAAACTGAACTTCCTACACTGGGAAACATGCATCCTGGCCATAACTGCAGTTGCCCAGCAGCCGAGAGGAATAACTGAGACTGCTTGATTTTGGATGATAGTTTTTCTCTCCTATGGAGTAGCCAGGAATTCACGAGAGATAATCAATTTGGATACAGCACTTGAGGAGCTGGCCACAATACTGCAGGGGCCCTGACGGAGACACAGGCCCAAGTAACAGAAACATCCACTGAAATGATTGCAATCCGGCAAACAGTCGTACGGAATCGTACGGCTTTAGATTTTATCCCAGCTGAGAAAGGGGGAACCTGTGCTGTTATTGACACAGAATGCTGCACCTATATCCCTGATGAGGCTACTAACGTTACATCCCTCTCCAAGCACACTGCCAAGGAGACTGGCAGCATCAAGAGAGTAGGGCAGGATTTACACGGGTTCACCGAAGGGTCGAAATGGTGATTTTCGAAGACCTGTCGGTAATATGTGGGGCATGAAATTGCATTATGTCCAAATGGTTGTACATATCATTGTTATAATTACTGAGGTATGCCGTTTTTACCCACTGAGAAGTAAATGCTGTACTTGGTTGCTTTCTCTGTAAAAAGTTACTGCTTTGTTGATCATGTAATGATCGAAAGGAGGGAATGATAAAGTATGTAAAAGGGTTAACTCTATATTGAAAAATAGCAGCCTGTTTTTCTGAAAGAAACTTCTGATGATGACCCAATGTGTTAAGCCGTGCTGAGCCATATTTCTTCTTCAGGGTAGCTAGCTAGGGTTTCAGGATGCTTATCTCCTTGTGCACTCATGTGTGGAGATAGGACAGTTTCTGTCTGTTCTCTGTGTGTAAGCCATTATGACTATTTTGTAATTTGTCTTTAGGGTCTGCCATGTAGTAAATATTTTTGGCTCCAGCCTGTCTTGTGTGGGGATTATCTGGACAGATATATCTGTGGTGTAAGGGGAATTGGTGAATTGGGTGGAAGCATTCACAGAATGTTCCTGTCTGAGTGACTAAGTAAGTAAGTCCCGCTCTGAGTGGATAGTTCAAAGGTTAATTTATTATCAAAGCAGGTATTCATAAATAACGCTGAGTTTTTTTTTTCTTCTCCAGAGAACCACGAAACAAAGAAAACATGAAAGTCGTTCAGAGAGAAAAAAAAATGAAACTCCATCCCTACCCACCGCATCAAAACGGACGGCATCCCGATCATCAACCCCCAAAATCTGCCCCTCCCGCACAAATGGGAAGAAAAATATCGACACCCGTTAAAAAACATTCCTACCTGGAACAACTGAGGAGGAGCCGGTGTCACCAGTGTGGAGACGGCCACATCGGGAGCAGCGGACACAACAGGCGATCCCCGGAAGATTCACAGGTGAAGTGTCGCCTCACCTGGCAGGAGGATTGGACAACGGAGAAAGTTCGGTCGTCCCGCCCTTTCACTGTGACACCCCAAACCCCACATCAAATCCGTCCAAACGAATCTGGGCGAACTTTAATGACCAATAAATATAATTCATCTCAGCGATCAGCTGTCTGAGTGATTCCCTGACTCTGAGAGGAAGGGGTACCTATGGTCCACATTGTCAGGGTGTTGAGTTTACCAGGAGACAAAGACTGCAGGGACGAGAGGTTTTCTGTTGACTAATACACTGTGTGTGGACCCCGCTGGCAATTCTGGTGTTGTGACCCGAATCGAGACAAACACCACGCTGCCCACTCCACCAACAACACGGCACAGCCGAACACATAACAGAGGACTTTACATCTCACAGCACTGGATTCAGTGATGAAATCCGTGATTAATGTTGTTGTCCCACTGAAAAGTCCATTAACCATAACCCTAACCCTGCAATATGGTGTAAAATCCCGCTCCCCATACTAACACGGGTTATACAGACCAAAGAACAAATTGCCGGAGGAACTCAGTGGGTCGGGCAGCATCTGTGGAGGGAAATGGACCGTCAACATTTCGGGCCGAGACCCTCCCTCTGGACTGAGTGTGGACAGGAAATAGTCAGAGAAAATAGGTGAGGGGTGGGGATGGGGCAAGAGCTGGGGAGTAAGAGGTGGCTACAGGTTAGGGGGGAGGTGGAAGGTGAAAATAGTGACAAGGGTGGGAGGTGAGTAGTTGGGGCAACACGGGGCTGCAAAAGATGGATATTAATTCCATAGAGGATGAACAAAGAGGTTAGAGAGTATTTGTTATAGAGAGCGCAATGAAGATTCACCTGACTGATCCCTGGAGCGGTGGGGTCATCATATGAAGAACGATCAAATGTGATAACTCCAAATGTCATTTAGAGAATCGAGGACTGAGAGGCGAACACATTGAAATGCACAACATCATTACCGGTTGAACCAGGCATCCCAGTCTCTGAAAAAGGGGGTGGACTGTCCGGGACTGTGATGAGGGGAAATGTCTCCATTCCGAGGGTGGTAAATGTCTGTAAATCCCCACCACAGAGGGCGATGAAGACTCAGTGATCATCATCACGTAGAAAAGAGGCCGGCAGATGTGTGGAGACCGAAGGGATAGAAGAAATGAGGATCGGACAGAAAAATGTGGCTGAGATCGAAGAGCAGCCGCCATCTTGTTGATGGTTAGAGGGGCCGAATGGCCACCTCCTGCTGTTTCTCACTTGATGTTTCAGAGTTCCTGTCCACTGAGACCGGAGGAATGTGAATAGAAATTAGTGTTTATAAACACAGAACCGATTAAAATGAAACGTGAACAATTCCTGTTTGGGCTTGAATTATGTTTAGGAACTGGATGGGAATCGAACCCGTGACTCTGTGACCTGGGGGTGGAGGGAAAGCGTTTGGTGTAGATATGGTGTGGAAAAGTAGACATGTATCTGGTGTAAATATGGAATAATGTGGGGAATGCGGCGGATGGGTCCGGCAGTGTGTGATGGGCGAAGAGCAGAGTCACCGGTTCAGGTGGGAGACCCTCCACGCGTCATCTGATCCCGTTTCCTGTTCACGTTTTTCTGCAGATCTGCAGCATCTGCAGGTCACTGTTCTACGTGTACGTGTAGCTTCACCTTTCCCCGTTCAGACAAGGCAGTGAGATCCGGATCTGTCACGTCCTCTCGTTGTGGGTGGACAATGTTTTTTTTCCTGCAATATTTTCTGCATGTTTCATTCACTGTTTCAACGTGCTGAAGTGCAGCCGATGTTTCTGGGTGTATGACCCATTTATGTGAGAATTTAGCCATTTATATTTATCTGAGCTTCTCATAAATGTGTACAGTTTAATTCAGCTTCACTTCAGAATTTCCAAAGCAACAACGCTGTCAGTCAAATAGTTCCACACAATTAAAATGGTTTAATACATTTTTATTTTTGTACTATATATATATACTTATTTTAAATCACAATTGTTAAAATCTTTTTTTAAGAATTAGGTTCTACTGCTACCGCAGAGACAACGAATTTCAAGGCATATGCCGGTGCTATTAAACCTGATTCTGATATTGATATGGGAGACCCACCAGCGGTCACCTGATCCCAGTTACCGCAGATCGTAATGTGAGATTGAAGCATCTTCCATATATTTGCTTTCCACAGAAATGACAACAGTTCAGTTTCCTTCTGTGGTTCCAGAGCAGAAGCTCAGTCTGTCTAATATTTCCACACATTTAAAATGGGGAAATTTGTTTATTATCATCATGTACTGAGCTACAGTGCCAATCTTGCCTGACGTACCATCCACACAGATAGATACATTACAACAGTACATTGAGCTGATATACGACAAAACAATAACTGTAACAAAGCATTATGGCTGCAGAGAAATTGCAGTGCAGATAGACATATGGTGCAGGGTCAAGTCGAGTTACATTGTGAGGTCGAGTCCATTTAATCATTCATTTGGCTTATAACTGCAGACAGGAAACCATCCTTCAGCCTGGTGTTACGCACCTTAAGGGTTTTGTATTTCTCCGCCAATGTGGGAGCGGATTTGCAGCAAGAATGTCCAGGTTATGAGCTTCTTTGTGTACATGGCCTGCTTTTCCGAGGGAGGGAAGTGTAGGGAGAGTCCATGGAGTGGAGGCTTGTGTCTCTGATGTTCTCTGCAGTTCCTTGCAGTCATAGGCAGAGCAGTAGCCATACAAAGCATGAAGTATCGACAAGAAGCTCAGAGACCTCGGCCTTCACCCTGTCTTGTGTAGCTGGATCCTGGACTTCCTGTCAAATCGCCAGCAGGAAGTAAGAGTGGGCTCCCTCACCTCTGTCTCTCTGACCCTCAGCACACATACCCCACAGGGTTGTCTCTTTGGCCCTCTCCTTTACTCTCTGTGCATCCATGACTTGTGTTGCCACCCACAGCTCCAATCTGCTAATTAAATTTGCTGACAATACTACATTGATTGGTCTAATCTCAAAAAATAACTTTCAACCGATCAAATGCCTACTGACAAGGTTCGGTCCGAACAAACTTTTCAACCTTCTTCAGGAGATTAGTCAGAGGAAGAGCAATAGCAGCAAAGTTCTTACAGAACTTACGATAATATCCATCCATTCCCAGAAACCTTCTAAGAGCCTTCTTAGCAGTCAGAATAGGAACTTGAGAAATTGCCTGGACTTTTGCCCGAACAGGAGCCAACTTGCTTTGACCTACAACATAGCCAAGACAGGTCACAGTGTCATGGCCAAATTCACTCTTAGCCAAGTTAACTGTAAGGCTGGCCTGGGAAAGCCTGTCAAACAGCTTTTATACTGCAGAGATGTGCTCTTCCCAAGTGTCATTACCTGTGACTAAGTCATCAATATTGGCATCTGTGTGTTTTAATCCTCGAATTACAGAATCAAACGTTCTCTGGAATGTTCCTGGACCATTTTTCATTCCAAACAGCAAAACATTGTATTCATACAACCCAGATGGTGTCACAAACGCAGAAATTTCTCTACCTCTGTCCGTCAATCGAACACACCAATACCCTTTCAATAGATCAATCTTTGTAAGAAATTTAGCTTTTCCAACCTTATTGATGCAATCACCTACCCTAGGGTAGGACATTTGCCTTCCTTTTATCAGTGCAAAATCTAACACTACCATCAGGTTTGGGCACAATGATGCAGGGTGAGCTCCAATCTGATGCTGAAGGACTAATAATACCATTTTCCAGCATATAGTCTATTCCTTGCTCAGCCAATTTACACTTTTCTACGTTCATGCAATATTGGTGTTGTTTAATCGGTTTTGCTTGACCAATATCTACATCATGTATTGCGACCGTGGTTTGCTTGGGAACATCGAGAAATAAATCTTTAAACTTCAGAATTAATTCCTTCAGCTGTTGTTGTTGCTCTGGCTGCAGATGAGCCAACCTGTTATCAATATTTTCTGGAACAACCGAGTTCATTAGCTTAACTGGGACCATGTTTTGCTTGTGAAAATTCTCAGACGAGTCAATTGTTTCATTCTCAGGGTTACCAGATTCATATGTTTTGACAACAACACACACAGATGGTGCCTGCTTGTCAAAATAAGACTTTATTATATTTATCTGTACCACCTGTGTTAGTTTACGTCAGTCGGGTGTTTTGATAACATAACTCACATTATTAATTTGAACGACTATTTCATCCGGTCCATTGAGTTTCGCCTGAAGTGGATTCGTCAACATTGGAGGTAAGGTAAGCAACTTATCCCCCACCTGATATTTTATTTCGCAAGCCCGCTTATCAAACAAACACTTATTTTGTTTTGAGAAATCTTTAAGTTTTGTCTCGCTAGACTACAGGCCTGGAGTAGTTCATTGTTGTACTTCAAAACTTAGTCTAACAAGTTAACATGCACATCCCCATCAATTCATTGTTCCTTTAACAAGGGCAAAGGTCCCCTCACTCTATGACTAAATACAAATTCAAATGGACTAAAGCCCAGTGATTCCTGTACGAACTCTCTTACTGCGAACAAAAGCAAATATATTCCTTCATCTCAGTCTTTTCCATTTTCAACACAGTATGTCTTTTTTTGGCATGTGTGTGCGTGCGTCCGATGATGTATTTTTCAAGCCTTTACAAGGCACGGAGCGAGAGAGTGAGAGACAGTGTGGAACATATTGTGTCTTAATCATTGTTTTGAGGGTAGAATGAAATCTTTCTAGAACCCATCGTAATTCTGGATGGTACGCAGACAATATAATTTGTTTCGCACCCAGTTCATCAACTACCTACTGGAATAATCCAGATGTAAAATTACTTCATGTCAGACTGGATTTCTTTAGGCAAACCAAATAAAGTAAAAAAAAACTCGGTAAGAGCCTTCGCCACAGTTTTAGCTTTAATATTTCTGAGAGGTATTGCCTCTGGGAATCTGGATGCAGTACACATAATAGTTAGCAGATACTGATGGCCAGATTTAGTCTTTGGCAATGGGCCAACACAATCCACTATAAATTTTGAAAAGGGTTCACCAAATGCAGTTATATATAGACTGCAGTGGGGCACTGTGGAGATCTGATTAGGTTTACGAACAACTTGACCAATGTGACAGGTTCTGCAACAGGTCACAACATCTTTCCTCAGATTAGGCCAGTAGAATTATTACATAATCCTGTTTACAGTTTTATTCACTCCAAAATGGCCACCTGAGGGCAGACTGTGGGCCAAAGTTAAAATTTCAGTCCTATAAAGTTTAGGAACTACACCTTGGTGAACAATTGCCCATGCCTCACTCGTTGGTATAGCAGGTGGCCTCCACTTCCTCATTATCACTCCATCCTTGTGATAATACCCTACTGGCACTTTCTTAATCTCATCATCTGAGAAAGCTGTTTCTTTTAAAGCTTCAAACTCAGAGTCTTGGTTCTGTTCTGCGATTAACTCGTCTGCGTCGGAAGACATTTTAGCCATACTTCGAGTTCCTGCGCAGGAAGGATAAATGTTAAAATCCATCTGTGGGTCGTCAGTGTTTGGGTTAATTGTTAACTGCACTGCAGGAACAACTTTACCATCTGCCAGGTCATTCACTAACAGCAAAATAACATCTTCCTCTGGTAAACTGGAGCATACTCCGATCTTAACAGGTCCTGAAACCAACCCTGACAGTAAAGTTACCTTGTGCAATGGCAAGGAAACCATGTCGCCCCCAATGACTTTAATAAGATTTACCTCACCAGTGTTAGTCTCATCACCAAACTTTAGAACGCTGTCTAATATAAGTGACTGAGAAGCCACAGTAACTCAAAGAATTTTCACTGGTACCCGGGTTGACCCTGCCTTTACTAATACAAACCCATCTGACATAAAATGATCGATGCCCTTCTTAACACGGTCAGACCTCTCAGACCTTAACTGAGCCTGAAACAGAATGTTCAGAACCCTTTGGGTTGATAGGTGCTTCAACATACTGACCACAGGTATTTGTGACTGAATCCTTTTCCTTTTTTTTTTCAAGATGGAACAATTAGCCATAATATAACCAGCTTTCTTACAATAGTAACAAGTGAGGCCAGAATATTTCTCCTTCAACTGCTTCCCTTCATCCTTACTATTGTCACAAGTCCAGCTTTAATTTCTGGTTTACCCTGGTGATCCCTGCTACTCTTTTGGAATCTCTTATTCGGGATAATCTTAACCTTATGAGTAGAAACAAACTCACCTGCTATTCTATCAGACTCCTGCAAATTGGCAGCATCCTTTTCATCTAAATAGGTCTTTATGTCATCACGAATGCACCCTTTGAATTCTTCAATTAAAAGCAACACTTTCAAGCTGTTACAATCGTCATTTATATTTTTATATGTGTACCGGCAGTCAAAACACACAAACTTCTCATAAGCAAGTTCCATATGTCTGTTTCACAGATTCCCTCAAATTTCCAAACTTTTGTCTGTATGATTCTGGGACCAACTCGTAAGCTTTGAGCACAGACTGTATCACTAGGTCATAATCAGCTGTTTCATCAACTGTCAAAGCAGAATAGGCTTGCTGGGCCTTCCCCTTAATTACACTTTGTAACAGAATAGGCCAACCCTCTTTTGGCCACTTTAAACTCTGAGCAACCTTCTCAAAATGCTGAAAGTATATATCAACCTCTGCCTCGTCAAATGGAGGTACCAATTTAACTTCCTGACTGGCCTTAAACTTATCACTAGAGTCTAACGCTAGACCCCTTTGCTGCAATCTCTCTATCTTTTCCAGCTCAAACAGCCTCTGTCTTTCTGTTTCCTCCCTCTGTTTTTCTGCCTCTCTAGCCTCAAACTGCCTCTGCCTTCCGCAGCCTCCATCTTTATTTTTTCTCACCTGTTCTGCAGCTCAAGCTAACGAGGTTTACTTTCAAGAAACGCCTCCACTTTAAACAGTCCCTCAGATACATAATGTTTAGCTATTATCCTCTGCATCTGTGCCTTCCTTATTGTCGATTTCACCTTAGCAAGTTTTAACCTTCTAGCAAGACTCAACAACTCAATCCTTCTGGCGTCCTCTAATACCTCAGAGGCTGGCGCTTCCTGACATCTATCAACATCCATTGCTACTGATTTTCCACACACAAATAAATCAGAGGGACTTCCTCAATGAAATCGATAATTAATGACAATGCCCCCAAAACTGTTAATATCTCGGACGCAGGCCCAATTTTGTTATGAATCATAACGCTTTAGAAATGAACCAGCAGCAATAGACTACACCTGGGGTCTGTTTTTGAAGTTAAAACTATCTTTATTAGAATCTACTTATAATATAGAAACAAGCAAGATAAACAAAAGTTAACATTGTTGTGTGTATATATATGTGCAAATATAACTCCAAAACTATTGAGCTCGGGAGAAACAAGACTTGGAGTCTTGAGATGGCAAAGTATGAAAGTTCAGTTCAACCATGGAATAGGTGATGAGAGAGATATTTGTAATCCAGCGTAAATGTTGAGAGAAGGCAATTATGTCGAATTCCACAGGTTTCATGGTGGTAAAACAAGACAACAGTTGCTGTAAATTTTATCCGTCATCATTCCAAATCGACATACGAATTATCACGGAAAGTGACTTGTCACAAGGGGTATCGTCTTCAAGTAAATTACCACACCACACCCAGGTAAGGGTTAATACATCAGTGGTCTTCACAGGATACCCCAAATCAGATCCACTCCTACGGATCAAACGAGGTGACAACCACACATTTGAGTACGCTGAATCGATAATTAACCCACCCTTTTGGGCATAGGAAAGTTGCGATCAGTGACCCTTGGCCGCCACTTCCCTTGTTTTGATCTTTCCATTTTTCCTTCTTCGTCTCCGTCTATCTCTGAGTGTCTTTGCCCTCGGTTAAAACTAAACAAGCTGCACGTGATGTAAACAAGCTGCAGGGCAGACTGATTCACCTTCTTAATCTCTCTCTCTCTTAAAATGACAGTCCACGGCAAACAAAACCTAGGGAATCATAACAACGGCCACATCCCAATGGGAACTGACTGGTGTGCCAGTAATTGGGGTGAATGTGTGAATCCTTTCCCACATTCTGAGCAGGTGAATGGGCGCTCTCCAGTGTGAACTCGCTGATGTCTCTGTAGATGGGATGACTGAGTGAATGTCTTCCCACAGTCTGAGCAGGTGAACGGCCTGTCTCTGGCATGAACTTGCTGATGTACCTTCAGATGCGATGATTTAGTGAATCCCTTCCCACATTCTGAGCAGGTGAATGGCTTCTCCCCAGTGTGAACTTGCTGGTGACTCTGTAGGGTGGATGAATGAGTGAATCTCGTCCCACAGTCTGAGCAGGTGAATGGCTTCTCCCCAGTGTGAACTTGCTGGTGACTCTGTAGGGTGGATGAGTGAGTGAATCTCGTCCCACATTCTGAGCAGGTGAATGGCCTCTCTCCAGTGTGAACTCACTGGTGTATCTGTAGGGTGGATGACTCAGTGAATCCTTTCCCACATTCTGAGCAGGTGAACTGCTTTTCCCCCGTGTGAACTGACTGGTGTGCCAGTAATTGGGATGACCGAGTGAATCCCTTCCCACACTCTGAGCAGTTGAAGGGCTCTCTCCAGTGTGAACTCGCTGATGACTCTGTAGTGTGGATGACTGTGTGAATCCCTTCCAACAGACTGAGCATGTGAATGGCTTCTCCCCAGTGTGAACTCACTGGTGACTCTGTAGCTGAGATGAATGAGTGAATAACTTCCCACAGACTGAGCAAGTGAACGGCTTCTCCCCAGTTTGAACTCACTGGTGTGCCATTAGGTCAGATGACTGAGTGCATTCTCTCCCAGAAATTCAGCAGATGACAGCCTCTGCCCGGTGTGTACTGACTGGTGTGTCCACAGGTGGAAAGACTGACTGAATCCTTTCTCACACACAGAACAGGTGAATGGCCTTGCCCAGTGTGAACTTACCTTCAGTTGAGATGACCGAGTGAATCCATTCCCACTGTCTGAGCAGGTGAACGGCCTTTCTCCTGTGTAAAATGACGGGCGTGCCAGTTGGTCAAATGCACGAGTGAATCCCTCCCCACAGTCTGAGCAGGAAGGATGGTCGATTGAATCACTTGTTCCACTTTTTAAACATCTAGACAGAGACAGCAAAACTGGCATGCCAAGTTTGAGATCCCTGGAGACAAATTCCTTCTCATTTTTAACCTGTAAAAAGATTTACAAAATACATTAATGGGTGTAGGACAACATTTCAAGTGAGATTACTTGAGTTGCCAAGGTTTGATCACCCAATTTACTATCTCACCTTGAATGCTGAATGACTGAACCTTCGTGACCAAACTCCCTTATGAGAGTTTGTCAAGTGCCTTGCTAAAGTCCATGTAGAGAACATCCACTGCCTTGACCTCCCCATCTATTTTGTTTCCTCATATGGATTACCATTCTGATCTTGCAGAGGATTAATTTTTTCCCATGTAATCTTTTTTACTCTTAACATATCTGCAGAATCCCTGAGGATTCTCCTTCACCTTGTCTGCTGGGGCAACCTCATGCCTTCTTTTATTTCACTCATAAGTGTTCACTTGAATTTCCTGTATTTCATAACTACCCCATTTGTTTCTATCTGCCTGTACCTGGTATGTGTCTCCTTTTGTTTTGATCTGGGAGAGGAAAGCCAAAGGGGTGATAGAGCTGCATGCTGGGAGGTGGTGGTAAGGTGGGGGGAGGGGGGGTTGAACGAAAGTTACAGGGGGAATGGGAGCCTGAATAACTGAACAGTGTTTGTGGAGATAGTTGTTGTTCAGTCCTCAAAGTCAGGAATGAAAAAGTTGAGCATGATGCAGTGAATATGATGAGCCCTGAATATTTCAATACAAGGAGCAGCGTAGGAAAGGTGGATGTGTTCAGGGCATGGATCAACGCCTGGAATTATGATACTAGGATCTGGCTGCTTGGGACAGGCTGCTTTATGGCAAAGGTATAGGCAGGCAGAATCTTATGGAGTATAAGAAATGCAAGAGAACACATAAGAAATAAACCAGTATGGCTAAAAGAAGGCATGAGGTTGCCCTCACAGAAAAGATGAAGGATAATTCTCTGAGATTCTAGAGATAGATTAAGAGCAAAAAGATTTCAATGCACAAAGGTGGTCCTCTGGAAAACCGGAATGGCAATCCACATGTGGAACCAAAGCAGATGGTGGAGATGTTAAATCTTAAATATTTTTCCATCTCTGTTTACTCAGGAGATGGCAAAGAGTCTCTGGGAGTGTGGAAAAGCGGCATTTAAATCGTGGACCCTATACAGATTAAAGAAGAGTAGTTAATTCACTGTTCAAAATAGAAGATATAAATCTACAGCATATTCCAGACCATTCAGACTAAAATGTTGTGCCAACCATATAACCTACTCTAGTAACTGCCTAGAATTTCCCTAGCACACAGCCCTCTGTTTTTCTAAGCTCCATGTACCTATCTAAGCGGCTGTTAAAAGACCCCATTGTATCTGTCTGGAACACCGCTGCTGACAGTGCATTCCACGCACGCACGACTCTCTGTGTAAAAATCTTACCCCTGACATCCCTCAGTATCTATTTCCAAGCACCTTAAAACTATGCCCCCTCGTGTTAGCCATTTCAACCCTGGGAAAAACCTCTGGCTATCCACACGCTCAATGCCCCTCATCATTTTATACACCTAAAAAAGGCTCTAAACATAAACAAGGAAATTATACATTGCTTTGAGGATTTGTTAGAAGTAAACAAAATTATGAGGGTATAGATAGGGTAAATGCAAGCAGCTTTTTCCACGGAGGTTGTGTGGGACGACAACCAGAGGTCATGGGTAAGTGGGGAAGGTGAATATTTAATGGGATCATGTGGAAAAGCTCTTTACTGAAATGGTTGTGAGAGCGTGCAATGAGATGCCTGGGTGTGGTGGGGTAATTCACTTGAAGACGATACCCCTTGTGACAAGTCACTTTCCGTGATAATTCGTATGTGGATTTGGAATGATGACGGATAAAATCTACAGCAACTGTTGTCTCGTTTTACCATCATGAACCCTGTGCAATTCGACATAATTGCCATCTCTCAACATTTATGCTGGATTACAATATCTCTCTCATCACCAATTCCATGGTTGAACTGAACTTTCATACTTTGCCATCTCAAGACGCCAAGCCTTGTTTCTCCCGAAATCAATAGTCTGGAAGTTATATTTGCACACATATATACACATAACAGATTTGTTTATCTTGTTTAAGTTAGTATATTATAAGTAGATTCTAATAAAGACGGTTTTAACATTAAAAACAGTCTCCAGGTGTAGCCTATTGCTGGTGTTCGTTTCTAAAGCGTTACAATTCATAACAAAATTTGGGCCTGCGTCTGGGATATGAACAGATTTGGGGGCGTAGTCATTAATTATCGATTTCATTGGGGAAATTCCTTTTGATTTATTTGTGTGTGAAAAAACAGTAGCAACGGATGTTGATAGATGTCTCGAAATGCCAGGCATTGGAGGACGCCAGAAGGATTGAGTTGTTATGTATTGCTAAAAGGTTAAAACTTGCTAAGGGGAAATCGACAACGAGGAGGGCACAGATGCAGAAGATAATAGCTGAACATTATGTATCCGAGGGTGTGTTTAAAGTGGAGGAGTTGGAGGTGTTTCCTGAACGTAAACCTAGTGAGATTGAGCTCCAGTACAAGTGAAAAAAAATTAAATGTGGAGGCTGCGGAAAGGCAGAGGCAGTTTGAGGCTATAGAGGCAGAAAAACAGAGAGGAAGCACAAAAACAGAGGGAGGAAACAGAAATACAGAGGCTGGTCGAGCTGGAAAAGATAGAGAGATTGCAGCAAAGGGGTCGAGTGTTAGAGTGTGGTGATAAGTTTAAGGCCAGTCGGGAAGTTAAATTGGTACCTCCATTTGAGGAGGCAGAGGTTGATATATACTTTCAGCATTTTGAGAAGGTTGCTCAAAGTTTAAAGTGGCCAAAAGAGGGTTGGCCTATTCTCTTACAAAGTGTAATTAAGGGGAAGGCTCAGCAAGTCTATTCTGCTTTGACAGTTGATAAAACAGCTGATTCTAACATAGTGAAACAGTTTGTGCTCAAAGCTTACGAGTTGGTCCCAGAATCATACAGGCTAAAGATTGGAAATTTGAGGGAATCTGTGAAACAGACTTATATGGAACTTGCTTATGAGAAGTTTGTGTGTTTTGACTGCCGATACAAATATAAAAATATAAATGATGATTGTAACAGCTTGAAAGTGTTGCTTTTAATTGAAGAATTCAAAAGGCGCATTCCTGATGACATAAAGACCTATTTAGATGAAAAGGATGCTGCCACTTTGCAGGAGTCTGATAGAATAACAGATGAGTTTGTTTTTATTCATAAGGTTAAGATTGTCCCGAATAGGAGCTTCCAAAAGAGGAGCAGGGATCACCAGGGTAAACCAGAAATTAAAGCTGGAATACTGACAAGAGTAAGGATGAAGGGAAGCAGTTGAAGGAGAAATATTCTGGTCTCACTTGTTACTATTGTAAGAAAACTGGTTATATTATGGCTAATTGTTCCATCCTGAAGAAGAAAAAGGAAAAGGAGTCAGTCCCAAATGCCTGTGTCAGTATGTTGAAGCACCTATCAACCCACAGGGTTCTGAACATTCTGTTTGCGGCTCAGTTAGGGTCTGAGAGGTCTGACCGAGTTAAGAAGGGATTCGATCATTTTATGTCAGATGGGTTTGTATTAGTAAAGAAAGGGTCAACCCGGGTACCAGTGAAAATTCTTTGAGTTACTGGGGCTTCTCAGTCACTTATATCAGACAGCGTTCTAAAGTTTGGTGATGAGACTAACACTGGTGAGGTAAATCTTATTAAAGTCATTGGGGGCGACATGGTTTCCGTGCCATTGCACAAGGTAACTTTACTGTCAGGGTTGGTTTCAGGACCTGTTCAGATCGGAGTATGCTCCAGTTTACCAGAGGAAGATGTTACTTTGCTGTTAGTGAATGACCTGGCAGATGGTAAAGTTGTTCCTGCAGTGCAGCTAACAACTAACCCAAACACTGACGACCCACGGAGGGATTTTAACATTTATCCTTCCTGCGCAGGAACTCGAAGTATGGATAAAATGTCTGCTGACGCAGACGAGTTTATCACAGAACAGAACCAAGACCCTGAGTTTGAAGCTTTAAAAGAAACAGCTTTCTCAGATGATGAAATTAAGAAGGTGCCAGTAGGGTATTATCTCAAGGATGGAGTGATAATGAAGAAATGGAGGCCAACTGCTATACCAGCGAGTGCGAAATGGGCAATTGTTCACCGTTCTAGTTCCTGAAGTTTATAGGACTGAAATTTTAACTTTGGCCCAAAGTCTGCCCTCAGTTGGCCATTTTGGAGTAAATAAAACTGTAAACAGGATTATGAAATAATTCTACTGGCCTAATCTGAGGAAAGATGTTGTGACCTTTTGCAAAAACTGTCACATTAGTCAAGTTGTTGGTAAACCTGATCAGATCTCCACAGTGCCCCACTGCAGTCTATATATAACTGCATTTGGTGAACCCTTTTCAAAATTTATAGTGAATTGTGTTGGCCCATTGCCAAAGACTAAAGCTGGCCATCAGTATCTGCTAAGTATCATGTGAACTGCATCCAGATTCTCAGAGGCAATAGCTCTCAGAAATATTAAAGCTAAAACTGTGGCGAAGGCTCTTACCAAGATTTTTTTTTACTTTATTTGATTTGCCTAAAGAAATCCAGTCTGATCAAGGAAGCAATTTAACATCTGGATTATTCCAGCGGGTATTTTATGTACTGGGAGCTAAACAAATTACATCGTCTGCGTACCATCCAGAATTACAATGGGTTCTAGGAAGATTTTATTCTACCCTCAAAACATTGATTAAAACATAATGTGTTCCACACTGTCTCTCTCTCTCTCTCTCACTCCATGACGTGTAAAGGCTTGAAAAATACATTATCGGACGCACGCATGCACATGCCAAAAAAAAAAAGACATACTGTGTTGAAAATGGAAAAGACTGAGATGAAGGAATATATTTG
The DNA here is from genome assembly GCF_048418815.1 of Hemitrygon akajei. Lineage (NCBI taxonomy): Eukaryota > Metazoa > Chordata > Chondrichthyes > Myliobatiformes > Dasyatidae > Hemitrygon > Hemitrygon akajei. Next base: position 1,141,821 of record NW_027331963.1, read on the forward strand.
CTTTTGTTCGCAGTAAGAGAGTTGGTACAGGAATCACTGGGCTTTAGTCCATTTGAATTTGTATTTGGTCATAGAGTGAGGGGAGCTTTGACCTTGTTAAAGGAACAGTGAATTGATGGGGATGTGCATGTTAACTTGTTAGACTAAGTTTTGAAGTTCAACAATGAACTACTCCAGGCCTGCAGTCTAGCGAGACAAAACTTAAAGATTTCTCAAAACAAACTGAAGTGTTGGTTTGATAAGTGGGATTGCGAAAGAAAATACCAGGTGGTGGATAAGGTGCTTACCTTATCTCCAATGTTGACAAATCCACTTCAGGCAAAACTCAATCGACTGGAAGAAATAGTCTCTCAAATTAATAATGCGAATTATGTTATCAAAACACCCGACCGATGTAAACTAACACAGGTGGTACAGATAAATATAATAAAGCCTTATTTTGACAAGCAGGCACCATCTGTGTGTGTTGTTGTCAAAACATATGAATCTGGCAACCCTGAGAATGAAACAATTGACTTGTCTGAGACTTTTCACAAGCCAAACATTGTCCCAGTTAGGCTAATGAACTCGGTTGTTCCAGAAAACTTTGATAACAGGTTGGCTCACCTGCAGCCAAAACAGCAACAACAGCCGAAGGAATTAATTCTGCAGTTTAAAGATTTATTTCCCGATGTTCCCAAGCAAACCAAGGTCGCAATACATGATGTAGATATTGGTTAAACCGATTAAACAACACCCATATCGCATGAACGTAGAAAAGTGTAAATTGGCTGAGCAAGAATTTGAAAATATGCTGGAAAATTGTATTATTAGTCCTTCAGCATCAGATTGGAGTCACCCCCCGTTATTGTGCCCAGACCTGATGGTAGTATTCGATTTTGCACTGGTTATAGGAAGGCAAATGCAGTAACAAAAACACATGCCTATTCTATCTCTAGGATGGATGATTGCATCAATAACGTTGGAAAAGCTGAATTTCTTACAAAGTGTGATCTGTTTACAGGGTATTGGTGTGTTCCATTGACGGACAGAGGTAGAATAAATTCTGCATTTATGATACCATCTGGGTTGTATGAATATAATGTCTTGCTGTTTGGGAATGAAAACTGGTCCAGGAACATTCTGGAGAATGAATGATTCTGTAATTCGAGGGTTGGAACACACAGATGCCTATATCGACGACTTAGTCACAGGGAGTGACACTTGGGAAGAGCATATCTCTGCAGTAGAAAAACTGTTTGACAGGTTTTCCCAGGCCAGTCTTACAGTTAACTTAGCTAAGAGTGAATTTGGCCATGCCACTGTGACCTGTCTTGGCTATGTTGTAGGTCAATGCAAGTTGGCTCCTTTTCGGGAAAAATTCCAGGCAATTTCTTGAATTCCTATTCTGACTGTTAAGAAGGCTCTTAGAAGGTTTCTGGGAATGGATGGATATTACCGTAAGTACTGTAAGAACTTTGCTGCTATCGCTCTTCCTCTGACTAATCTCCTGAAGAAGGGTGAAAAGTTTGTTTGGACCGAGCCTTGTCAGGAGGCATTTGAACGATTTTAAGTTATTATATGAGATTAGGCCAATCAATGTAGTATTCTCAGCAAATTTAATTAGCAGATTGGAGCTGTGGGTGGCAACACAAATCATGTGTGCACAGAAAGTAAAGGAGAGGGCCAAAGAGACAACTCTGTGGGTTATGTGTCCTGAGGGTCAGAGAGACAGAGGAGATGGAGCCCACTCTTACCACCTGCCGGCGATCTGACAGGAAGTCCAGGATCCAGCTACACAAGACAGAATGAAGGCCGAGGTCTCTGAGCTCCTTGTGGATACTTCACGCCTTTGTATGGCTACTGCTCTGCCCATGACTGCAAGGAACATGCAGAGAACTTTGGAGAGCAGAGAACATCAGAGAAACAAGCCGCCACTCCATGGACTCTTCCTACACTTCCCCTCCCTCGGAAAAGCAGGCCATGTACACAAAGAACCTCATAACCTGGATATTCTTGCTGCAAACCCGCTCCCACATTGGCGGAGAGATACAAAAACCTTAAAGTGCGTAACACCAGGCTGAAGGACGGGTTTCTGTCTGCAGTTATGAGCCAAATGAATGATAAAATGGACTCAAACTCACAATGTATATCGACATGACCCTGCACTATATGTCTATCTGCACTGCACTTTCCCTGCAGCCTAATGCTTTGTTACAGTTATTGTTTTCTTGTATATCAGCTCAATGTACTGTTGTAATGTATCGATCTCTGTGGATGGTACATCAGGCAAGATTCTCACTGTAGCTCAGTACGTGATAAGAATAAACAAATTCCCCATTTTAATTGTGTGGAAATATTAGACAGACTGAGCTTCTGCTCTGGAACCACAGAAGGAAACTGAACTGTTGTCATTTCTGTGGAAAGCAAATATATGGAAAATGCTTCAATCTCTCATTACGATCTGCGGTAACTGGGATCAGGTGACCGGTGTTGTGTCTCCCATATCAATATCAGAATCAGGTTTAATAGCACCGGCATATGCCATGAAATACGTCGTCTCTGCGGTAGCAGTAGAACCTAATTCTAAACAAAAGATTTTAACAATTGTGATTTAAAATAAGTGTATATATATAGTACAAAAATAGAAAAAATAAAAATGTAATAAACTATTTTAATTGTGTAAATGTAATAAAGTATTTTAATTGTGTGGATCTATTTGACTGACTGGGTTGTTGCTTTGGAAATTCTGAAGTGAAGCTGAATTAAACTTTACACATTTATGAGAAGCTCAGATAAATACAGAAGGCTAAATTCTCACATAAATGGGTCAGCCACCCAGAAACATCGGCTGCACTTCAGCACGTCGAAACAGTGAATGAAACATGCAGAAAATATTGCACGAAAAAAAAACATTGTCCACCCACAATGAGAGGACGTGGCAGATCCGGATCTCACTGCCTTGTCTGAAGGGGCAAAAGGTGAAGCTACACGTACACGTAGAGCAGTGACCCGCAGATGCTGCAGATCTGCAGAAAAACGTGAACAGGAAACGGGATCAGGTCACGGGTGGAGGGACTCCCACCTGAACCGGTGACTCTGCTCCTCTCCCCACACACACTGCCTGACCCATCCGCCGCATTCCCCACATTATTCCATATTTCTACCAGATACATGTCTACTTTTCCACACCATATCTGCACCGATCCCTTTTCCTCCACCCCCAGGTCACAGAGTCACGGGCTCGATTCCCATCCCGGTCCGAAACATAATTCAAGCCCAAACAGGAAGTGTTCACGTTTCATTTAAATCGGTTCTGTGTTTATAAACACTAATTTGTATTCAAATTCCTCCGGCTTCAGTGGACAGGAACACTGAAACATCAAGTGAGAAACAGCAGGAGGTGGCCATTCTGCCCATCTAACAATCAACAAGATGGCGGCTGCTCTCCCATCTCAGCCACGTTTCTGTCCGATCCTCATTTCCTCGATCCTTTCGGTCTCCACACATCTGCCGGACTCTTTTCTACCTGAGAACGATCACTGAGTCTTCACCGCTCTCTGTGGAGGGGATTTACAGATATTCACCACCCTCGGAATGGAGACATCCAATCATCTCAGTCCCGGACCATCCACCCACTTTTTCAGAGACTGGGATCCCTGGATCAAACGGTAATGATGTGCATTTCAATGTGTTGTCCTCTCAGTCCTCGATTCTTTAAATTACATTATCACATTTGATCTTTCTTCAAGTTATGACCCCACCACTCCAGGGATCAGTCACGTGAATCTTCATTGCACTCTCTATAACAAATACTCTCTAACCTCTTTGTTCATCCTCTATGGAATTAATTTCCATCTTCTGCAGCCCCGTGTTGCCCCAACCACTCACCTCCCACCACTGTCACTGTTTTCGCCTTCCACCTACCCCCTCACCTAGATCCGCCTCTCAATCCCCAGCTCTTGCCCCATCCCCACCCCTCACCCTTTTTCTCTGACTATTTCCCGTCCACTCTCAGTCCAGAGGGAGGGTCTCGCCCCGAAATGTTGACCGTCTATTTCCCTCCACAGATGCTGCCCGACGCACTGAGTTCCTCCGGCAATTTGTTCTTTGGTCTGTATAACCCGTATTAGTATGGGGAGAGGGAATTTACACCATATTGCAGGGATAGGGTTTGTGTTAATGGACTTTTCGGTGAGACAACAACATTAATCACGGGTTTCCTCACTGAATCCAGTGTTGTGAGATGTAAAGTCCCCTGTTATGTGTCCGGCTGTGCCGTGTTGTTGGTGGAGTGGGCAGCGTGGTGTTTGTCTCGATTCGGGTCACAACAACAAAATTGCCAGCGGGGTCCACACACAGTGTATTAGTCAACAGAAAACCTCTCGTCCCTGCAGGCTTTGTCTCCTGGTAAACTCAACACCCTGGCAGTGTGACCCATAGATGCCCCTTCCTCTCAGAGTCAGGGAATCATTCTGTCAGCTGATCGACGAGAGGATATTATATTTATTGGTCATTAAAGTTCACCCAGATTCGGTTGGACGGATTTGATGTGGAGTTCGGGGTGTCACAGTGAAAGGGCCGGACGGCCGAACTCTCCCCGTTGTCCAATCGTCCTTCCCGGTGAGGCGACACTTCACCTGTGAATCTTCCGGGGTCGCCCATTGTGTCCGCTGCTCCCGATGAGGCCGCCTCGACGCTGGTGACACCGGCTCCTTCTCAGTTTTGCCGGGTAGGAATGTTTTTTAACGGGAGTCGATATTTTTCTTCCCTTTTGTGCGGGAGGGGTGGGTTTTGGGGGTTGATGATCGGGAGGCCGTCATTTTTGATGCGGGGGGTGGGGAGGGAGTTTCATTTTTTTTCTCTCTGAACGACTTTCCTGTTTTCTTTTTTTTCGTGGTTCTCTGGAGAAGAAAAAAAAAAACAGCGTTATTTATGAATACCTGCTTTGATAATAAATTAACCTTTGAACTATCCGATCCGAGCAGGACTTACTTAGTTAGTCACTCAGACAGGAACAGTCTGTGAATGCTCACACCCAGTTCACCGATTCCCCTCACACCACAGATATATCTGTCCAGATACTCCCCACACAAGACAGGCTGGAGCCAAAATATTTACTACATGGCAGACCCTAAAGAGAAATTACAAAATAGTCATAATGGTTTACACACACAGAACAGACTGAAGCTGTCCTATCAGTACACATGAGTGCACAAGGAGATAAGCATCCTGAAACCTTGGCTAGCTACCCTCAAGAAGAAATATGGCTCAGCACGGCTTAGCACATTGGTTGATCATCAGAAGTTTCTTTCAGAGAAACAGTCTGCTATTTTTAATGTAGTGTTAACCATTTTGCATACTATATCATTCCCTCCTTTAGATCATTCATGATTAACAAAGTAGTAACTTTTTACGGAGAAAGAAACCAAGTAGAGCATTAATTTCTCAATGGGTAAAAACGCATACATCAGTAATTATAACAATGATATGTACAACCATTTGGATATAATGCAATATCATGCCCCACATATTACCGACAGGTCTTCGAAGATCACCATTTCGACCCTTCGGTGAACCCGTGTAAATCCTGCCCTACTCTCTTGATGCTCTCAGTCTCCTTGGCAGTGTGCTTGGAGAGGGATGTAACGTTAGTAGCCTCATCAGGGATATAGGTGCAGCATTCTGTGTCAATAATAGCACAGGTTCCCCTTTTCTCAGCTGGGATAAAATCTAAAGCCGTACGATTCTGTATGACTGTTTGCCGGATTGCAATCATTTCAGTGGATATTTCTGTTACTTGGACCTGTGTTTCTGTCAGGGCCCCTGCAGTATTGTGGCCAGCTCCTCAAGTGCTGTTAGCCAAATTGATTATCTCTCGTGAATTCCTGGCTACACCATAGGAGAGAAAAGCGATCATCCAAAATCGCTCAGTCTCAGTTATTCCTCTCGGCTGCTGGGCACCTGCAGTTATGGCCAGGATGTATGTTTCCCAGTGTAGGAAGTTCAGTTTGGTGGGGGCCTGGGAAACATCCCACAAAACACCGACAGCCACAGTCATCTCTGACTGGACCACAGTTCCTCAATCACTTCCCCAAGTGTTATTTGTGGAAGCCCAGGCTGAGAGTTCCTCAATCTGGTTTATCAGGATTACAGACATTGGAAGGAAGGTTCTACCTGTTTGGCAAGGTGTGACCGAGAGAGAGAAAGGTGTTAACATGGGGGCCCCCAGAATGACATAAACACGAAGACCTCTGTTACATTCCTGTAACGGTTTAAATGAAGCAGCAGCAATAGACCACACCTGGAGTGTGCTTTTGATGTTAAAACCATTGTCTTTATTCGTATCTACTAATAATATAACAAATTAAGCAAAATAATCAAAAGCTAATAGTGTTATGATGACACATATGTGTAAATATAACTCCCAAACCACTGAGCGCAGGGAATACCAAGCTTAAAGTTTTGAGATGGGAAAGTATGAAATTCAGTTCATCCACGGAATCAATGACGAGAGAGAGATATTTGTAATCCAAGGTGAATGTCAAGAGAAGGCAATTACGTTGAATTCCACAAATTCCACAGTTGTAAAACAGGATAACAGTCGCTGTAGGTTTTATCCGTTGTTGTTCTAAATGCACATACGAATTATCTCCAAAAGTAGCTTATCACAGGAGTACTGTCTTTAGAAGGAACTACCACCCAAGCAAGGGTTAACACACAGGTAGATTCCGCAAAGTACTCCCAATCCAGACCCAACACACAAAGTATTACCGACAGTGATTTCCACAGAATATCCCTTCTCACTAGTGTTTACCACATAACACACCCGAATACACCTAAGGGTTAACAAAAGTGGTAGCCACGGGATACTCGATCAAAATCCCCATATGGATTATACGAATTATCACCAACAGTGATTGGTCACAGGGGTACCTCTTCAAGTGAATTACCACACCCAGGCAAGGGTTAGCACAAGTGGTCCACACAGGATACTCCCAAACCAACAGATCCACTCCAATGGATCAAACAAAGTGACAATCACACATTCGGTATACGCTGGATCAATAGTCAACCCACCTTGTGGGCACAGGAGAGTCCCAAAGAGTGGCCTTTGGCCTCTAGGAACCTTTGTTTCGAACTTTCCATCTTCTTTCTCTTTCTCTGGCTGACAGTGTTTGTGACTGTCCCTTGCTTAAATAAAACAAACTGTGAGCTATGTAAACACAAGCTGCAAGCAAGTGTAAACACGCTGCATCGTCAAATAGTTCCGACCCTCCTCTCTCTCTCTCTCTCTCTCCCTCTCTCTCTCCCTCTCTCTCTCCTCTCTCTCTCTCCTCTCTCTCTCTCCTCTCTCTCTCTCTCTCTCTCTCTCTCTCTCTCTCTCTCTCTCTCTCCTCTCTCTCTCTCTCTCTCTCTCTCTCTCTCTCTCTCTCTCTCTCTCTCTCTCAGTAAGAATCAAACAGGAGCCGGGAAAAGCCAGGTTGGTATACACAGGAATTTAGAAGGAGAATTTAGAATTTAGTATTTTCTCCGTGTGTCGCTTTTTTAGTTATCTTCCGTTGCTCTTTAAAAGTTTCCCAATCCTCTGGCTTCCCACTCATCTTTGCTATGTTACACATCTTCTCTTTTATTTTTTATACTGTCCTTGACTTCCCTTGTCATCCACGGTCGCCCCTACTATCCTTAGCTGGCTTTTACCACTGAAATGGTGTGGGACTACAACCAGAGGCCATGGGTTAAAGGTGAAAGGTGAAACGTTAAGGTGAACATGAGGGGAAACTTCTTCACACAGGCAGTCATTCGGCTGTGGAATGAACAGCCAGCACAAGTGGTGCATGCGAGCATGTTTTCAACTTTTAAGCGGTTCGTGTAGGTAACTGGATGGTAGGGATGTGGGAGTGGGCAGTTTAATTAGTTCAGCACAAACCAGATGGCCCAAATGGCCTGTTTCTGTATTGTAATTTTCCACAAGAACCTGAAGTAACGCTAATATTCACTCTAAGTCCTTTTAACAGCTGTGCAGACCAACCATTCACCTCAGCAGGGATTTTTTATATGGCGTTAAAATTGAGGAACTTTAAGTTAATAATACGTGACAGAAAATCCCAGATGCACGTCAAGAAAGACAATTTGCATGAGAGTGTTTCAGTTACTGTGGGGCCAGGCACCCATGCTGCTCAGCAGGAAGATGGAATAATACCAATGGAGAGAGTCAAACTGAGCCAGGGTACAAATTGCAGATGGCAGAAATGCCCCATTCTTATAGAAACAGGAAGAGCATCAGGGAATTGATGGTCATTCCAGATACCAGCACTCTGCCCAGTCAGAAGATGATTTCTCTGTCCAACTTGGGTTCAACCTCATTGTAACAGTGAGGAACAAACAGAGCAAAACTTGGCGACTCAAGCAATCTCATCTGAAATGTTGTCCTACAGCCATTGATGGACTTTGTAAATCATTTCACAGGTTAAAACGAGAAGGAATTTTTCTCCAGGAATCTCAAACACAGCACGCAAGTTTTGTTGGCTCTGTCTAGATATTTAAGAAGTGGAGCGAGGGATTCAATCGAACATCCTTCCTGCTCAGACTGCGGGGAGGGATTTATTCGGTCATCTGACCAACTGTCACGCCCGTCATTTTACACAGGAGAAAGGGCCGTTCACTTGCTCAGACAGTGGGAATAGATTCACTCTGCCGTCTCAACTGAAGGTACATCATCAAGTTCACACTGGGCAAGGCCATTCACCTGTTCTATGTGTGAGAAAGGATTCAGTTGGTCTTCCCACCTGCGGACACACCAGTCAGTTCACACCGGGCAGAGGCTGGTGATCTGCTGAATTTGTGGGAAAGGATTCACTCAATCATCCGACGTAATTGCACACCAGCGAGTTCACAATGGGGAGAGGCCATTCACCTGCTCAGAATGTGCAAAACGATTCACTCGGTCATCCGAGCTACAGAGACACCAGCGAGTTCACACTGGGGAGAAGCCCTTCCTTTGTTCAGAATGTGGGAAGCGATTCGCTCGATCTTCCACCCTACTGGTACATCAGCGAGTTCACACTGGGGAGAAGCCGTTCACCTGCTCAGTCTGTGGGAAGGGATTCAGTCATTCATCCAACCTACAGAGTCATCAGCGAGTTCACACTGGGGAGAAGCCATTCACCCTGCTCAGTCTGTGGGAAGGGATTCACTCGGTCAAACCACCTACAGAGACATCAGCGAGTTCACACTGGGGAGAAGCCGTTCACCTGCTCAGTCCTGTGGGAAGGGATTCACTCAGTCATCCACCCTACAGAGTCACCAGCGAGTTCACACTGGGGAGAAGCCGTTCACCTGCTCAGTCTGTGGGAAGAGATTCACTCAGTCACCCCACCTACAGAGACATCAGCGAGTTCACACTGGGGAGAAGCCGTTCACCTGCTCAGTCTGTGGGAAGCGATTCACTCGGTCAGCCAACCTACAGAGACATCAGCGAGTTCACACTGGGGAGAAGCCGTTCACCCTGCTCAGTCTGTGGGAAGGGATTCACTCAGTCATCCACCCTACAGAGTCACCAGCGAGTTCACACTGGGGAGAAGCCGTTCACCTGCTCAGACTGTGGGAAAGGATTCACTCAGTCATCCCAACTACTGGCACATCAGTCAGTTCACAATGGGGAGTGGCCGTTGTTTCGAATCCCTAGGTTTCGTTTGCTGTGTACTGTCATTTTAAGAGAGAGAAATTAAAAAGTTAAATCAGTTTGACTTGCAGCTTCTTTAGATCGCGTGCAGGTTGTTTAGTTTTAACCGAGGACACAGACACTCAGAGTCAGACGGAGACGAAGGAGGTAAAAATGGAAGGATCGAAACCAGGGAACTAGTGGCCAAGGGTCACTGATTGCAACATCCCTATGCCCACTAGGGTGGGTTATTTATCGATTCCGCATACTCAAGTGTGTGGTTATCACCTCGTTTGATCCATAGGAGTGGATCTGATTTGGGGTATCCTGTGAAGACCACTAATGTGTTAACACTTGCCTGGGTGTGGTGGGGTAATTCACTTGAAGACGATACCCCTTGTGACAAGTCACTTTCCGTGATAATTCGTATGTGGATTTGGAATGATGACGGATAAAATCTACAGCAACTGTTGTCTCGTTTTACCATCATGAACCCTGTGCAATTCGACATAATTGCCTTCTCTCAACATTTATGCTGGATTACAATATCTCTCTCATCACCAATTCCATGGTTGAACTGAACTTTCATACTTTGCCATCTCAAGACGCCAAGCCTTGTTTCTCCCGAAATCAATAGTCTGGAAGTTATATTTGCACATATATATACACATAACAGATTTGTTTATCTTGTTTAAGTTAGTATATTATAAGTAGATTCTAATAAAGACGGTTTTAACATTAAAAACAGTCTCCAGGTGTAGCCTATTGCTGGTGTTCGTTTCTAAAGCGTTACAATTCATAACAAAATTTGGGCCTGCGTCTGGGATATGAACAGATTTGGGGGCGTAGTCATTAATTATCGATTTCATTGGGGGAAATTCCTTTTGATTTATTTGTGTGTGAAAAAACAGTAGCAACGGATGTTGATAGATGTCTCGAAATGCCAGGCATTGGAGGACACCAGAAGGATTGAGTTGTTATGTATTGCTAAAAGGTTAAAGCTTGCTAAGGGGGAAATCGACAACGAGGAGGGCACAGATGCAGAAGATAATAGCTGAACATTATGTATCCGAGGGTGTGTTTAAAGTGGAGGAGTTGGAGGTGTTTCCTGAACGTAAACCTAGTGAGATTGAGCTCCAGTACAAGTGAAAAAAAATTAAATGTGGAGGCTGCGGAAAGGCAGAAGCAGTTTGAGGCTATAGAGGCAGAAAAACAGAGAGGAAGCACAAAAACAGAGGGAGGAAACAGAAATACAGAGGCTGGTCGAGCTGGAAAAGATAGAGAGATTGCAGCAAAGGGGTCGAGTGTTAAAGTGTGGTGATAAGTTTAAGGCCAGTCGGGAAGTTAAATTGGTACCTCCATTTGACGAAGCAGAGATTGATAAATACTTTCAGTATTTTGGGAAAGTTGCTCAGAGTTTAAAGTGGCCAACAGAGGGTTGGCTTATTCTCTTACAAAGTATAATTAAGGGGAAGGCTCAGTAAGCCTATTCTGCTTTGACAGTTGATGAAGCAGCTGATGATGACATTGCGAAACAGGCTGTGCTCAAAGCTTACGAGTTTTTCCCAGAATCATACAGGCAAAAGTTTAGAAATTTGAGGAAGTCTGTGAACCAATCTTATATGGATCTTGCTTAGGATAAGTTTATGTGTTTTGACCGCTGGTGCACATATAAAAATATAATGATGATTTTAACAGCTTGCAAGAGTTGGATTTAATTGAAGAATTCAGAGGGTGCGTGCCTGATGACATAAAGAGATATTTAGATGAAAAGGATGCTGCCACTTTGCAGGAGTCTGCTGGATTAGCAGATGAGTTTGCTTTAACTCATAAGGTTAAGTTTATCCCGAATAAGAGCTTCCAAAAGAGTAGCAGGGATCACCAGTGTAACCCAGAAATTAAAGCTGGGACTAGTGACAAGAGTAGGGATGAAGGGAAGCATTTGAAGGAGGAATATTCTGGTCTTGCTTGTTACTATTGTGAGAAAGCTGTTCATATGATGGCTAATTTTTGCCTCCTGGGGAAGAAAAAGGAAAAGGAGGCAGTCCCGAATGCCTGTGATCAGTATGTTGAAGCACCTGTAAACCCACAGGGTTCTGAACATTCTGTTTGAGGCTCAGATAGGAAAAAGGAAAAGGAGGCAGTACCGAATACCTGTGATCAGTCTGTTGAAGCACCTGTAAACCCACAGGGTTCTGAACATTCTGTTGAGGCTCAGATAGGAAAAAGGAAAAGGAGGCAGTCCCGAATGCCTGTGATCAGTCTGTTGAAGCACCTGTAAACCCACAGGGTTCTGAACATTCTGTTGAGGCTCAGATAAGCATTTGAGAGTTCTGACCCCGTTAAGAAGATATTCGATCATTTTGTGTCAGATGGGATTATATTATTAAAGGAAGGGTCAACCCCGGTACCCACTGAAAATTGTTTGAGATACAGGGGCTTCTCAGTCACTTATATGAGACAGCATTCCAAAGTTTGGTGATGAGACTGAAACAGGTGAGGTAAATCTTATTAAAGGGCATTGGGGGAGGCGTGGTTTCTGTTCCATTGTACAAGGTAACTTTACTGTCAGGGTTGGTTTCGGGACTTGTTAAAATCGGATTATGCTCCAGTTTAGCGGTGGAAGATGTTACTTTGCTGTTAAGGAATGACCTGGCAGATGTTAAAGTAGTTCCTGCAGTGTAGTTGACAACTAACCCAACCACTGACGACCACAGATGGATTTTAACATTTATCCTTCCTGCGCAGTAACTCGAAGTATGTTTTTTTTTAAAAAATTAAAACTTTTTTTATTGTTTTCAAATAGGTTACAGAATAAATGTGTATGAAAAAAAGTGTTACCCAGCCCCCCTCTCCTTAACCCCTCCTCCTAACATCCCTATTAACAAAATAAGAAAGAAAAAAAAAGGGAATGCCTGGATGTTGGAAGATCCCCACATGCTCCACGGAGTTCTCATTTTTTTTAATATATGTTAAAATTCTTTTTCTTTTTACTGGCCCATTAAGCCCATTAACATTAAAACTTTAAAAATTTAGTAGATTAGTCATTATTTTTTTATTATATTACTCCCAATCTATAATAATACCTAATCTTTCCACTTTCGTGGTATCCTGGGAAATCTTTATAAAAATCTCCATGTTGCTATGTGTGTCCCCACCAATCATCCAGGCAAAAAGATAGAAAAAAATTAAAATATAAAGAAAAAAAAAACCAAAATACCCCCCTACTAATGTTGTGGAAAAAAAACACAACATTACCCCCCCTCTGCTGTACGGGTCATGACAACCGCCATGATTACACACGTGAATCCCGCAGTAACCGATCCACAGCCTCCCAGCCCCCCCCCCCCCCCCGCAACATAAAAAAGTATATGTATAAGAAGAGAAAAAAAATACTATTCTCATTTAGTATTTCTAAAATTTTGCTTTTCTCTTCTATAATATCCATAAATGTCCATCACTTCTGTTCCTTGGGTCTATCTTCATCTTTAATCCATTACGTTTGGAAGCCTCTATGTGTAATTAGCGAATAGATGGAAGTTCTTGTACAAACTCCTCCGCTTTTTCGATAATCGAAAAAAAAAAAATTCCCTCCTCCAAAAAAAATTATTCAGTGTTGCTGGATGACGCATTGTAAATTTATAACCTTTTTCCCATAAGGCTTTTTTTCACTGGGTTAAATTCCTTCTTTCTCTTCAACAGGTTGTAACTTATATCCGGATAAAAAAGAACTGGTTTCCCTGCTATCATCAGTGGCCCGTTTTCTATTTTTGGCACTTTGGGCAGCGGCCTTCAGGATCTTTTCTTTGTCTTGGTATCGTAAGCATTTTATCAAAATTGATCGTGGGTTTTGATCAGCTCGAGGTCTTGACCTTAAAGATCTATGCGCCCTTTCAATCTCAATTGGAGTTTCTCTTTCCATTTTCAATTTTTTAGGGAACCATTTTTGAAAAAAAATTATTGGATCTTCTCCTTCTATATCTTCTTTAAGTCCAACAATTTTAATATTATTTCGTCTACTGAGATTTTCAAGCTTATCAATTTTTTTCCATAAATTGTTTTCTTTCTGATGTCCAAGCAGTATTTTCCTTTTCCATTTTGTCCATTCTTTCAACCATGTCCCTCCGTTGTAGTTTCCAAGTCCGTAATTCTTTTTTCCATTTTTTCCTGTCTCTTTGTCATTTTATTAAGCATAGTCTCCATATTGGTCATTTTTTTCCGAGTATTTTTTGATTATTTTTAATTACTTTTAATGTGTCTAATTTACGCATTATTTGCCTCAAAGTCTTTTCTGTATTTCTAGAAGGACTTTTATCTCCTTCTTCAGCTGATCCTTCCGAGAGATTTGACTCTCCCTCCGATTCGCTATCACTTTCAGTTGCAGTGGTAGCTGGGCTTTGTAGTTCTTGTTGCTCCCGTTTGCGAATGCTCCATCCTTCGCGTTTGCGCAGCTCACGATGGTCTTTTCCTGTGGCCAATGTTGCCACAGTCTCCTGTCCGTATCGCCGGTGATATAATGTACCTGAGACCGCGGTTCCTCGGTAGAACGTGGGCCTAGTTCTTGTTCCAACTTGCGTAGTCTTCCCAGTATTAGATTTCTTCATCTTCCTTCCTTGAGGCATAGCTTGACACAGTCCGGAGTCGTTTTTAAGTAACTTTTAGAAAGTATTGACTAACTTTTCTTCATTTAAACATTAATTTATTAACTTTTTACGGGAGAGCTGGGTCCCTGCGTCTCGATCCTACGTCATCACGTGATGTCCCCCGAAGTATGGTTAAAAAGTCTGCCGACGCAGACGGTTCTGTGCAGCATGATTCTGATACCCATGATAGACAAAATCGGGATGCAGGTTATGATGAATCTCACGGACTTTTCTGCCTTCATTGTTTCAACAGGATTCAGGTGGCAAGTTTGATGAGAAAGATTTATCCCTGTGTAGGAAGGAGTTTATAGCAGAACAGAACCGAGACCGTGAGACTGAAGCTTTAAAAGAAACAGATCTCTCAGATGATGAGATTAAGAAAGTGCCAGTAGGGTATTATCTCAAGGATGGAGTGATAATGAGGAAGTGGAGGCCACCTGCTATACCAGAGAGTGAGGATTGGGCAATTGTTTCACCAAGTTGTAGTTCCTAAAGTTTATAGGACTGAAATTTTAACTTTGACCCACAAGTATGCCCTTAGGTGGCCATTTTCGAGTGAATATAACTGTAAACAGGTTTATGAAATAATTTTACTGGCTTAATTTCAGGAAAGATGTGACCTTTTGCAAACCTGTCACACTTGTCCATTTGTGGGTAAAACCCCACCAGGTCACCCCAGTGGCCCCACTGTAGTCTATACCTGCATTCGGTGAACCCTTTTCTAAAGTTATAGTGGATTGTGTTGACCCATTGCCGAAGCCTAAACCTGGCCATCAGTAACTACAAAGTATTATGTATACTGCATCCAGATTCCCAGAGGCAATACCTCTCAGAAATATTAAAGCTAAAACTGTAGCGAAAGTTTCTTACCAAGTTTTTTTTAATACATTTTCTGGATTGCCTGAAGAAATCCAGTCTGATCAAGAAAGTAATTTTACACCTGGATTATTTCAGTAGGTATTTTATGAACTAGGAGCTGAACAAATAACATCATCTGCGTACCATCTGGAATCACAAGGGCTGTAGAAAGTTTTCATTCTACACTCAAAACAATGATTAAGACATACGGTGTTGAAAATGGAAAGACTGCGATGAAGGAATATATATATATATTTATTTTTGTTCTGAGTAAGGGAGTCAGTACAGGATCACTGTGCTTTTGTTCACTTGAACTACTTGGTTGTAGACTGAGGGGACCTTTGACTTTGTTAAAGGAACAGTGGATTGATGGGGATGTACATGTTAACTTGTTAGACTATGTTTTGAAGTTCAAAAACAAACTACACCAAGCGTGTAGTCCAGTGAGACAAAACTTAAAGATTTCTTAAAACAAAATGAAGTGTTGGTTTGATAAGCGGGCTTGCGAAAGAAAATACCAGGTGGGGGATATCTTATCTTATCTTATTTTATCTCCAATGTTGACGAATCCACTCCAGGTGAAACTCAATGGACCGTATAAAATAGGCTCTCAAATTAATATTGTGAATTATGTTATTAAAAACACCTGACTGACGTAAACTAACACAGGTTGTACACATAAATATGATAAAGCCTTATTTTGACAAGCAGGCACCATCTGTGAGTGTTGTTGTCAAAACATATGAATCTGGTAACCCTGAGAATGAAACAATTGACTCGTCTGAGACTTTTCACAAGCCAGACGTGGTCCCAATTAGGCTAATGAACTCGGTTGTTCTGGAAAACATTGATAACAAGTTGGAACATCAGCAGCCAGAGCAACAACAACACCTGAAGGAATTACTTCTGAAGTTTAAAGATTTATTTCCTGATGTTCCCAAGGAAACCACGGTCGTAGTACATGGTGTAGATATTGGTCAAGCTAAACCTATTAAACAACACCAATATCGTATGAAAGTAAAAAAGTGTAAATTGGCTGAGCAAGAATTTGAAAATATGCTGGAAAATGGTATTATTAGTCCTTCAGCATCAGATTGGAGTCACCCCCCGTTATGGTGCCCAGACCTGATGGCAGTATTAGATTTTGCACTGGAAGGTAAATGCAGTAACAAAAACAGATGCCTATCCTATCCCTAGTTTGGATGATTGCATCGATAAAGTTGGAAAAGCTAATTTTCCCAACAAAGATTGATCCATTCAAAGAGTATTGGTGTGTTCCATTGATGGACAGAGGTAGAGAAATGTCTGCGTTTGTGACACCTTCTGGGTTGTATGAATACAGTGTTTTGCCGTTTGGAATGAAAAATGGTCCAGGATCATTCCAGAGATCGTTTGATTCTGTAATTCGAGGGTTAGAACACACAAATGCCTATATTGATGACTTAGTCACAGGGGGTGACACTTGGGAAGAGCATATTCTCTGCAGTAGAAAAGCTGTTTGACAGGCTTTCCCAGGCCAGCCTTACAGTTAGCTAAGAGTGAATTTTGCCATGCCACTGTGACCTATCTTGGCTATGTTGTAGCTCAAGGCAAGTGGGCTTCTTATCAGGCAAAAGTCCAGGCAATTTCTCAAGTTCCTATTCTGACTGGTAAGAAGGCTCTTAGAAGGCTTCTGGGAATGGTTGGATATTATCGTAAGTTCTGTAAGAACTTTGCTTATATCGCTCTTCCTCTGACTAATCTCCTGAAGAAGGGTGAAAAGTTTCTTCGGACCGAACCTCGTCAGTGGGCATTTAATCGATTGAAAGCCATTTTTTATGTTGTTCATCTCTGCTCTGACTTTACAAAGCCGTTTTCTATAGCTGTGGATGCCAGTGATGAAGCTGCCGGGGCAGTGTTATTACAGAAAGATGATGATGATGTTGAACATCCTGTAGCTTATTTTTCGAGAAAATTCAATGAGCATCAAAGAAACTATTCCACGTTAGCGGGCTCACTTTTGACATTTAAGAAAAACTTGGACAGATATATGGATGAGAGGGGCTTGGAGGGATAAGGCCCAGGTGCAGGTCCGTGGCACTAGCCAAGAAGGGCCAAAAGGCCCTGTTTCTGTGCTGTAATCTTCTATGGTTTTTAGAGAAAGAGTTGTTGTCACTCATCTTGGCTTTGTGGCATTTTGATGTCGATGTTTGTCCTGAGAAGAAACCTCTTGTAGTTTATACTGATCATAATCTGTTGGTGTTTTTGATTAAGGTAAAGGGCAAAACCAGATGATTGTTAAACTAGAGTCTGATTTTGCAAGAATAAGGTATTGAGATAACGCATATGAAAAGTAAGGGCAATATAATTGCGATTGTCTTTCCAGATGCTAAGCTTACAGTTTTAATAGTGAAGCAGAATCTGGTATTTATATACGATTCTGCAATGTGTTACATGATAACCATACACGCATTATTTTACATACTGTAGCTTGCAGTTAATCTTTTTCTCTTTTAGAGCAAAAATAATTTTTTTGGGGTAGGGGATGTGTTATGAATCCCTAGGTTTCGTTTGCTGTGGACTGTCACTTTAAGAGAGTGCCTGAGCCTGAGTGAGGTGGGGACTAACAATGACGTCAGCCGCTGACTTTCTCAGCTCATTTTTGATTTTTACAGAGAGCGAGAGAGAGCTCAGAAAGGCGGGAGTCTCTGACTTGCAGCTTGTTTACATTACTCGCAGTCTGTTTCGTTTAAAGCGAGGACACAGACACTCACAGACAGAAGGACGCAAAGAAAGAGAACAAAAGCATTTGGACAAGGAAGCTAGTGGCCAAGGGTCACTGTTTGGAACTCTTCTGTGCCCACAAGGGTGGTTTGATTATCGATCCAGTGCACATCGAATGTGCGCCTGTCACCACGAATAATCCACAGGAGTGGATTTTGTTTGGGGAATCCTGTGGTGACCACATATGTGTTAAACCTTCCTGGGTATGTGGTGTGGCGATTCACTTGAAGACGATATCCCTAAATGCAAACACGAAGAAATCTGAAGTTCAAACAACAACACACACAAAATGCTGGTGGAACACAGCAGGCCAGGAAGCATCTATAGGGAGAAACGTTTCGGGCCGAGACCCTTCGTCAGGACTAACCGAAAGTAAGATTATAAGAGATTTGAAAGTAGTGGGGGCAGAGGAAATGCTAAATGATAGGAGAAGACCGGAGGGGGTGGGATGAAGCTGAGAGCTGGAAAGGTGATTGGTGAAAGTGATACAGAGCTGGAGAAGAGAAAGGATCATTGGACGGGAAGCCTCGGGAGAAAGAAAGGGGGGGGGGGGAGATGGAGAACAGGTAAACAACTAAAATATGTCAGGGATGGGGTAAGAAGTGGAGGAGAGGCATTAACGGAAGTTAGACATTTTAAATTACACGTCACATTCCCCATTCTGATATGTCTATCTATGGCCCTTCTCTATTGTCAAAATGAATCCAAACTCAGGTTGGAGGAACAACACCTTATATACCGGCTGGGTAGCCTCCAACCTGATGGCATGAACATTGACTTCTCTAACTACTACAATTTCTTATAGTAAGAATTATAAAGCTCAATTGTTTAATCACACATTGTGTATCATCTGTTATTTT